>NW_027468630.1:16476067-16521067 GCF_046254945.1 Alosa pseudoharengus | reverse complement strand
GATAGCCAATTTCAATCTGACAATTTGACCGGAGAGATTTAATTTTGTCGGACATTTAATTTTTTTTTCGGCCAATGTCCGGTAATTACCGGACAACGGAAACCCTGGTGTGTGAATATCTGTTTATGCACATGTGTGCATATGGAATTGGTTAACATGACCACTGGAGGCAAACATACACAAAAAATTGGTCATCCTAGGCCCTACGGTTCTCAAGATATTCACAGAAAACTCTGTAGGTGTACGGTCACTAAATGTTTTGACTATGTCAGCCAGAGCTATTGAGATTAAAACACCTAATTTTTTGCTTTTTAATTTTTAACTAGGTGGCGCTATACATGAAATAAGTGGTAATGGGATGGGTTGACATGGCCCCGTAAGTCCAACATACAAAAAAAAGGTGGTCCTTCTAGGCCCTACGGTTCTCGAGATATTCACAGAAAACTGTCTCCGGCCACCTACAGGCCAGTTGGGGTACAGTAACATAAATTAATTTATTGTGTGGCCCCCCATGAACGGAATTCCACGAAACTTGGCGTGCATTCAGAGGGTGTCATAATGATCGATCCTACACTTCCAATTTCGTGCAGTTTTGACCATGTTAGGTCACAGATACCTGCGATTACAACACCTCATTTTTACTTTTTTGTTTTTAACTAGGTGGCGCTATACATGAAATGAGTGGTTATGGAATGGCTTGACATGGCAAGGTGGTCCTCCTAAACCCTACGGTTCTCGAGATATTCACAGAAAACTGTGTCTGCCCTACCCTCCTTTCGGGGGGTCCAGTCCAGCGGGGGGGCTACAGATGAAAACGAAAAACGATGGTTCCATGCTATCCATGTGGAGCTACATGCCCACCAAATTTCGTGTCCCGGGAATCCTTGATGGAAATTTGGCCGTGTGAAAAAAATAAAAAATTAAAAAAATCGCTGCGCAGCGGTCATAATAATCGTTCCTGCCTCAAACCCCAGATTGCTGCTAAAAAGGTGCAGTCTACAATCATTGTGGAGACATGAAGAGGCTTGGTGGGTATTAATTATATGAACCATTTTGAGAGTTGTGGTGGTAAATAAAGATGTTTCCAGTGATTGTTTAAAAGGGGTATGAATAATTTTGAACACACATTTTTTCATAAATATTTAAAAAAAGATGAAAAAAAAATTTTGATTCCATGTTTTTACCACATTGTCTTGCAACCTTTTGGCATGTGCAAGTGTCATTTTAAGTAAGAACAAACATATTGGTCAAGAGAAAATCAATATTTGCCAGGGGTATGAATAATTTTGTTCTTAACTATATCTTAAAAAAGTCTAAAAAGTGAACATCTGAATGAACTGCTTGTCAAATTAAAAGATAGCTAGGCTATCATAAAAAAGTTGCATTTTTTGCATGATAAAATGTAATCAGGTAATCCCCAACAATGTAACTGTAATCTGATTACACAAATTTTTTATTGTAATCTGGGCTGATTATAGTTACTTGATTTTTGTAATCTGATTACGTAATCCAGATTACATGTAATCCGTTACTACCCAACCCTGGCTATGGAAGATTGGTCAAATCTAGCAAGTAGGAAAGTTTAAGTGAATGACGTGAAAGTGAAAGTGAAAGAAATTCGAAAGGCCAACAAAAGTTAAGGGGGCTTTTGGTAGTACAAATACTTTCACCACAAAAACTGGTGCTCTAAATAGCGATTCTGTTGTCTTTGAAAGGTTCTCTTATTGACACATTGAACTGCAATTTGGATTAACACCTGCTTTTACAAGGCGGAAGTATTTAGGCGCAGAATAGACGTGCGCTTTCAGGAGCAGTCTTTGTACATACCGCGGAAAAAAATAATTAGGCGCTCTTTACTCTTCCCCTCCCATTTTTTACGCTAAACTCCCACTTTCCCCTGGATCTTTTACATCATTGCGGCCTGTTTGTACATACCTCGCAATGATTTTACACGCACATTGCGAAACAAATACGCATGAAGTGGGCGCAAACGCGTTAGTACATCTGGCGTGTGTGTGCGTTTGCGTGTGCGTGTGCGTGTGTGTGTGCATGTGCGTGTGTGGGCCTGTGTGTGTGGGTGTGTCGTGGCTGACATTTCCATTGTTCCCTGACATTTAAACTCACATCAGCTAAGCGTCTGATTGGTTGGGGAGCTGGTCTCACACCCGGCAGCCATCTTGTCATTCTGGACAGACAGGCCCTGGCCTTTATATGTATGTGTGTCTGTGTGTGTGCAGGGCGATCTGTGCCTGTGCATCTGCTAGTATCGCTTAGTTTACATCTTGACAGACATGTGTTGGATTGTGTGTTTCCTGGGTCTGTCTGTGTATCTATGTGTGTGTGTGTGTGTGTGTGTGTGTGTGTGTGTGTGTGTGTGTTTGGGGGGGGGGGGGAAGGCGCTCCTGTATCACAGCTGTAGGCAAAAGTTTTGACTCACTGATGTAATAGGAACCCCAGGTGTTTGTGTGCGTGTGTGAGAGAGAGAGAGAGGTAGAGAGAGAGAGAGAGAAAGTGTGTGTGGTCTTATTGGCCATCTCTGTGTGTCTCTCTATGCCTTCAGGGCAGTGTGCTTGTGGGTCTCTGTCCAGGGTTCTGAAATGCTTTGCTGCAGCTGGCAGGAGTCAAGCAGGATCCAAGCACATCATTCCACTATTCCCAGTCCAACCGTACCACTCCGTTATTCCCAATCCAACCGTACCACTCTGTTATTCCCAATCCAACCGTACCACTCCCGTTGTTCCCATTCTAAACGTACCACTTCCTTACTGTTATTCCAAGCATACCATTCACTATTCTCCCTAAGTGATGTAAGGAGAGGTATTTGGTGTATTTGGTGGAGAGCGAGATCTGAAAAGCTGAACTCTTTTCATTTAGAACACCATTTAGAGTGCCATTTTGTATTTACCGTATTGTGAATATGTAGGTTGTAGACGTATGTGTGCGTGCATGTGTGTGTGTGTGTGTTATTATACTGCTGAGCTCAATTTTTAATGATCATCGATGTATAATCACATTAGCATTCATCAAATACCCCAGAAGCAGTGTGTGTGTGTGTGAGAGAGAGAGAGAGAGACTGTGTGAGAGAGAGAGAGTTATATGCATGAGGCAGCATGTGTGGGTGGGTGACAATGTGTCTATGTGCATGTAGGTTGCAAGTGTGTGTTTGTGTGTGTGTGTGTGTGTGTGTGTGTGTGTTTGCTGCTGGGCTGAAACCTTAATGATCATCGATGGACAGTCACATTAACATTCATCACACACCTCAGAACCACAGCAACCAGACAGGATGTGAGTGTCTGTGAGAGTGTGTGTGTGTGAGAGAGAGAGGTTGTTCGTATGGGACAGCATGTCTCTATGCGGGTGTGTATGTGAGTGTGTGGCTAGCAGTGTATGTGTGTGTATTTGTACGTGGGTGAGTGGGTAAGTGAGTGGGTAGCACTGTGCGTGTGCGTGTGTGTGTGTATGTGTGTGTGTGTGTAGGAATATGTTATCCCAACAGTTCTTTTAAAATGTAACATATAACTGAACATTCCAGCGGGCATCTGGAATACCTCCTAGATTCATGCGGCCAAAACAGGGTTGCCAGAATGTTTTTTGCAGCTCAAGTCGATGGTGGTGTGTACATACAGTAATGGGTGGAGGTTTTGAAGGATGATGGTGTGGTGGCGTGGGGGTCTTCAGGGGGGACGGATGGAGGTATTAAGGTTGGAGGGGTGGAGATCTTTAGCAGATGTCTTAAGACTTAAGGGGGATGTTAAAAGACTATGGAGCTATAGTGGGGTTTAGCCTAGTCTATCATATGACAGCTACTCAAAATTGCTGCACATCTATCTATAAAGCAAGAAGCGTCTGTGTATCTGGATGTCTGTGTGTCTGTGGCACGCATATCTCGCTGACCGTTTGTCAGACTGATTTCAGCTTGGCAGGTGTCTTGCTACGGGCATGAGTAAGTGCAGTGCCAAATTTGACATTGTTTGAATAACAAATGCAAAAGATATCGTTAAATATATCGGTAAAAGAAGCACATTGGCTTTCGCCGCTAGCCACTCCCCCTCCCCCACAGCACTGTACTGTAAGCTACCAGTGAGGATAGAAGCAGGGCATTGGCAGAACTGGATCAGTGTAGGTTACACGGGTAAAAACTTAAGCGAGTGCAAGATAACTCCGCGGATTTTGCAACAACACGCCAACATGCCAATACACACAGGTAGGCTATGCAGTGGCTCTTCAAAATGACGTAAAAAATGATGTTCAATAAACGGACACTTCGAATAGCCCAGGCTACTTTGGACTGTCTTTAGACTTTGAATAAGCAAACGACAATTCCAACTGCAAGGTCCTAAATTCAAACGAGCGGTAATGGTCCCGAATTAAAGAACGTCTCAGAATGCCACACATGCAAAGCATAACCAGCGACAAGCAACGAGTGGCAGACAGAGTGTGATGTCACTTATAGGCCACCAGAGACTGTTTTTGAGTCACATATGATGCATCATTCCACAAAATGGTTTGTTTTCTCTATCGTCAAGTTATTCAATAGGCTAAGCATATAGCCTTGACTCAAAACAGCTGTTAGGATTATGTCATTTTGATTTGTAAAAAATGTCACATGCAGCCATGCTTAAATTCTGCTCACTTCACATATATTATCTGTAGGCCTATTCATTATTGAATGCTTACCTGGAATTATTTTTCCCCCTATCATCCTATTTTTAAAGCAGGCCTACCTGCAGGCATGTAATTGGGCTACAGGAATAGCATGTTTGAACGGGCACTGCACTAGTTAATTTAAACACAGCGACAGTTGGGTGAGAAAATGTGCCATTTTCTGTTTTATCAAAGAACTCCATCCTTGTCCACTGAGAGCTCCCCTATTTCAGTATGCACAAGATCTAGCATCATAGGAACACACACACACACACACACACACACACACACACACACACACACACATACGCACTCACACACACACTTGCACACACACACACACACACACACATATGGAGGGTAGAAGTGGCAGATAGAGAAAATCATTTCTGAGGAGAAAAGAATGTGTGTGTGTGTGTGTGTGTGTCTGTCTGTCTGTGTGTGAGTGTGTTTGTATATGTGTGTGAGTGTGTGTGTGTGTGTGAGAGAAAGAGAGAGTGTGTGTGTGTATGTGTGTGTGTGTGTGTGTGTGTATGTGTGTGTGTGAATGAGTGTGTGTGTGTGTGTGTGTGTGTGTGTGTGTGTGTGAATGTTTGTATAAGTGGATGTGTGTGTGTGTGCGTGTGTGTCTTAGATATCACAGGAGTAGAACTCTAAAAGGCTGCTTTCCTCTTTGGCTGGGGCTAATGCTTTGGCAGTGTTTCACACCAGTGGAACAAAGACCCTGGCACTCATGCTCCTCTGATTCTCCACAAGTCTGTGTGTGTGTGTGTGTGTGTGTGTGTGTGTGTGTGTGTGTGTGTGTGTGTGTGTGTGTGTGTGTGTGTGTGTGTGTGTGTGTGTGTGTGTGTGTGTGTGAGAGAGAGTGTGTGTATGTGTGTGTGTGTGTATGGTGAACAAAGAGATTACGGTGTGACACACTGAAGATTGTGCCTTTCTTGATTTCAACTGTGCTATAAAAACCTCTTCATGGTTGTCAACAGTGTAATACATATAGCATGCATGCACACACACAAGCACAGGCACACACACACACATATACACACTCCTAACTCTTTCACATGCATCTCACAGACACAGTGCACACAAAAGCTCCAGGAAGAAAATTTTCACACACTCTCTGCTGTGTGTGTGCAGTAATTAGTGTGTCTGAGAGACAGTCAGGCCAATTAGTCAAACACTAATCGCAGTGTGAGCTCACACATGTGCCAGTCTGACACAAACAGACTAACTTTCTTTCTTTCTTTCTTTCTTTCTCTTTTTCTGTCACACACACACACAGATGCGGTCTCTCTCTGTCTCTCTCTCTCTCTTTCACACACACACACACACAGACACACACACACTATCTTTCTTTCTTTCTCTTTCTCTGTCACACACACACACGCACACACACGTAAAGGCCAAACAATAATCACAGTCTGAGCTCACATATGACTGTCTGTCATACACGCATAAACGTATGCAGTATACTCATGGACGGATTATAAACTTTCAGGCCACTGGGCCCAGTTGTATTAAGGGCCCCTCACTAATTGTCACATATGTGGGAGGGGGAGTTTGGGGGTCCTCCCTCAGAATTTTTTAATTTGGATGATGTGATTTCTTGTATTCTGGTGCATTTTAGGGATGCCAATACTTTATTCAATCAGATTTATAGCCAACATCCTGATTTAATGATATTGAGGCAATGATTCCATGCAAAGGCTTGGGCTTCAGGGCCCCCTGACCCCTTGGACCCCTGGGCCTGGGCCCGGTAGGCCCGTGCAGTAATCCATCCCTGAGTATACTCACATACCCAGTCATATAAAACACCCTATATGTATAATAATTGTAGCATTATATATTCTTCTATTATATATTGCATCTCATTCTGTTTATATGCCATTGTCTGAATTAACAGTTTTGTAACTTTACGTCTGCATATGCTGCATACATACATTGTTAATGTTTTCTGTAACTGTTTAGTGATGAATGAAATTAATATAATCTTGCAAATGTGTTTATGCCAGTAATGTACACATGAGCTGTGAGGAGAGGTGTAAATTACCTACACATGTGTCACTGTTCTCATGGCCATGTGACTGATGTGTACAGAGGCTGAGTATAATTGCATTTTGTGTGCATCAGTCATATTATATATGAAAATGAGATTTCACTGCTGCCTCTCTCTCTCTCTCTCTCTCTCTCTCTCTCTCTCTCTCTCTCTCTCTCTCTCTCTCTCTCTCTCTCTCTCTCTGTCTCTCTCTCTCTCTCTCTCTCTCTGTCTCTCTCTCTATGTGTTTGTGCCAGAGCGACAGAGAGAGAGAGGATTCCATTAATGCTGACTATGTTTGAGTGTGTGTGTGTGTGTGTGTGTGTGTGTGTGTGTGTGTGTGTGTGTGTGTGTGTGTGTGTGTGTCTATGATCACTGCTGCAGTGATAAATCTCATCTCCACTTTGGAGTGTAGGTCAGAACCATTGCAGGCAGCCTGCTGATTCAGACAACAGCGCTGGGTGTGTGTGTGTGTGTGTGTGTGTGTGTGTGTGTGTGTGTGTGTGTGTGTGTGTGTGTGTGTGTGTGTGTGTGTGTGAGTGAGTGTGTGTGAGTGTGTGTGTGGATGACAGTCATCTAAGAGATGGCTAACAGATGTCAGTGGGCTGTCAGTGAAACATGAAGATGTCATGCCGGGTGCTGTCACCATGGCAGCTGTCTGGAAGCTTCAGCATCATTGATGTTCTCTCCATTAGTTATCTGGGGGTCCTTGGGTTCAACCTGGCAACAGAATCAGACGAGAACTGGGGATCTTTTGATCCAGCATGGCATCTTAGAACCAGAAGAGAACTGGGGATCTTTGGATCCAACCTGAGAACTAGCAGCAGTTGGGTTGACAGGAAGACATCCATCATCAATAATGTGCAAGGGAGACTGTTACCAAGAAAGACACAGGGGTCATTTGTGAGAGAGAGAGAGAGAGAGAGAGAGAGAGAGAGAGAGAGAGAGAGAGAGAGAGAGAGTGTGTGTGTGTGTGTTTTGGGATTCAATTTCCTACCAGCCAGAGGTGGAGATGTTGTGACCCTCTTCATTTCTTTCTTTCTAGCTTTCCCTCCCCCTTCTCTCCATCTCTCCCTTCATTTCTCTCTCTCTATTTCCATTTCCATCCTTTAATCAGTTCATGCATCACTCACTCATGTAGAGAAGGCAGACAACACTCCACAGATGTCTGCCAGCACAGAAATTCAGCACACACACACACACACACACACACACACACACACACACACACACGAAACACACTGCAGTAAACAGCGGCGGGTGAGAATCCCTTGGGAGAAACTGGTGTCAGTCATGCAGAAAACAAAACTTCACAACACACTCAGAGCTCTTGAACTCTCCCCCTCTCTCTGTCTTTCTCTCTTCCCTCTTTCACCATCTCTCCCTCCCTCCCTCTCTCTCTCTCTCCCTCTGTCCCTCTCCCTCCGTCCCTCCCTCCCTCTCTTTCTCTCTCCATCCCTCCCTCCCTCTCTCTTTCTCTCTCCCTCCGTCCCTCCCTCCCTCTCTTTCTCTCTCCATCCCTCCCTCCCTCTCTTTTTCGCTCCATCTATGCTCCCCTCTCTCTTTGGTCTCTAGAAACATGCAGATTCTATTCCCATTTATGGACTGGCCAAACAAGACCAGTTTTATCCAACGCCCCTGTTTCTCCTGCGTCTGCACATGCACTCACACACACACACACACACACACACACACACACACACACACACACACACACACACACACACAGCAAGCGAGACGGGTGTATGTGTGTGTGTGTGCGTGTGTGTGTGTGTGTGTGTGTGTGTGTGTTTGTGAGGGGGGGTCCTAAGTCAAACACACATGCTGCTTTTGTTTTTCTGCTGTATTTTTGTCAGAAAGACCAAAGCACTCTATTTATCGCATAGAGCAGTATGGAGCCGCTACAAACACACACGACACATAAACACACACACACACACAAAATAAACAGTGTGACATTTTGATTCAAGACTTTAAAAGGCAATCAGCCACCTGCGGATTTTAGCAGGACACTACCCTGTAAAACATACTCATCACAAACCACTCTCTCTCACACACACACACACACACACACACACACACACACACACACACACACACACACTTGGGTGATTGACCTGCCCTTTATCGTAGTAACGGTGAATAAACATCAATGTCAATACATTGACACACATTTACACACATACACACACACACACACACACACACACACACACATGTGCGCACGCGCATACACACACGCATACACACACGCAAACACACACACACACACACACACGTACACAGACAGAGAGAGAGAGAGAGAGCTACACTGTTTGTATCTGTTGCATGTCCATTAGGACACCATTCTCTTGTACCATTCTGAGCAATATTCTGAAGGATGTGAATTCTTTGAATGTAAATGTTGGATGGATGATGTACAATTACATCAGCATTATAGCACTACAACCCAGCATATGTACCACAGTGCTGAAATCTGTGCAATACTGTCTCCATCATATCTCTTTGTGCAATACATTCTACATCCCTTTTCCTAGTTTGTGTCTGGGCATTTAACTGTAAATAAACACCATCTTCTTGAAGGTAAACACCATCTTACCTCATCTCAAAGACACCAACTTCTTGTAAATTACCTCCTGCTTATTTCAACTAAAAATAAACACCACCTTACTGTAAATAAACACTACCTAACTATGAGTAAACACCACCTTACTGCAGATAAACAACATCTAACTATGAATAAACACCACCTTATTGTACATAAAGAACATCTTAGGCTACAGCATCTCAAAGAAACACCATCTTACTGTAAATAAACAACATCTTACTGTAGATGAACACCATCTAAGTATGAATAAACACCACCTTACTGTGAATAAACACCATCTACTAATGTGGTGCAGCGTCAGATCTTTCTGCGTGTGTGTGTGTGTGTGTGTGTGTGTGTGTGTGTGTGGGAGAGGGGCAGTTGGAGAGTATAGGCTATATGGTGTAAGTACTTGAGACAGAGGGGTAGATAGAGGGTAAATCTGATACTACGAACAAAAGGGCAGATAAATCGTAAATCTGGTGTGCATTCTACAGAGAGGGGCAGTTAGGGGGTAAATCTGGTAGCAGTTAGAGGGTGAATCTGGAGTAGGTACTCCTACATCAGTGGAGGGTCCGTTAGAATATCAGCAGCCCCTGACAGGCATTGAGTGGCCTGAAGAAACTCAATTCCAGTGACTGTCTGTGTCACACACACACACACACACACACACACACACACACACACACACACACACACACACACACACACACACACACACACACACACACACAGACACTCATGCTGAGCTCAGCTCATGTCATCAGACTTCCTAGGGCTCTGATGCTTGATGACTGTCCTAGCAGCAAGACACACAATACTATACTGTAGTCAATACTGTAGTGTGTTTTTGTGTGTGTACTGTATGAGTGTGTTTGAGTGTCACAGACGCCCACTCGACAGAAGACAGATGCAGATAGCATCCTCCCAAGGGTGTGTTTGTCTGGTTCTCTCTGGTGTCATTTGCTTGATTGCTCTGCCTCTTCCTTTTCTTCAGTCTGTGTCTATCTCTCTTTTTGTGCTATACTTAATGTCTATCCCTCTCATTCTTTCTCTCTTACTTTTTGTCACTTGTTCTTTTTTCTATTTCTGACTGTCTGTTAGTCATGTCAGCTCCATCACTCTTTCTCTCTCTTTGTTCCTCCCTCCTTCCATGTCCTCCCCCTCCCTCTATTGCACACTCTCTCTATTTTTGCCAGTTTCCTCCCTCCCTCAGTCCAACCTCGTTCTACCTCATTCTCACCTTTATCTCTCTCCCTTCCTCTCTCTCTCTCCCTCTCACTCACCCACCTCTTTCCCCCTCTCTCTCTCCCTCTCTTTTCCTCTCACTCCCCCACTTCTCTTCCTCTCTCTTTTCCTCTTTCCCTCCCTCTCTTTTACTCTCTCTCTCTCTCTCTCTCTCTCTCTGTCCCTGTATTTGTCTCTCTCTGGACTGCAGACAGATGGGGGCTTCTGTCTTCTCCAAGCCACAAATTACCCAGATAATTCATCACTAGTGTGTGTGTGTCTGTGTGGTTGTGTGTATATGTCTGAGAGCTGTGTGTGTGTGTGTATGTGAGAGAGAGAGAGAGAGAGAGAGAGAGAGAGACAGAGAAAGAGAGAGTGCAAGTGTGCATGTGTGTGTGTTTGTTTGTGTGTGTGTGTGTGTGTGTGTGTGTGTGTGTGTGTGTGTGTGTGTGTGTGTGTGTGTGTGTGTGTCTCATGTGGTCCTTCTGTCTCAGATCTCATTTAGAAGAGATGTGCTGAACTAAAGTGTATTGATCTACCATACACTTACCAGAGGGACTAACAGGAAACAACACACACACACGCGCACGCCTCTCTCTCTCTGTCCCTGTATTTGTCTCTCTCTGGACTGCAGACAGATGGGGGCTTCTGTCTTCTCCAAGCCACAAATTACCCAGATAATTCATCACTAGTGTGTGTGTGTCTGTGTGGTTGTGTGTATATGTCTGAGAGCTGTGTGTGTGTGTGTATGTGAGAGAGAGAGAGAGAGAGAGAGAGAGAGACAGAGAAAGAGAGAGTGCAAGTGTGCATTGTGTGTGTGTGCGCTGTGTGTGTGTGTGGGGTGTGTGTGTGTGTGGTGTGGGGGGGGTGTATGTGTGTGTCTGTGTGATTGAGTGAGAGAGTGTATTGTGTACATGTGTGTGTGTGCGTGTGTGTGTGTGTGTGTGTGTGTGTGTGTGTGTGTGTGTGTGTGTGTGTGTGTCTGTGTGTGTGTGTGTGTGTGTGTGTGTAGCTGTGTGACCTCTTGGGGGTGGATCCACCCACACCATCGCTGAGAACAAGGTGTTAATGATCGATCACCGTGGCAACCCCTGACTACTAATTATTGCAGCTATTTACAGATGTACAGACACACACAGACACACAGACACACACACACACAAGTACACACACATTAACACACACTAATACACACTACACACTCATAGATACACACTAACACCATAATAATAATAGTAATATATATGAAAACGTAATACAAACACACACACACACACACACACACACACACACACACACACGCGCACACACACACACACAAACAAACCTTACATAAATTCAGATGTAACAGGTAGTAAACCCACACACACATGCATCCACACACCGCACATAATAAGATAATAACACACTTGTGTGTGTCATTATGGAGATAGAGACAGATAGGGTCATCACAGTGACGAGCGCACTGCTGTTACACACACACACACACACACACAGGCACATACACACACACACACACACACAGGCACATACACAGACACACACACATACAAGGTTAAAGATGACAGCGATGTGCTTGCTGATTAATTACTGCTGAAAGTTTTTGAACTCGCCTCCACAAATACACACACAAACTTCATCTTGGAAGAACAGATTTAAACTTTCACCCCCCCACCCCCCCGACACACACACACACAAACTTCAGCATGAAGTTAGGAGGAACTCAAACTTTCTCTTACAACCAAACACACACACACACACACACACACACACACACACACACACACACACACGAAAGTCCCAGGAGTCGGAGTAGCAAAAATATAAACTGTAAAAACCGTCAAACAACAATGTCAGCTTGACTTCAGTTGGTAATTACAAACAAAACAGGCCCTGTCAAGCTACCTTCTCTAATAAATATTCACATAAAACTACCTGACCTCCTCGAAAAGAAAAATGCAGGTGAGTCTTCCGCAACCTTTCTGCTGCGCTGCCGTAACCTACTCTGAGGTGCAAAAGTAAAACAAAATTCACCGTCCCATCACCAGGCACGCACGAGAATTTACAAGAGAATTTACAGGAAAGGAAAAAGACAAACAGAACAGCAAAGCGGTAGAGTTAGTTGCCCCGTATCAAATATTAAACGCCTATGCGGAAAAACAGCAGTGTCACGTGCGAAGGTCCGCGAGGGAATGAGCTGCGGCCATGATGGAGTGGGCGGCTTTTAAAGGCAGGTCCAACCCCCTTCGTCAGTACAGAATCAAGGACACCTGCACACAATTACAGGCAGTGACACACAACACACAAGAGAACACACAGCATCAGGCAACAACAGGGGAAACCTCAAGGCCACATAACATTGCATCAAAGCCATACACGCCAGACTCGCTACCAACTATATAGACTCCTGCATGATCCCTGCGAAGCACTTCTTGATGCTGGCTAGAGACTTTGCCAAGTACACTTTCTGCAAGGGCAAATTTCTGCAAATGCTTCAGACAGACACCCATCCAACTCAGAGCCACTGTGTGTGTATGTGTGTGTGTATGCATGTGTGTGTGTGTGTGTGTGTGTGTGTGTGTGAGAGAGAGTGTGTGTGTGTGTGTGTGAAGAAGCTGTGAGAGACATGACGAAAGATGAGGATTCCTCCAGGAGAAACAGGGATTATGCTAAAAACAAATGAAAGTAAGTGATATTGTGACTCCTCAGCGCTGGTTTAGTGTGTGTGTGTGTGTGTGTGGGAGGGGGGTATATGTGTGTGTGTGTGTGTGTGATTGAGTGAGAGACTGTTTGTGTGTGTGTGTGTGTGTGTGTGTGTGTGTGTGTTTGTAAGCTGCTGTGAGCTGCTGCCAAGTCTCTGTTTAATAGTTTGTTTTTAAGGAGCTTAACTGAGAGGAGCTCTCAGCATTTACAGTATAAGAGAGAGGAGACAGCTCTCTCCACAAATACAAATACTCTAATTATAAACAGAGAGAGAGAGAGAAAGAGAGAGAGAGAGAGAGAAAGAGAGATGTATTTATCACATTTTCAAATTGTGCCCGGGGTCTTTTATTTACTTAGGCTGCAAAAGCACCTGGCTTTTATTTGGGGCAGGCTTGCATTCGAGGCAGGCCTTTATTTCTTATTAGGCTTCTGTTGTAGAATTTTATTCTTAGAAATAAAGTAAAAGGCTACTCTTAAAGTGGGCCAACACTGTTCAACACTTCCTGTAACCGGCATACCAGTAGGCTATCAAATTCAGAAAATTT
The DNA here is from genome assembly GCF_046254945.1 of Alosa pseudoharengus. Classification (NCBI taxonomy): domain Eukaryota; kingdom Metazoa; phylum Chordata; class Actinopteri; order Clupeiformes; family Clupeidae; genus Alosa; species Alosa pseudoharengus. Next base: position 16,507,326 of record NW_027468630.1, on the reverse strand, counting down.
TTGGTTTGGTTTGGGATTTAGATTACAGAAAAAAAGGTAAATGCACAATTTCACGCTTTTCAGCAGCAGAGAGATCCTTTTTCTTTCCCATATTGCTTAAAACCTGTGGCATGCTTGTGGAACATCCTTCTTAAGTAGTTTTCCTTTGATTGGGCTCACCTGGCAAACTAATTATCACAGGTGTCTGAGATTGATTTCAATGATCCAAAGAGCCCTGAAACACAATACCATCCATGAGTTTAATTGTAAAACAAAAAAATAAATGTTTATGACACTTAAATCCAATTTGCATAATAATTTGGAACACGGTGTATTAACAAACAATCCTAAGCCGGTTTTTTTTTGGCATTTCACGTCGCAATGTTTTGAAATCAACATGCGGTTACAGGAGCTCTCAATTGCGAGGGAATATTTGTGCATTGTAACTAAGGGATGCAATAACACCACCAACAAACAATCACTGCATGTAAACTAAATGTAACATGTCACTGTAAATCAAATTAAATTCTTTCTCCTCTTTGCAATGTGTTTTCCTACAGATTCATTTAAAACATGTTCATGCTTCACGATACTGCTTCAATCCGTAGTGTATTTTATTATGCTACTAGGCTATTTGCTTTGTCTTACTCTTTAGGCTATTTATTCATTATCTTCCATCCTTCACAGTACTTATAGCGCACACATTCTCACCAGCTAAGACCTGTCACCTGTCACTCATCATCGTAGGGGAGGTTTTTGGCATCATTCCCGCGTATAATCATCAGCCAATCAAGGTGATCACTTCAATCAAGCTTGTGCATGAGTAATCATGTCAACCATAGCAATGGAGCTCTTATCATATCTTAGGAGTTGTCACTTTTCCTTACTAAGAGTAGGTCTGAGAGGCTTTGTGAATAACTTTTAAGAGAAAACTCCTAGCTAAAATATTTTAGTGCGATTTAGGAGTAGGCTACTCATAGTGGTAAGATAAAATGCTTTGTAAACGGGCCCTGATCCTTAATCCATCTGATCCCTACTGATCCCTACTCCCACCCTATACTCCAGCTAATCCCTACTCCATCTGATCCCTACAGCTGATAGGCCTACCTATTCTAGCTGATCCCTACAGCTGATACCTACTCCAGCTGATTCCTACCAGAGCGGTAGAAAAACAGAGTGGCGACACTCCCATAGACTTCCATAGGAAACAATGGCGGCGCTTTTTCCAGGCTACTTCCGCGCTATGCTGAGCTTAAAAGTTCCTTACTTTGACATTCACAGCTTTAGCCCCATTCACTTCCATTGCTTTCTGCCTGATATTGTCAGTGGTAAGTAGACGAAGGTACGACTTTTTTTTAATTGGCATATGCACTAGTAGATACTGGTATTTTTCTTCGAGGTTTATGTGCTGCTTGTTTAATTGATATTTATAGCTTAAATGTTGACCGAAATTTCAAAGCTAAAAGTTAGCCTGCAAACAGCCTGGTTAGCCTATTGTAGTAGGGCAACTTTAGATGATAGGTTGGTTGTCAACAGGTTTTTATAATGCTATATTTTCCCAACTTGATTGCGTTAGCTTACGTTACACTAGTCAGCTCATTCACATACATCGTGTTAGCGTTGCTATGAGGGGGAACACAAACTTTATCTTGATTAAATACATTTCATTCAGCATGGTAACTCGTGTGATTATTGTCTTTAAACCTGATATAGATTAGCTTGCTATGCAGTTTATGGCGTGAACTGAACCATGGGCTGAACATAACATGAAGTAGGCTAGTGTCCACGACTCGTGAACGAGGGGATTTCAGTTATGAATTTCAGGGGAAGCCGTAGGAGCAAAACCTAGACTATTAGTTACTGTTGTTGTTACTGGTGCGTGGCTCTTGTGTCCCTTGCCAGCCGAGTCCTGTGCCACTATCATTGTTCCAAATAGGCGGTAAGGCTAGTGTGGCACGAGTGTGGTCGTGGGACAGTGTAGCCTACAGTAGGAGTTTTTGCTCCAACTAATGATCGATTTCAGGTTTCAGTTCATTTAGTTTTCAGTAATTTTACATTTCGTGTTGGTGTTCTTGGTGTAATAATTTTGATTGCTTTGTCTGCCAAGTAATTTGTCAAATACATAGAAGTTTGCATGGAAGAGACTGACGTGACGAGGGCATTGCCTTATGGGTCAGTGATCTTTGTCAGTATGACAAAATGTCTTTTTTGATAACTGAAAAGTGTAGTCAGGTTGATAGGGCATAGATCACTCTGAAAGTGATCCCCAACAAAATCATTCTTCATGTTGTTATTGTTATAGTTTTTGTGTGGACGTGTGGCACCCCCAACCAGCCTTGCAAATGGTTGGCTGTGTATGGGTAGGCTATGTAAAACTCTTGCTGGCCTCTTGCTGGAGATTGCCTCTTTTAGGTTTCTGCTAATTACTTAATGTGTTGTCCCAAGTATACACTGAGTGTTACCTGCTCTGTTCTCTCCCTCCATTCTCCACTGTGCCTGTTCTGCTTATCCAGGATCAAGGATGCAGAGGACAAGGAGGGTGTGTGATATATGACTGGAATGGTCAGATAAGATCATTTTTTGTTTGAGGTCCACACGATGGGGCCCTTACACAAAGGGAGGTGTGTTGATCCAGCATCTTCCACACCTCCTATAACACTCCTGACTCCAGCCAAATCTGCTGCATCCTCCTTACCATGTCCCTCTTATAGTTGTACAGAGTATATGGAGAGCTACCCATCTCTTCCACATTGTGTCTTTTGTGTAGTTCACACACAATTGCTGTTTAAACTTTGGAAACTGAAATCTTTTTATTTTTTGGAAACCTAAATGAGTGTCAGACCTCCTTTTTATGTTAGTGTCACCATACCTTCCTCCCAGTCTTTTTTGCATTTGTTCCTGTTGTTTTAAACACACATTGAAAACTTAATAAAAAATCTATTGAAAACCTATGTATCAGTCATCCTTTTCATGCTGTAGTCTCACCAGCCGGCTGAAATGTATAAGTATTTCATTGAAACAGTTGATTTTGACATGTTTATGGCTTAGTCTTAAAATGTTACCAAGGCTGTGTGGTGGCCACCTTTATGCTACAATGCATTAAACAGATTTAATGCATTGATCAAACTTTTAAAATTTAAGCTGTTAGGCTACTGATTGCTATTCATATATTTATATATTTGATAGACGTTTATTGCTAATCTTACAATGATCAAAGTTGTGTGGTAGATTAGGGGGGGGGGCACCTTCATCTTCATCTCCCCAAACGAACTGAAAAGGACACTGGATCTAATGACCACACACAAAAAGGATACAAAATGCATAGCCTACGTTTTGACAATGTAAGTGAAGTATATGTAGCGTGATACAGGCAAATGTAGGAATCCAATAACAGCTTAATGTCCAGCAAGGAAACAAACGTTCAATGTTGAACTACCAAAGAACATATTTTAGATCGATGTTGCAGACCAATTATACTCGCAATATGTAATTGGCACTATAATATAAGCATGTTAACACGTAATAACACTCGTTTTTCGTTTGTTGTAATGTTTCCCGTTCAATAACGCACTCGCTGCTGTCTATCCCATTGAAATAACACGCAAAGAGCTGTTCTGTTGAAGCGTACGTGAACCACGTGACCGCATGTCGGCGACTTCAAAGAGTGTCGCAAATCTCTTTTTCTATGGCTCTGATCCCTACTCCATCCGCTCCATACAGCTGATCCCTACCCCCATCTGATCCCTATTCCAGCGAAACCCTACCGCTAATCCCTACCCCAGCGGATCCCTACACAGCTAATCCCTACCCCAGCTGATCCATACAACTGATCCCTACAGCTAATCCCTACCCCATCTGATCCCTATTCCAGTGGATTCCTACAGCTGATCCCTATTAAAAACTATTAAATGCCCCGAGTTCACAATAGCAAAAAAACCCATACATGTATATTCCCTTCATGAGACATACAGCTACCTTGGGCACAAAATTGCAGAAGAATGGAAGGAGCAAGTAAACACCATCTTGTCCGAGTTTACATCCAGGTTGGACTTAAATGACAGTTGCCCACTGGCTCTGATCATGAAGTTGGAGGCTATCGGACAGGAAGTGCTGTCAAAAGTGCAACATCTGTTCTCCAACATTCGCATACAGCAGAAAGTCCTAAGTGAAATTACAGTTTTTCTCGATCGTTTTGATGCCTGTGTCAACTCTGACATCACGTTCTCAAAACAGTTAACACCCGTGTCTGAACAAAAGCACTGGACAACAAAGTAAAAAATACGCCCATCAATATGAACCAGTGCAGCCTTACATGTCCTGTTGACATGCCAGTGGCATTTCCTTGCTTTACATAGTTATACTTTACACAGAAATACTCAAAATCAGAAACAATTCCATGCCATTATTCTCAAAACTTTGGCTGAAAACTGAAATACCGTGAAAAATATGGGAATATACAGTAACAACTGTGTTCAAATTAGTCATTGTCCATTCGTTCACGACGATAGGGCCACAGGTTCTCATCCACATCGCATTCGATATTTTCTCTTGCAATGCATCGAGGGAAAAATCTCCTTGCATGGCATATCCAACCCTGACATTCTTCGGCACCTATTTCCCGGGCCACAGCAATCATGGCATCTAGCAAGGGCATCTGGTCATAGGGGCGGTGATCGTACACTTTCCACCTCCAAGCGCTGAAAAATTCCTCAATCGGATTTAGAAAAGATGAATACGCTGGGAGGAACTGCATCATCATGCGTGGCTGTGCTGCAAACCATTCATTGACTAAGCGAGAATGGTGGAAGGCCAAATTGTCCCAAATGATGACAAACAGAGGCATGCCAGGCCTCAGCAGCCCTCTCTGTTGAGGTGGTATCAGTCGGTGACGTAGTGCTTCAAGAAAAGTGATCAGACGTTCAGTGTTGTAAGGGCCGATTGTAGGAATGTGGCACAGGACACCATCATTAGAGATGGCAGCACACATAGTTATATTGGCGCCCCTCTTTCCTGGCACTGTGACAGTGGCCCTGTGCCCAATGATGTTCCTTTCACGTCTCCTCACTTTGGACAGGTTGAAGCCAGCTTCATCCACATAAATAAATATATGTGTCCCCTCTGCTTCAAGCTCCATTATTCTCTAAGTGAAAATACAAAATCAGGAAATATGATTGCAGTTGCTTGTAAGTGTAATCTATATGCAAGGCATTACAATACAGGAACATATCCTTACCTGAACATACTGGAATCTGGCCTCCTTTACCATTTCAGAGTTCCTTTGAAATGGAACTGTACAGCTGTTTCATTGGCAGGTGATTCTTTTTTAAGACACGGTCAATGGTAGACACTCACACTGTTGATATTTCGAAATGTGCCCTGATCTGCAATTACTGCTGTATTTCACACAGTTTTATTGCATTGTTTGCCACAACTATATCTACAATGGCAGCCTCTTGTTCGAAACAGCCTCCTGTTCGAAAATATTTTCCCTCTGCCACCAGTGTGTGGTACAACCCATTTGTGGACTCTATAAAATATGATAAGAATGAGGAAACAATTACTGAATTTTACTGAAGACAGTTTGGTCTACCAACAAAGGCAATATGGTAACATTGACTTACCTATTCTCATTTTGAAAATTCGGACAATGGACACCACAGTGCTCCGTCTCAAAACTGGTTGTACTCTTTGACCAGCTTCTCTAAAGGACAAGCCATGGTTTATTACGTGGTCAGTGATTGTCGCCCGAATTTCACCTGACACTTGAATTCTTCCTACTACACCTCCACCAGGCATACGGACTCCTCTTCCTCGGACTCCTCTACCATGGCCTCTCACTCTCACTCTCGCTTGCCTTTGACCTCTCTGATCCATGCTTGCAAAGAACAGGCAGAGACGTGGCACCTATATAGGTGGAGAGTGACTGATTGCTAATTGAGGAATTGTGCAAAGGAGTTTCACACAGGTGTATCAGAGATTCAGACTTATGCAAGGAATCTATACCACCTGTAAAAAGATGTTTTCCTTTTGTTTAGCACGGGGAAGCCAATTGAGTTTGGGTTCTTGGAATGACATCTATGTTAACTGTTCTCCAAAAGGGTGTGAGAACTGTGTGAACCCAATGAAAACGTGTGAACACATTCACAAGAGATGACTTCTGCTGTGCAAAGAAAGTAGTCATGAAGACCAAGTGGATTCCAGTTTCCTTAAGCAGGTCAAAGCAATCGAGAAAAACTGTAATAACAAAACAGTGAGCTTAGTGCGAAAATGGTTTGGACTCAACACACACAGAATGATGTGATATTACCTTTCATCCCCAGTGGGAAGGGGACTCGGGGTACCAAACATGGAGTGGATTTATACCAGCATGCGGATTTCCCATCTTCTGAACATGCTGAACATCAACGACAAGGATGTTAGGGAGCTGGCTCGATCATCCCTGTTCCTGGATCTAGAAGACGCAAGGTCCCGTTGGCAAGGGAGTCGGATTCCCACATCCTAGGATTCAAAAGAAATATCAGCGGGAAACTTGATATCCACTCTGCTGGTTTTGGGGTCTCGTCAGACTGGCTAGATCTGAATGACCTCTGCATCCGAACTGGAGTGTCACTGGAGTGGGTGCAGTCTGACTCTGGGACTGTGATGGACAGTCAGACTCAGAGGACATTATAACTGACCCTCTCACTGCTGTCAAGACAACAGCCACATATGTTGGTCACAGCCACCTGCTAACATCTGCAGGTGCCTGGCGAACTCTTTTGGACTTACACCAACATCAACAACAACAACACTGGACTGGACTGAAACTTCCATGTCTTCCCTTTGCTGATCACTCTGTGTCTCACTCATTCCTCAAGAACACTGCACTCAATGAGGACATTCTCACATTTACAGTAAAGGAAGTCTTCCCTACCAGACTCAACCTCTCTGTCTGGTTTCCCACAATTCAGGTCATTGCTCATTGCTTGCATCACACCTCAGAACATATCACTGAAACACTGTCACACATCCTAAATGGCTGCCATGCCTACAAAGGAATGTACATAGCACGTCATGACAGAACAGTAGACCTCATAGTGTAAGACATATCAAGCCATTTTCCACCCTCAGTAAAAATCAAGTAAAACCATCCATGTGTCAGCACTACAAGAGTAACCCTAGTACTTTCTTACACCTGGTTGCCAATACAACAGATGTTGTTATTATCAATAAGGAGTCCAGTGAGGTGTACATTTTGGAGGTAGGCTGCACCTTTGATTCTAGCATGGAGTAGGCTTTCTACACCAAGGTAGTTAAAGGACAAGTTCGGTATTTTACACTTAAAGCCCTGTTTTCAGATAGTTTATGATTAAATAGAACGTTTAAGATTGAAATTCGGACACATGCTGCTGTCCTGAGAATTTTCAGTTTCTGTGGTAGCGCGCCCCCCCCCCCCCCCCCCCCCCCCCCTCCTCCACAACGCTGCATAGGTGCACTGGAACAAGCCTTCCTAAAACGCATTAAACTTTCGTTTACAAAGACGTGAAACTCACCGAGTGGTCAGGGGTGTTCACTGATATGCTCACACAAAAATCACTGCAAAACAGGGCTTTAAGTGTAAAATACCGAACTCGTCCTTTAAATACCAACCACTCCTAAACACTATCTAAGAGCTAGGCTATAGGTGCAGACTACGGGTGTGTTCGAAACGGGAGACAGCTGCCTACTGCCTCCCTCCCTAGAGAGCTGTCTCACTAGACATGACTTTGGATTAAATGCCTCTTTTAAAAATGAGCGTAGCGCTCTAGAATCTTTGGTTAACACTACGGTATGACGTTAAACTAAATTAGCTTACGTAAGCTAGCAGGCTAACGGTATAAATTAGTTTTACGGCCGGCAGATATATCAGACCAGACGCTATTAATGGTTACAACAATGGCATAATCAGATAGTAAATTGTTTATTTCTAATCTGTAATCTACAAATTTAAGCAAAATAAGGTCACACAAATTACATTTTAAACAGATTCAGCAGCCATTACCGATGTCATCCGCCATGTTTGTTTACCTTTCACAGCTGTTTCAGACGTGTCCGCAAGGGATTATGGGTAGGAGGGAGCATGAAGTGTGCATCGATGCTGCCTTCAAAAATGACCGTTATTTGGGAATTCTAAGATATCTTAAAAGGCTCCCCAGTTAGATATCTTAAAAGGCAGCAACTTTACCCGTTTGGAACACACCCTACTTGTTTTCATATTTGGTAGCCTAGGACACAGAGGGCTGCAAACAACTTGGGATGGTCAAAAAGAGGGCTAAACAAAGTAAAGTACTGTGTCATTTCTGCTATTATTGGCAGCCGCCACATACACCCTTAAGAACTATAAATGTTTATTGAGTGAAGACCTGCTGTATGTCACTGGTCCATGAGTTTGCGTATATATTGTACTGCATTCTTAATATTTGTGTCCCTGTACCATTTTCATCATGTGGACATAAATAAATGGTTAAATGTGTGTGTGCGCGCGTGTGTGTGTCTGTGAGAGAGAGAGAGAGAGAGAGTTTGTGTGTGTCAGGCACATATGTGTTTTATGTAGGTGGGCTTTCTCTGCCTCCTATACATCACAGTGACTCAACTCTCAGCAACACAACTCTCAACCAACATCATTTATATGCCCACAACCCAGTCATTTACACACACACACACACACACACACACACTGAATCTACATATGACATTTACCCAGCCTGCGTAATGATGTGAAAATAGAACTGCTAAATCCATCACCACAGGCTGTTTCTCTATTTGTTTAAAGGTATATTGTGTGAACAGTGTGTGTGTACTGTATGTGTCAACAGCTACATGAAAGCAATAACTAAATCAGCTTTTTACCACCTCCAAAACATTGCTTAACTTAGGGGTCTTACTTCGAAAGACTATTTAAAGAAGTCATTCATGCATTTATCTGCAGCAGGGTTGATTACTGTAATGGGCTTTTCACGGGCCTTCCAAAAAAGACAGCAAACAACATCAAACAGCTTCAGGTGATACAAATTGCAGTAGCAAAAACTAAAAGAACTGACTAAATTACTCCAATACTTAAGCCCCGCATTGGCTTCTAGTACAGTAAGTCTCAGAATTGTCCTTAAAGGAGAATTCCGGTGTGATTTTGACCTAAAGTGTTTTGAAACATGATACCGAGTGTGAACGTATGTCTCATAGCCCATCTCGGCTTGTCCCCTGCACTCCGAAATCTGGCGCTAGTTAGCCGATGCTACCAACAAGGCGGTCAATGGTTGTGCCTCGGCATCGGCATAGCCATGCAAATAAATCACTGTTTTACACCATTTACGAGGCTCAATGTATCTCCACACTTCATTGGCAGACTTCCAAGGGCCCTGACATTTAAAACGAGACATTGAGAACTTTGAAAAAGCACTGGTAGTTTACTTACAAGACGATATATACAGACAGTATCTTCTCGAAGTTTAGCGTTTGCAGCCATCTTGAATTTAGTCACGATAAGTCGAGCGACGAGTAAGAATGAACAGGTATGATAAGGGATCAGATTCCAAAAATAATTTCCGTGGAAATGCATGGATTCCAGTTGCTGCTACTGGAAGAAACTGTAATCCATGCATTTCCACAGAATTATTTTTGGAATCTGATCCCTTATCATACCTGTTCATTCTTACTCGTCGCTCGACTTATCGTGACTAAATTCAAGATGGCTGCAAACGCTAAACTTCGAGAAGATACTGTCTGTATAAATCGTCTTGTAAGTAAACTACCAGTGCTTTTTCAAAGTTCTCAATGTCTCGTTTTAAATCTCAGGGCCCTTGGAAGTCTACCAATGAAGTGTGGAGATACACTGAGCCTCGTAAATGGTGTAAAACAGTGATTTATTTGCATGGCTATGCCGATGCCGAGGCACAACCGTTGACCGCCTTGTTGGTAGCATCGGCTAACTAGCGCCAGATTTCGGAGTGCAGGGGACAAGCCGAGATGGGCTATGAGACATACGTTCACACTCGGTATCATGTTTCAAAACACTTTAGGTCAAAATCACACCGGAATTCTCCTTTAAAAGACTACTGCTTGTTTATAAATCACTAAATGGAATGAGGCCTACCTATCACACCTACAGTTAAGAATAAAAGTATTCATATTTCAAATTTCAATTAAAATATTCAAATATTAATTTAATGTTGATTTTCTCTTTATCAATATGTTTGTTCTGACTAAAAAAGACACTGCCACATAAGAAAAGGTTGCAAGACAATGTGGTAGAAACATGAAATCAAAAAAAGGAGCGTTTTCATCTTTGAATATGAATATTTTTTTTTAACTGTATCAACGTTCGGAGGTCTGATAATTCTATATGAGTTTTGTGCCTCTGATTCACATCTTTCATATCATTCCGTGAGTAGTTGGTTTGATTATCACAATGGAATTTCATTGAAAGTAAAAGTGAAATGGTAACAAAATAATTTCAAAAGACCAATTGGTTGAAGTTTCTTGACTCGTTTTGGCAAGTAGCCATGTAATAAGTGGGATAATGTATATTCCGCTGGTCATTATCGGAAAATAAGTCCCGACAGGGCGAACAGGACCCTGACGTGAAAGCGGAGGACAATGTAAAATGTCAGAACTAAACATATTGAAGCAGCTTTTAGCTGCTATATATGGTTCAGCTTTGGAGCTAACTTCTGGATAGTATCAAAAATGCTCCAACTGTTGCCAGTTCCAAATCTAGACTTAAAGCAGGCATAAAACCATTTTTAACTTGGCTTTGGAGGAGAGTTCAGTCCTCCTTTGTATGCAAATCTTGGACTTTGAAATGTGCCTGATAAACCGAGTGTCTTAACGGTGGAGGCACACAAGCCCTAAGACTCCACATCAACCTTTCCATTACACTAACTGACCTCAGCTCAACCCACTCTGTGTGTGTGTGTGTGTGTGTGTGTGTGTGTGTGTGTGTGTGTGAAAGATAGAGATAACATAATTGTGGGCATGTGTGTATGTCTACAGTATGTGAACAAGAGCATAGATGTAAGCATTAGTGTATGTGTGTATGTGTATGTCTGTGTGTTGATGTACATATATAAGTGGGTCTGTAATGTGATTATGAACTAGGAGAAGATGCGCACACACACACACACACACACACACACACACACACAAAGGCGCATGCACACACACGCACACACCATTGACTTTGTGGGAAAATGCCTTGGTTACCTTACCTTGCCATTCTAGCATGGTATAGAAAGCCTGCAGGAAGACTCAGCTCAATGTGCGCCAATTCTCATTAATATTCAACGAGCTAAGCTGCTTGACTCTGATTGGCTAACAGTTAGTCGGTTCCGTCCATAAAATGAACTTAGCTTGGCTAGCGAGTGTTAGCATTGTCCAAATGGACATAAAACCTGCTAGGCTAGCGAGCACCTGTATAACATAGCACTTCCTTGAGTTGACAATAGCGTTTTACTTATTGACTGGGCACTGGTCGTAGACTGCCACATTGGTACTGCTCCAGGCTTCAACAGTAACCTTTTTGCAAAGCCTCTGCTGAACTTGCCAAAGTTGATGAAGTCACTCTCTTCAAAACGAACAGATAACTAATTTTGAATTATAGTGTTATATAGCGCGCACACACACACACACACACACATACACACAAACACACACACAGGGCTCCGGGCCCAGTCTGTCTTGAAGCCCATAATCCGCGGCCTTAGCGATGAGCCTTAATTAGTGGTTGTCATGGAAACCATTTGGCCTGGAGTCGATGCTGGAGGTCTCCCATCCCCCCACCCCACGCCCCTCAGGTGAACCCGCAAACAAGTTCAGAGATCAAACAGGTTCACATACAAACACACACACACACACACACACACACTGAACACTAACAACACTACACTGTGTGTAGTGGGCTTTGTTGGGAATCTGTGCACATGAATGATTCCTTTAGCATTGTGTACATGGAACTTCCTTCACCATTCCTAGAACATTAATGATTCCTTAAACTTCCTTTAAGATTCTTAGAACCCCTACACATGTAGCCTGTCTTTAGAACCCCTACACATGCACCCTCCTTAGAACCCCTACAGATGCAGCCTGCATTTAGAACCCCTATAGATGCAGCCTGCATTTAGAACTCCTACAGATGGAGCCTGCATTTAGAACCCCTTCACATGCAGCCTCCCTTTAGAACCCCTATAGATGCAGCCTGCATTTAGAACCCCTACAGATGCAGCCTGCATTTAGAACCCCTACAGATGCAGCCTGCATTTAGAACCCCTACACATGTAGCCTGCCTTTAGAACCCCTACACATGCACCCTCCTTAGAACCCCTACAGATGCAGCCTGCATTTAGAACCCCTACAGATGCAGCCTGCATTTAGAACCCCTACACATGCAGCCTCCCTTTAGAACCCCTATAGATGCAGCCTGCATTTAGAACCCCTACACGTGCAGCCTCCCTTTAGAACCCCTATAGATGCAGCCTGCATTTGGAACCCCTGCAGATGCAGCCTCCCTTTAGAACCCCTATAGATGCAGCCTGGTCACAGCAGTAAGCAGCAGTGAAGCAAGCTGGTGAGGAATACTGCTGCACTGAATATGCATGTAACGGGTAGTGAGTGGGCGAGTGTGTTAGAACCAGCCAGACTGTGTGTGTGTGTGTGTGTGTGTGTGTTTGAGTGTGTGTGTGTGTGTGTGTGTGACAGATAGAGTGATTATGTATTTATAAAATGTGAGCTTTCTGGTGTTTAGGGGTCTGTATGCTGATATATGCTGTCCTGGAGACAAATAGATCTGGAACACAGTTAGTACACACACACCACACACACACACACACACACACACACACACACACACACACACACACACACACAGGTTTTAGTAATGACTGGTTGAAGGCATTTATCATTGCTGAATCATTTAATAGTTTATGAGAAATGAAACACACACACATAGAGTATGTCATGAGGGTAACTGTCTATCAATGTATGTGCCTGTGGGTAGGATTATGTGTGTGTGTGTGTGTGTGTGTGTGTGTGTGTGTGTGTGTGTGTGTGTGTGTGTGTGTGTGTGCGCGTGTGTGTATGTTTTATGTTATACCTGCTGGTGAATTTTCTGACTCTGATCTTCTCTTTGATCCATTGCCATCAGCAAGACGCCTTAGAGGACTAGAGGGGAGGCAACACTCACACACACACATACAGTACATACCTACAGACACACACACATGCATATGCACACACACACACACATACACACACACACACACACACACACACACACAGACACACATACACACACACTCACACAGACACGACACACACAGAGACACACATGCTCACACATACGCTTACACACATACACAGACCTTCTCAAATGCGATACATATATCTATCATATACCTACTAAATAACACAAGTAGTGTGCATACTTGCATTCTTAAAATGTTTATTTGCATCCTCAGTATACTTACTTAATCATGCACACTTTCCTACATACTAATTGCCTTGTATTCAATTCCTACAGTAGGTACTTAACTGCATCTCTGCACTGCATGCTTGCCATTCATACTCACATACTCATTCTAGTTCCACGTACACGCACTTAACTCGTCTGCAGTGTCGCAGGAGAGAGGAAAGCATGGAGCAATGGAGGGGAGCAGAGAGAGAGGGAGGGAGAGAGAGAGAAAGAAAGACAGAGGGAGGGAGAAAGAAAGAGAGAGAGAAAGAGAGAGAGAGGAGGAATGAAGACAAGTTTTGAGAAGAGAAAGCGCGAGGAGGGAGAGACGGGTTTGAAGGTTGTTTTGTGCAAAGAGAGATAAAGAGGGGGGGGGAGTGTGGGCGGTTGCCGAGGGAGGTTGCCAACAGCGACGTAATCCTGTTGCCGAGGATCAGAGTGATGCTCATGAAAGCACAGGGCAATTACCCAGCCTTATTCCACATCAAGCACACGCTGCCGCCAATAATGGCACTGTATGCTTTTCTGCTACTTCTGTCTGTGTGTGTGTGTGTGTGTGTGTGCTTGTGTGTGTGTGTGTGTGTGTGTGCGTATGTGTGTATCTGTGTGTGTGTGTGGGTGTGTATGTGTCTGTGTGTATCTGTGTGTGTGTGTGTGTGTGTGTGTGTGTTCTTGTGTGTGTTCTTCTGTGTGTTTTTGTATGTATGAGTGTTTGCATGCGTTCACAAAGGGGGGGGGGGTTAAAAAAGATGGCTGCAGGTGAAATATGCAAATGTTTATATCCACATGAGCTCTCTTTCTCTCTCTCTCTCTCCCTTCCTCTCACTAACGCCACAGATGGAACTGGAGGGTTGGAGGAGGGTGATGGATGGTCACCATAGGCAGTGATGCCAGTAACGTGTTACTTAGTAACGCGTTAGTCTATTTTGACCACTTTTTTCGGTAACGAGTAACGCTATTTACAAACCAGTAATCAGATTAAAGTTACTTATCTAAGTCACTGTGCGTTACTATTTTTGTCATTTTCCTTAGTAAAAAGATATATTCTTTGCTTTCTTCTTGTCTCGGGGATTAACGTCAGGCTATGCTCACGTTTTCAGCATGAGGACAACTCACGTGTAAAACCACGCAGCGACACAAACGTAAACAACAATGGAGGGAGGAGAGAGATGCACATTTTATTTATACAGTCATTATTTTGAGTTTGTGTCAGCTAAACATGACAACATTAAGGTACATTGCACATTCTGTTCTGGCGACAAGTGCTGTCTAGCTAGACATCCCAAGTCTTCCGAAGTTTTGGGAGTCTCCCACGTATTGATAGCGGCTTCCCTGACAAATTACATAAAATCTCCCGGAACCTAGAGCGAACAAGAGCACGCAAGCCAGACCGGACTTCAAATCGCGTGTGCATCTGAGTTTAACGCGCACACAACGGAGAGGGAGAGAGAGAGGAGTGGTGCGTGTGTGCCTGAAGCGCATTCAAGACAGAGAGCATCCTGGTCTGTTTTGCTAAATCAACCAATCAGTTTTCAGTGTAGGTAGATAGATAGATAGATAGATAGATACTTTATTGATCCCATACAGACAACACACACACACATTCACTAACAGCAGAAAGTAATTAAAAGTATATAATATAAACAACACAACTAAGAAATAAGGACAGTAGAAGATAAATATATACTAAATACTAAATATACTAAAATACAAATTATACTAAATAACACAATTCTAAAAAAAACAGTATCCACATAGTGGGTGATTAATCAAACAAGATGAGCTTGCAATGACTGAGGCAGGGACTGAGCCTGTGATTCTCTGTGCATAAGGTAAGGTAAGGTAAGGTGCTCTGTGTGAATGAGTGTCATGGTGATGGTGCAAATGAGTAAGTCAAGCTGTGCAACAGTGCAAGAATAAAGTCTATATATCTAACTATATTAAGGAAGGTATAAGTGTGGTCACAGTTCGGCTGTGGCATGGAGGGTGGGGTTGTGCATATGTGCTAATATAGTCTGTCTGTTGTGCAAGGCAGTGAGCGAAGTCTCCAGCTGATCAGGCTCTTCTGCTTAACAATAGTGTTGTTATAGATGACACTCATTGTCCAAGATGTTGATCAGTTTGTTCAGGGTCTTTTTGTCAGATATTGAAGTGATGCACTCCAGTTCAGCTCCCACTACAGAGCCAGCTTTCCTTACCAGCCTGTCAAGTCGCCCCGCATCCTTCTTCTTTGTGCTTCCTCCCCAACATAGCACTGCATAGAAGAGGACGCTGGTAACAACAGACTGGTAGAACATCCTGAGGAGCTTGCTGCACACATTGAAGGAGCGCAGCCTCCTCAGGAAGTATAGCCTGCTCTGCCCTTTCTTGTAGAGTGTGTCAGTGTTGGCTGACCAGTCCAGTTTATTGTCCAGGTGGAGACCCAGGTACTTGTAGGTGCTTACCACCTCGACATTGACCCCATCAATGGAGACTGGTAGCAGAGTGGGCTTAGACCTGCGGAAATCCACCACCATCTCCTTGGTCTTTGAAGTGTTGAGTTGAAGATGATTGAGTTTGCACCATTGCACAAAGTCCTCCACCAGGCTCCTGTACTCCTCCTCCAGCCCGTTCCTGATACACCCCACAATTGCAGTATCGTCAGAAAACTTCTGCATGTGGCATGACTCAGTGTTGTAGCAGAAGTCAGATGTGTACAGGGTGAACAGGACTGGAGAGAGCACAGTTCCCTGTGGCGCTCCGGTGCTGCTGATCACAGTGTCAGAGAGACAGTTCTTCAGTCTGACGAACTGTGGTCGCTCAGTCAGGTAATCTGTAATCCAGGTTACCAGGTGAGCGTCCACACCCATCTGCAAGAGCTTGTCTCCCAGTCTGAGGGGTTGGATGGTGTTAAAAGCACTTGTGTCCTGTGTAGAAGATAAGTGAGGGCTTATATCTCTTTTCTCCCGAACTTAATTAATCAGTTCAGTCAGTGTATCTAGGTACAGGAGCGTCATGGCAGAGTCAGTGCCCCTCAAAAAGGAACATTTAGCCCATTTCACATCAGACTACACAAAAGTGTACCCAATTGTCTCATAAGAGTAAAACTTAATGATAGTCTTGCACACTGGACTGTTTGTAACAGTGACTTTAGCATTGCTGACGGCGGGTTAAATTATTGCAAAAGACTTGTTGAGGTGCAAGTGTAATTTCATTTGCATATTACTCAGGCCTGGCTAGTTGCCAAGGCTACATGAAAAGGCCAAACTACCAAAATCTACATATTTTACTGTCACAATTTCTATCAATAGGCTTTCCTTATTTGGTGTACTGACTAGACATTATTGAACAAACATCTGAATTTCAGTATCTAAGTAGGTTAGGTTGGGATGTCTGCTATGCATTGTTGACATTACTGTTAAAATGCACTTCCAGTATAGTGAGTATTGGCAAAACACAGGGTGTTCTCTTATTATTATTCTCACATGGAATAATCAAAACAGGATACAATAATAATAACTAGATGTACCGCAGAGCGGTACAAAATATGACCGCCGCCCAGTCCAGCACATTTTTTCCACAAAAATAAATCACGCTGAAAGGCCTATATGATTCTAACTGTCTCACTAAATTGCATTATCCACACTCAATTCTCACTGATATCTGCTAGACAACAAGTACCAAAACATGATTAGTTCATAGATTTCACATGTAAAATGTATTTTATACAACCCCACCTCCATCTTGCCTGTTCATAATTCTGAGAAATTCTTGAATTGTGTGCATGTGTGAGTATGTGTCATACGTATGATTACTGTGAATGTATGTGTGTGTGTGTGTATCTGTTTGTGCACATGTGTGCACATGAAATGGGTTAACATGACCCCTGGAGGCAAACATACGGAAAAAAATGGTCATCCTAGGCCCTACAGTTCTCAAGATATTCACAGAGAACTGTGTCTGCCCTACCCTTCTTTCGGGGGGGTCCAGTCCAGCGGGGGGGCTACAGATCAAAATGAAAAATTACGGTTCCATGCTATCCATGTGGGGGTACATGCCCACCAAGTTTTGTGTACCCCCACATGGATAGCATGGAACCGTAATTTGTGGAGGGTGTCATAATGATCCTACACTTTTAATTTCATGCAGTTTTGACCTTGTCAGCCAGAGATATTGTGATGAAAACACCTAATTTTTTGATTTTTCATTTTTAACTAGGTGGCGCTATACACAAAATAAGTGGTAATGGGATGGGTTGACATGCCCCCTTAAGACCAACATACATAAAAAAGGTGGACCTCCTAGGCCCTACGGTTATCGAGATTTTCACAGAAAACTGTCTCCGGCCACCTACAGGCCAGTTGGTGTATAGTAACATAAATTAATTTATTGTGTGGCCCCCCATGAACGGAATTCCACGAAACTTGGTGTGCATACAGAGGGTGTCATAATGATCCTACACTTCCAATTTTGTACAGTTTTGTCTTTGTTAGGTCACAGATACCTTCAATTACAACACCTCATTTTTACTTTTTTGTGTTTAACTAGGTGGCGCTATACATGAAATGAGTGGTTATGGAATGGGTTGACATGGCCCCTTGAGATCAACATACAAAAAAAAAATGGTCCTCCTAAACCCTACGGTTTTCGAGATATTCACAGAAAACTGTGTCTGTCCTACCCTCCTTTCGGGGGGTCCAGTCCAGCGGGGGGGCTACAGATCAAAACGAAAAACGATGGTTCCATGCTATCCATGTGGGGTTACATGCCCACCAAGTTTCGTGTACCCCGGTCTTTCAGTGTCCCGGGAATCATTGACAGAAATTTGGGCATGCGAAAAAGAAAAAGAAAAAAAAAAAAAAAAAAAAAAAAAATCTGACTAAACCTATATGACCGTCGCTGCGCGGCGGTCATAATTATACTAATAAAAAAAACAATAATAAGATGATAATGTAAATAATAGAGGGAAGAAAAAGTAGGTTAATAGAATAGTAAAATTTGTAGGGGAAAAAAGAGATAAACAACAGTGGGGTGTAATCACTGGCTTACGGTTGCATTTCGTCTTTCATGACAGGCTAGTACATATTTTCCAGCTGCCAGTGCGATTTCTGGAGTATCTCTCTCTCACAGCTCAGCTGTGGGTGTGTCTCTCTGCCCTTCCATCTCTCTCCCTCCCCTTTCCCTCTCTCCCTCACTCTCTCATCCTTTCCTTCTCTCTTTCTTTCTCCCTCCCTCTTCTCCCTCTCTCCATCTCTCTCCCCTTTCTCTTTCTCTTCCTCCCTCTTCTCCCTCCCCTCTCCATCTCTCCCTCACTCACTCATCCTTTCCCTTTCTCTCTTTCTCCCTCCCTCTTCTCCCTCTCTCTCCATCTCTCTCCCCTCTTCCCCTTTTTCTCACCTTCTCTGCTCTGTGAGCATCCTGTTCAACAGTGGTGTTGCCACAGAAAATACAAAACATCAAAATATCAGAATGAATGCAAGACTAATATCAGCATAAATCCCAACAAAACATCAGATTACATGTGTAGACTGCAACAGGGGCAGTTAGATTGGAGGGCATTAGGAAGGGGCAGTTAGTGGTGGGGCAACTAAGGGAGTGGGTAAGGGTGGGTAACTAGGAGAAGGGCAGTTAAAGGTGCCCTGCCACACATATTTCATTACTTTCTCGTAATGGCTGAAGTTCTACCATTGACTTTGCGGAAAAATGCCTTGGTTATCTTACCTTGCCATTCTAGCATGGTATAGAAAGCCTGCAGGAAGACTCAGCTCAATTTGCGTCAATTATTATTAATATTCAACGAGCTAAGCTGTTTGACTCTGATTGGCTAACAGCTAGTCCTGCTAGTTGAAGTTCTGCATAGTTCACAAGCCCGTTGCATACGAAAACTGTCACTATGCTACAGACGAATTCTGTGGGTGCGGTCTCAACTGGGCAAGGTCATGAATAGTAATGAGCTTAGTCAATACCACGTCAGATTGGCCAGCTTTTGTAATTGGCCTGATTTCTCTGCTTATTTCTTTTCAGTGGCTAGAGCTGACAGAGGTAGCAGTTAATTTTCACATTCACAACATAACATAACACAAACACATAGGGACCATATTTCAAAAAGTACACGTAAAAATGGTTTTGTGTGGCAGGGCACCTTTAAGGGAAGGTAGTGAGAAGGGGCAGTTAGAGGGGTCACTTATATCTCTCTGCAAACCCCCACCCTCCCTGCCTTCATCTCTCTCTTCCCATTCCCTGCCCCACCCCCCTCTCTCTCCATCCTTTCCTCTCTCTCTCCAGCCCCCTCTCCCTCTCTCTCCATCTCTCCCTCTCTATCTCCATCCCCCCTCCTCTCCCTCTCTCTCCATCTCTCCCTCTCTATCTCCATCCCCCCTCCTCTCCCTCTCTCTCCATCTCTCCCTCTCTCTCTCTCCACCCCTCCCTCCATCCTTGCTCCTGTCTTTCCTCTGTTCTTGTATGCAGACACCTTTCATCCCTTAAGCTGAGAGAGCGGCATGCATACATTAGGCTGCACACTTCCCAGTCTGCCTGCCGTGTGTGTGTGTGTGTGTGTGTGTGTGTGTGTGTGTGTGTGTGTGTGTGTGTGTGTGTGTGTGTGTGTGTGTGTGTGTGTGCTTAGCCTGCACGGTGCTTTGAACATCTCCCCATGAACCTCATCTCCTTATATCTCACAGTTTTACTAAAGGGACTCAAGAACAGCTCAGCTGTGTGTGTGTGTGTGTGTGTATGTGTGTGTGTGTGTGTCTGTGTGTGTGTGTGTGTGTGTGTGTGTGTGTGTTTAATCTCATGCACCTCATGTATTACATGAGGATGGAAGGTACAGTAAGCTAAGCCATACTAATGACCTAAGCTGAATTTCCAACCCAATAAGAAACACAGCCACACGTACACACACACATACACACAAAAACACTTTCACACAAGCTAGTGAACATTTGGATTCAGGTAAAATAAAAGCCAGAGTGATATGAAACCAATCAGGTAAAGTGTCAACTGACATGGTAAGATGTGTGTAGATAACATCCTAGTCACAGTCCTACCAGCTGAACAGACCAAGACTGTTAAGAACAAACAAACAAACACACACACACACACACACAGAGAGAGAGAGAGAGAGAGAGAGCGAAGCACACAGCAGGCAGCCAACAGCTCACAACCATTTAGAAAGAATACACACACACACACACACAGATCATGATGATTGGGATCCTGTGTGATAGTGAGATGCAACAGTATGCAGGTGTGTCATAGGTAGCACCTCCTATTGACAACACACACACACACGCACACACACACAAAATACCTCATGATTTCCAGAGTGTTAATAAGATGCAGGTGTCATAGTGAAGACCTCCTGATTTATGGCCACTCTTGCATTACTGACTAACTGGAGTGGATCTCATACACACACACACGACTGGCGTAGGCCATTCTCACGCATGCATTGTCTTTAATGTAGTGAAATTCCACTGAAGGGGATTTAGCTTAAGCCTTAGCTCTTTTGTCTCTGTTTTGGTGAAGGGTGGCAACGTGGGCTAATTACATCTTATCACTCCACGTATGTTACACACACACACACACACACACACACACAGACACACACACACACACACAAATACTGTAGATAGATATGGTTAGATAATAGGCAAGACAGCATCATTCATGTTCATTTAGCTTCATTAGTTCTGAAAAAAAGAATGAAAGAAGGAGTCTTCCAGAGGATGAGGTCAGCAAGTCATAGAGCAATCAATACACAGACACACACACACACACACACACACATACATTTACCATAAGTCGATGTAACCAGTTAAGAAAGCAATAAACTCACTCCTGGACAGATGTCCCCAGAGAGAGAGAGAGAAGAGAGAGAGGGGAGAGGAGAAGAGAGGAGAGAGAGAGGAGAAGAGAGGAGAGGAGAAGAGAGAGAGGAGAGAAGAGGAGAGAGAGAAGAGCAGAAGAGAGAGAGAAGAGAGAGAAGAGGAGAAGAGAGAGAGGAGAGAAAGAGGAGAGGAAAGGAGAAAAGTGGTTCTCTTCACATCTCTAGTTCTTGAAGTCTGAACTAACTCAATTATGCAAATCTCTCTCTCTCTCTCTCTCTCTGTGTGTGTGTGTGTGGTGAAAGGAAAGGGAAGAGTGAAGCCCATTGGAAAATCCATGAGAGATTAAGTGAATTAGAAGAGTGTAAAACTGCTCTCTCTCACACACACACACACACTCTCTCACTCATTCTTTAAACCGAAGAGCTGAATATCCATCCAGCCCATTCCAGTGGAGTGGGGAGAGACATACACACTCCCGCACACACATCACCATGACAACCTGCGCAAGTCACTGGTGTGTGTTATTAATATATACGGCATGTTATGTACACTTCCGCATGTGCCTGTGGGAATGTGTGTGTGTGTGTGTGTGAGCGAGAAAGACAGACAGAGAGAGAGAGAGAGAGAATCTCTCAAGTGATGTGTATGTGTGTGTGTGTGTGGGTGTATCTATCCCGCAGAGTCATTTAGAGTTCAGGGACATGTGCGGGGGCATAAGAGAGAGAGAGAGAGAGAGAGAGAGAAAGTGAGAAGAGATCATGGACTCTTTATTAATGTTCATCAAAGTTGGGATGTGAGAGTGTGTGCATTGTGAGAGTGGATGTGTGTGTTGGCGTTTTTCCAGTGCTACTATTTGTCTGTTATTCCATTTTTGTTTAGCACCCGAGTTTTCACCTCTGGTGTGTGCAGTGTGTGTATGTGTTTATGTTCATTACAACAGTGACCCTGTTCATTAGCAGCAGCTTATGCTCAGGCCTGTAACAGCAGTGTGTAACGAAATTATATTTTGTTTGGAGAGGGACTGTGTCGGTGTGGTGTGAAAGAGTGTGTGTGTGACACTGTAAGTTTGGTACCCTTTCTCTTGTTGGTCATGTGCTGCGAGTGTGTGCATGAGCTACGTACCTATAGCACCACCTAGTGGTTCAACAATATAACACACACTCAGACAGATGGCACACACACACACAAGCACACATTTTTGTAAGGCATTTATTCATGAAATACACACTTTTCAATTTTTCAACAAAAAAAGCTTTCATTAGATAGCAACTCCCCCCGAATCAGTTTGGGCTTCCGTAATTAATCAGCTCGTTAATTAATCACATGATGTCATCACATGAACAATAAATAAATCAGAATAAAAAAAGCAGAGGACAGAGCAACCTTTAACAACAAACCCAGAGAGAGAGAGAGAGAAAGAGAGAGAGAGAGAGAGAGAGAGAGAGAGAGTGAGATTGAGTGAGTGTGTGTGTGCACAGGGAGAGGACTTAAATGAGCGGGGATGATTTTATAGCTGAAATGTATATTGCACATTTGTTCCTTTGGAATGGAATGAGACTGTGTGTGTGTGTGTGTGTGTGTGTGAGTATGTGTGTGATTTTACAAATGAAGTGTCATTTTACAAATGGGATGTAGGGAATAGTGTCACAAAAAAAAGGTTTGGGTGAGTGTGTGTTTGCATGTTTTGTGTAGACAAAAAAACATTAGAGAACAATATACTTATTAAGACATAACTTCACATATAAAACTAAAATGAAACCTCCACTGCAAAACCTTGTGTGTGTGTATGTGTGTGTGTGGCTCATCCTCTCTTGAGGCAGTTCAAGAACTGACCAGGGAACATAGGTTTGTACCTACATTCCAAGTGTGTGTGTGTTTGTGTGTATGTGTGTGTGTGTGTGTGTAAGAGAGAGAGTGACAGATGCACATGGAGTAAGGGTGATATCAGAAACCTGCAGGAAAAAAAGATGTAAGATGTTGCCCTCTCATGGCAAAACAATGTTATAGCACCTGACACACACCCACTCTTTTAAACTCAGTTACCATGTGTATTGAGAATGCCACTATTGCCTATAGAGACCATTCTATCAGAGATGATAATATATTTGTGTGTGTGAGTATGTGTGGGTGTGTCTGTGCACATAGATAAAACAATAGCATGGCTGTAGGAACCGGTTGTAGTTAGATTATTCGAGAAACACAGATGTGTTTTAGCACAGCTGTAGAACCTGTAAGACCCCTTTAGCACCATGATCGGCTCAGAGCGCCAGAAGCACCAGGGGTTGCCACAGAAACACTCCCGTAAACACCTCAGGATAATACAAACAAACATGACATCACACCACCAGGGAATATAGGTTCATACCTACAAGTGTGTGTGTGTGTGTGTGTGTGTGTGTGTGTGTGTGTTTGTCTCATGGACAGTATATTAACGTTGAACGTCCTGGTTTGTCTATTTATGTGGTCAGAAATATCAACAAAATCTTCATTATTTATCAGCATAAACACAGGAACACAAAAATAACAGACAGATTGTAGGATGCTCTGTGTTTGTGTGTGTGTGTGTGTGTGTGTGTGTGTTTTGGTGGAGCTGGTTAGTTATCTGGTAGGCAGCTGGACAGATCCCAGTAAGGAGCTGGTTGTCTGTATAAAATCCTCTACATTCTCCGCCCCCAAACTGACATGTGATTGGCCATCAGGGTTGAGTGGCAGTCAAACCTACCAAACCCAGAGGTCACAGACCATGTGCAGGTCTGATTAAGAAGCTAAGTGTTTTAAATACTCATTAATATTTACACAAATGCTTTTATCCATGAAAATAAAAAACAATTAAAAACATTGTTAAAGTTTTAGAAAATGGCTGGCTATGCTTTCACTTAGTCTCTCATGGGTAGGTGTGTGTTTGTGCCCTTGTGCACAACTGTGAGTGTGTGTGTGTGTGTTATGTGAATTTATGGCCCTGTGTGTACGTATACCTTGTGTGTGCAGCCTTAAAGTGTGTGTATGTGTGCGTGTGTGTGGATTAATCAGGTACTGCTGCTGAAGCTTTGGGGCCTGGTGCTGTTAGCAGAAACAGTGCACTCTACTGGTGAGGTGGTGTCAGTGGGTATTAGGGAGGAGGAGAGCCTGTGCTGTGACCTCCTACAGGCTAATGCTAATGCTCAAGTTAGCCCCGTAACAGTGCTGCCTATGCAAGCAAAACCCAGGCTAGCCCCATAGTCCACTACTGTTAATGCAAGCAAAGCCCAGGCTAGCCCCATAGTCCACTGCTGCTTATGCAAGTTAAACCTGCATGTCATGAACACTACTTTCATCGGCTAGATGTCAGCACGCTCCGAGGACGCTCCGAGGAGTTATTGGTTGCCAACTGTGCAGACTAATGCTAGATGATCCAAACACAAGCTAATGTGTGGCATCACAGGCTGCTAACTCTGAATGCTAATGCTAGGTGAGTGGGCTACTGCTAATGCTAGGTGAGCAGGCTACTGCTAATGCTAGGTGAGCGGGCTACTGCTAATGCTAGGTTAGCGGGCTAATGTATGAGTTAATGCTTTCGTCAAGTTCATCAGTTACTGCTAACAAAGCTGTAGCTTGCGCTGTGGGGTGTGTGTATTTGTGTGTGTGTGTGTGCGCATGTGTGTGTGTTCTCCTGCTACTCTCTTTGTAGCTAGGTGGGCTACCCACGGACTAAATGGCTACACACCGCTAACCCCCAACAGCACTTAAGGAACTGTTCTAAACAGTCTGTAATCTTTCTCTCTCTCTCTTTCATTCTTCTGCATCTCTCTCATCCCCCTCATAATTATTTCTATGTACAGGATTCTATATAGAACATAAATTACGACACTCATTTCTGCTTATTCACAGTCCACGGTGGAGAAGGAGCCAAAAGCAAAGCAAGAGACAGAAGCTCAGAGACAATATACCAACGCAAACAAACAAACAAATGACAAACAAACAAACAAACGGTCCATAATAAAAGTCTTCAGAGCTCCCGTGGCCAGGGCCGGGGGGACAGTCACGCACCCCTCCACCCACCGAAAAAAAAGAGCTCCAATTTGTCCTGCTGTGGGTTTCTCAGACGGAGAGAGCAGATGGGTCTGTCTGTTAACAAACAGCCGATAATGGTGGTGGTGTTGTTATTATGATCGGTTGTTTGTTGGTGAGTTGGGTTGTAAACAGAGCACCAAGTAGGTTCTGGGTCCATGTCTCTATTCTGTACAAAAGTATAAATATAAAGTTTATAACGTTTAATTTCCGCCAGCTCTTCTTGCTTCACAGACGCCGCAGGACGGCATGGGCTGTTCCTGAGGCTGTGTGTGTGTGTGTGTGTGTGTGTGTGTGTGTGTGTGTGTGTGCGCCCCCCCTGAAATGATGCGCATGTGTGTTTTGGTATGAATGTGCTAACCCATGAGTATGTGTGAGGTATGTACGTTAGTGTATGTGTGTGTGTGTGTGCATGTTTGTTGGCTTGATCGTCTCTGCATAAATACTCCATAACACATCATGTGAGACTGGTCCCTACAGCAGGTCCATCTTGGGTCTGTAATGTAGAAGCAGCGGTGACTTCTGGAGAATTAAACACACACACACACACACACACACACACAAAGCAAGATTAGTGGAGACACCATAGAGGAAGGCAACATCCCCTTCTACTCCCACCTGCCTTTCAGACAAACAAACACACAAGCATCTCATTACAAGGAGCTGCATTTGCTTACCTGTACGCGGCAGAGCTCACCTGTACGCGGCAGAGCTCACCTGTACGCGGCAAGGCTAACCTGTACGCGGCAGAGCTCACCCGTACAAGGCAGAGCTAACCTGTACGAGGCAGAGCTCACCCGTACGAGGCAGAGCTAACCTGTACGCGGCACTTCATCACGGCGCATAGCACTTTATCGAGGCGCCCTGAGGTGCTGGATAGTAGCCCTTCCTTATATATAAATGTCACAGTCCAATTTACATCGATCATTGCTTTCTCTTTACAGCTACATTTGCTTTCTCTTTACAGCTACGTTTGCTTTCTGTTGATACCTTCCGTACATGTTGACCTAGGGGCCATCTGCATGTATCTCTAAGACCTGCCTATCAGATGGACAGCTCTCTATGACTACTACAGTATCTCCATGAACAGTACAGGTATCTCTGTGAGGAGTACAGGTATCTCTGTGAGGAGAACAGGTATTTCCGTGAGCAGTACAGGTATCTCCGTGAGGAGTACAGCTATCTCCGTGAGCAGTACAGGTATCTCTGTGAGCAGTACAGGTATCTCCGTGAGCAGTACAGGTATCTCCGTGAGCAGTACAGGTATCTGTGAGGAGTACAGGTATCTCCGTGTGACTAGCATCTGTATTCTCACCTTAAATCTCCACCTGGTCACCACCACAAATTTGAGCGTGTGATCCTTTCCCAGAATCTCCTCATTGCATAAAATATCCAGCTGAAACGAAAGAGAAGGAAAAGAAGGAAAGGAGGAAAAGAGGAGTGCAGCAGAGAGCAGGAGAAAAGAGGATAAACTATTAATCACGGCTCACACAATTATTCCTCCTCCTTGTAAAGTGTCAGCAGA
Organism: Alosa pseudoharengus; assembly: GCF_046254945.1. Classification (NCBI taxonomy): domain Eukaryota; kingdom Metazoa; phylum Chordata; class Actinopteri; order Clupeiformes; family Clupeidae; genus Alosa; species Alosa pseudoharengus. Next base: position 16,480,508 of record NW_027468630.1, on the reverse strand, counting down.
GGATGCCCCTAAATGTGTGTGTGTGTGTGTGTGTTGAACAAATATGGGTGAGAGAGAGGGAGAAGGAAAGTGGAGAGAGAGAGAGGGAGAGGGGCGAGGAACAGCTGGATAGTTTCTCAGCTCCTCTCTCAGATCCCCACTGTGCCACTGACAAGCACAACACGACACACACCACAGACGACAGATGAGACGACATATGGTGCTCATACTCACATACCCACACACACACACACACACACACACACACACACAGCAAATCAGGTGGGAAGGCAGAAACTTGGACGGAGTTAAAATCCACACTTTTCAAAACCCCTCATAAGTATTTAGAACACAAACACACAATCACAATAACACACTCTTACACACACAAACACTATCCCACTCGACCACACAGTCACACAAACACACTCCCAGAGTTACACTAACACACTATCCTCTTAACATACCATGAAGGTTTGTGGTGATCATCTCTGTCACAGAACCATCACCACCATGGCATCATGTTGATGTTGATAATGATAATGATGATGATGATATCCAATAATAAATGCAGGTATTTGCATTATGCACAGTACTGAAGCGTGAGATTTTAAACTGGGGAATCCCAAACATGAATTTGAAAAACAAGGGTTGAGGTGGTGTTTAGCTTGTGAGAACATTGGCCACGAAATTTAAGTGATGCCATAAATCTAACGTTAGGCTACATCACAAGAGCCGTTCTAAACTAACACTCCAGATTAACCTCTTGCCAGCTATCAGCAGTAGCCTATTTGTCTGCATTACTAACCGAGCGACAAATTCGGTTTACCTGTGCACTTCATCTTCTCATTGGTGACTGTCTGACTGAATTCTCTTGTAGCCTGCCATGATGTCCTGATGTCTTCAACAGTGTTCTCGACTATCCCTAACATCTCGAGCTAGCAATGAGTATCCAGGTCTGATCACTGTCTTTCATAGGCTAACAGCTGCTTTGCTGTCTTATTGTTTTCCCCTCCTTCATTTAGCCCATATATGTAAATCTGCTTTGCTCTGATTCTGCTAAATTTCTTCAGCTATGAGGTTAAAACACAGGGGCAATTAATATGGTTTTGTTTCTTTTAACTTGCATAAAACACAGTCCTGCGGCTTATACACAATGCGGATAATACACAGGAAAGTACTGTATTATTTATGCATGTGTACAACAGTAGTCCTGCTGACAAAACTTTGCTACTCAGGTCAAATAGTTCGTCACATTGGCATGAATGTGTCTGATTGGTGTGAGCTAACAGGCAGTTGGATTACCATATCCGTCAACTTGTGATTTTACTGTATATTTTCCGTGGAAGTCAACATTTGTGACTTTCCCCCACACACCCACTGAGCATTTTTTTGTCTCCTGCAGCCCAGTCACAGCGGTACGCACTTAACAACTTTTTCGCGCCTGTGGGTGTATAATTTGATTGGATTCCTACCGTAAGTAGCCTGCGTTTAAGTGTCTGTAGAGTGAGAAACTTTTGACGATTTCACTGATTATGCACATCAGGGGTCTGATTGGCAAAAAAAAAGGTTAAAAAAAAGGAAAATATACGAAGCACGGAGTGACACAACCCCCCCCCCCCCTACCCTTTAAATGATGACATCTGATAACATCTTATAACTTAAACCAACATTGAGTAAATTATTTACTATAGGCCTACTTGATGATAATATATAGCCTGCCCCCTAACAGTCCTCTGGGCCTACGTACAAAATAGTGAATCATGTGATAGGCCTACTGATATTGATGCTGATTGAAGTTTGCAACAACAGGTTGTTGATATTTCAGTTCCAAAGAGAATCAAATTACATCGATTCCTCTCCTCCCAAAGTAACACTGTAGGTCCTACACCTCTCCTCCTAAAATAAATGTTAGGCTCTGTTTTAAGCTACTGCACCAGGATTGTGTAGACTAACCCAGGGGTTTTATGTACCATGGACCGGTTTGTTTCCTAATTTTTTTTCACGGACCGGCGCGGGGGGTGGGTCGGGGGTTCCATGTTGTGCATGCATTACTTGAAAAGAACTAGCTCCAGTTATGTATGAACAGTGAAGGTAACGATCTCTTAAACATGTGAAAAACGTGTACTTGAAGAAGTGAAAATTGAACAATATGAACTATGAATATAGAACAACTTGAAGCTATATCTATAAGTGTGAACATGCTTAACAAAATATGGGAAGAAAACCTGGGAACTAAACGTGCATTACGAATATAATCAGTGGGAGCCCTGTGCTTGTTTCCCTGCGACAAGAAGGTTCCATCTGGGGGTGATGGAAGACAGTGACACCCTCAGTGTGTTTGAAATGTCCAGTCGATTGCGCAATTTGGTCTTAGTTGCAGTCATTGCTGAAAACCCGGCCTCGCATAGATACGTGGTGGGAAATGGTAGCAACGTTTTCAGTGCTTTTACGGCTATCTCGGGATATTCTGCTTTTGTTTTGATCCAAAAACCCGCCAGAGAGGTTTCCTTATACACACTCTTAAGACCACCGTCATTTGCAATTTCGATCAACTGCTCTTCCTCCTGCGCTGACAAGTTAGGACTATTCGGGATATTCACAAATGGGTTGCGGACCCACTCATTGGTTTGCCGTGGATCTTTGGAGGATGGGAAGTAACGCTCAAACTCATTTGAAAGCGCAACAAGGTGATCGCGCACCAGCTGCGAGAGAAAGGGCCCTGCCTCAGTCTCTCCCAAAACCCCCACTACTGTTTGGAACATATCAAATACACCCCGGTCCACTCGTCGTCCCCACAAATCAAGCTTGGCTTTAAATGCAGCGACTTTATCTGCCAGTTTAAAGACAGTCGTCATTCTCCCCTGGAGTGACAGGTTGAGGTCATTAAGCAACCCGAATATGTCACACAGGTAAGCGAGTTTTGACACCCAGTCCTCATCACTAAAATGTGCAGCTAACGGTGACTTTTTTTCTGTAAGAAATCTCTGCAGCGGCTCTCGCAACTCAAACACTCTGGCCAGTGACCTGCTAAAGATGCTTGTTTTTTGTTGCTCATTCTAGCGGTTTAGCTAACTTCGTGTGACACTACCGTTCGCTAAGAAGGTGAAGTGAGCTGACCTGAGGCTGCGCAGCGCTGAAGGCAATATGTAAAAGTGTTGAAGGCGGGACAGACAGACGTAAGAAAATAGACCTTGCAAAATGCAAACATGCGTGCAATCATACAACTGCATATAGGCCTATGCCATGTAAAAAACGTGACATTATTGCGAATTAAATTTAATTTAGTTTGCATGCATTTTTTTTTAAACTCATGTCGTAGGCTACGGCCCGGTTAGGAATGTCCCGCGGCCCGGTGGTTGGGGACCGCTGGGCTAACCGGCTACAACACTAGTTTTACAAGCGCACACGCTAAATGGAGAGCTAGGGTTAAAATGCGGACTGCGCCTTTAAATTGGCAACTTTTTATCTATCAGCACAATGCTACAGTAGGCTATTTCCACTAAATATTCAGCTCAATATTATGTGCAAGACATTTACTAAGTATGCCAAAGCTTTGATATCTTAGCACCGTCACCATAACGTTACGTTTTCTCATGGTGAGATGGCGTCCTGAAATATGTTTTAGACAAGGGGCGCAAGGTTCACGGAGGTGAACGGCTGGACAAACGCAAAATGACAAGGTGTTAAACAATGTAGTAGGCCTAAGACAGGCTTTGTGGTAAAAACTATGAAAACCTGTAAGGTTAGGCTAGTCTGTCACAGCTAACTTCAAGCACAGCTTACACGTGCAGAAATTAAAATTCAATATCAGCATCACGCGATTCATTATCGGAAAATCCTGACAGCGAACCTGATGCAAAGCCAAAACGCCATCCCTCAGTAAAGAAAAAAAAACTTCATATATGATGTCTTTTTAAATCAATTTGTTGACCTTTACCGTTTCATGGCTTCTGCTGAGAAACTAGTTCGCCACACACACTGAACTTGAATCAAGCATTCTTCAGAACGCAGCTGATCAACCCGTCCCGTCTACTTTCACTTTCAATTAAATCCATTAGTAAATGGAATACACTACTTGCGGCGTGATATTCGGAAAGATGTGAAGCACAAAACCCGTCGTTATTGTCAGCGGCCTGTTATAACAATGGCTTGTGTTATACAGAAATATAGCCTACCTCTGACCGACAGACCCCCCCCCAAAAAAAAAAAAAAAACTCATCGGATCTATACGAATTGTGTGGGTCTCATTTTTAAGTAAAAAAAAACGGAATTCCGTTTAAAAACGAAAGAATCACACCCCTGGCACATATTGCCCAGTCCCACGTTGATTTGCCTTTATGGCGGATGTTGAACAGATAACCAATGAATGAGCCAAATCCGTGATCAACTACAGACACCAAATTGTGATTAAATATTCAATCAACTGACAGCCTTGTTAAGTATGCATATGCATGATGTG
>NW_027468630.1:16471067-16473567 GCF_046254945.1 Alosa pseudoharengus | reverse complement strand
ACACACACACACACAATCAACAATTATGACCATTTTAAAGGTATTGTGGATTTCTATTGCTGGCCCATCTTTACATGTATCTGTGCTGTTCCTGGCACAGTTGGTCTGAGTGTGTTACCCAGGGAAGGGAATGTGTGTGCTGAGCGATATGTGTGTGTGTGTGTACTGTTCTGCTGAAATGCTGCTGAGCCAATAGTGTGCTGTTCTGAAATGCTTTGGTGCCCTCTAGTGTTTAAATACAGTAATTTCACACCCTAGCCACCAGGAGGCAGTGTGGCTCTCTCTGCCCCCCAGTCTGACCCTGAGTCTACAATATGGAGAATGATCTGTCTGCAGAGCCGCAGAACCACAGCCACAGTTTCAGCACAACAAATTCACCACAGTAAATTAATCTTCGAATACACAGTTGGACAACAGCAAAATAGTCAGAGTTACTATTCTACTGGGTGTGTGTGATCACTGCAATATGTATGAACATCTTTTCTATAAGATGTCATTATTCTATTTGGCTAAGTTATGTCAGTCAAACCCCCCTGTGAAGTCATCCCGGGCAGACAGATATTATTGGCACATATGTCCTAGGCTTTGTCCTTTTCCTGAGCTCTGCACATCCACTCCTCAACTTCACTCACTCACACACACACACACACACACAGACACATACACACAGTATCCTTAACTTCTTTCTCTCTTACACACATACTAATCTTCACACACACACACACACACACACACACACAGTAAACTCCTTTTACACACTCATACACACACTCTCATATCCTAAACCCTATACCCTGTAAATGTTACTGTAGCTTTTAAATGTTATTTCAATACCAATGCTAAGTAGCTTTGAATAAAAAAAAAGTCGGTCTGCTAAATAAACATAAACCTGTCAACAGCACTACAGGGCACCATCATACAACGGAGTGAACTGAGATTGCATTGTGTGTGTGTGTGTGTGTGTGTGTGTGTGCGTGTGTTTTCTTTTTTGAAATGCAATGTTTATTGAGTTTTGAACATAGGGACGTATACATACAGTAGCATTTGTCTTAAGTACAGCAGTCAAATGTTCCCTTAAAACCCCCCTTCCCCAGATTCCTACCCCACCCCACCCAATCTGTTACCAGATAAATAACAGTCAGCTAGTTACCATTAGTTAGAAGACATATACTGTATGTTTGAAACAATCTTAAAAAAAAGCACACACACATAATAAAAAAGGATTGAGAAAAAGAAAAAGAAACACATTATTTAGAAAGTAACTCTTTAACCATATCTATGCCATGTAGCCAATTATTGATAGTGGATGACTTTGCATGGTTAATTCTATAGTTAATACTATCAATAATTGGTTCTAAAGTTATTAGTAAATAATGTCTAATAGTGTATACAACCAGTGTTTTACAGAAAGATCATGGGGTGGATGCCACATCTGAATCACTAATATTTTGGCCGCGGTCGTACCTGCTAACATTTTTGATTATCAAGCAAAAGGTGCAGGATCCATTGGAAATGTGGTGTTTATTAAATTAGATATGGTATTAACGACACTATTCCAGAAAGAAAACACATCTGGGCAGCTCCACAATGAATGCATGAAAGTTTCTACATTACCATGTGGGCAAAAGGTATAAATAGGAATGAGGAGCAGCTGTGTTTTCTGCTGAGTAGAGTGTGTACTTACAAGTGTGCAAGCACTCGGTTACGGTGGTGGCGTCTATCAGGTAGCCCTCACACAAACGACACGTGATGTGAGCATTGATGTCCCACAGCTTAATCTTCCTCGTCAACATGTCTGGGTTCTATACACACACACACACACACACACACACACACAGAGAGAGAGAGAGAGAGAGAGAGAGAGAGAGAGTGAGAAGATACACAATAAACAATATTCACACAAACAGAGGCCTTTAAGGTGCAGATCCATTTAGCCCATGTTTGTCTAAATCCAGCTGGACATCTGTCTGAAGGTATGAATGCTACTGTCACAAACTAGGTGAGTTTACATGGAAAGTTTTTTTGTCATTCCATTACACTATTCCGATTGAAAAATGTGTGCCATCTGTGCTTACAGTCGTTCTAGAATCTTTGATCGGCACAGCCGTTGTTGCTTTACTTTTCCTTGAGAAGATACAGCAGGCAATCCGACTGACTGAGTACACCACCCCTTTCATTCTGATTAAAATTATAATCGGATCGGCGATTTTATTCCGATCAAGGTGTTTATAAGTGTCATTTTTATTCCGACTGAGCAATTTTTTTCTATTCTAATCGGAATAAAAGTGTCAGTGTCTGAAAAGTCAGAGCTGTTCCCATAGTGACACTATTTATCAATATCAATTCTCTCAGAACACACACACACACAGAAAGAGTGCATTTAAAAGGAGAAGTTAAAGGTGAAAGGTTGTGTCTTACCCCGAGGGCCGCCATGTGTAAGCTGAGCAGGTGAGCCAATCAGCTCGCGTGTCCAGGAAAGGGGGAGGGGCTAACTCTTCAT
>NW_027468630.1:16451067-16468567 GCF_046254945.1 Alosa pseudoharengus | reverse complement strand
ATAATTAAATAAATAAAAAATAAAAAAAACTCGTTCTCATCACTGGACTTTGGCAACCAGCAACCATCCATGTGAGGAAACTTTTTTTTTTACATTTTAAAGATATAGCCTATATCTTTCAGGGGTGCCAGACAGTTCTTTGCTGCCAATTAAAAAGTTAAGCCAAAGCTACGAAGTACTATCACATTAAACAACCAAAGGTTTTATTAATCACAAATCTCAAACTAAACCATTTATCCCCATATAATAACAAAATATGAGTTGAAAAATAAACAGAAGTAGGGAAAGAGTGAATGAGTCTCAGAAAGGGAAACCAGATATGGAAGATTTTAAATGATCTGTATACTGGTGGAAGACAATGTGAACTTGAAGAGGTGTTGTCATCTTCAGTGTTTTATCTCAAAATGTTCCCGCGCCACAGATCATATGCCCTCGGCAACAACTCTCTCTGATAGAGCTTCTGATGTAGGCTAATTAACACTCTCCAACACTGGTTTGGCTGGGCAGCCTTTTAATGTCAGCTGACTGCAAGATGATTACACTCAACAACTACGTTAGGCAAACCCAGTTGGATAAGCCAAGTGCATACAGGATAACTGAAATAAATTGGAATATTAGATTATCTGTGGCTGTCCAACAGCATTGGAATATTAGCATTGGAATATTATAGATTATCTGCAGGGGTCCAACAGCATTGGAATATTATAGATTATCTGTGGCAGTCCAACAGCATTTAACACATTTCACTTCCATTTATACAACTGGCTTGAACCCACCTCAGACTGCTTCATTACAGGGACTAGTTCGGACTACTTCACGATCACAACAAGAACCATTTCAGACTGAAGCACGAAAGGAACCCCTTCAGACTGCTTCATGACAGGAACTCCTTCAAACTGAAGCATGACAGGAACCTCTTCAGACTGAAACACGACAGAAACCACTTCAGACTGAAGCATGACTGGAACCACATCAGGCTGACGCATGACAGGAACCACTTCAGACTGAAGCATTACAGGAACCACATCAGGCTGACGCATGACAGGAACCACTTCAGACTGAAGCATGACAGGAACCACTTTAAACTGAAGCATAACAGGAACTTAAATTCTCTCTCTGTAATAAGTGAAATAGGTTTGGGCTGGAGAACCATCCCCTAAGCTGAGTGAGTGTGGGGTGATCCAAGCAGAATCCAAACATGTCCAACTTCATCCTACTCCTGCTGCTCTGAGAAAGGGTGCTGTTCTCACTACTGAGAGACGGGTGCTGTTCTCACTACTGAGAGACGGGTGCTGTTTTCACTACTGAGAGACGGGTGCTGTTCTCACTGCTGATAGACGGGTGCTGTTCTCACTGCTGATAGACGGGTGCTGTTCTCACTACTGATAGACGGGTGCTTTTCTCACTGCTAAGAGACTGGTGCTGTTCTCACTGCTGAGAAACAGATGTTTCCCACAACTCCCCTGAGTTTCTGGAGCCTGTCTGTGTAGCCTCCGTTTCTGAAGCTTAACAGCTTTCTGTCTGCTAATGGCAGATGATGGTTGATGAAGGCCGTCTGTCTGTCTGTGTCCACCATGTTTATGACATGATTGTAGCAGTTCTGTGACAGGGCTGTCTGTCTGTCTGTGTCTCATGTTTATGACATGATCGTAGCAGTTCTGTGACAGGCTGTCTGTCTGTCTGTGTCTCATGTTTATGACATGATCGTAGCAGCTCTGTGACAGGGCACATGTTTATGTCACATGATTGTTGCAGCTCTGTGACGGCTGTCTGTCTGTCTGTGTCTCATGTTTATGACATGATTGTAGCAGCTCTGTGACAGGGCTCATGTTTATGACACATGATTGTAGCAGCTCTGTGACAGGGCTCATGTTTATGACACATGATTGTAGCAGCTCTGTGACAGGGCTCGTGTTTATGTCAAATGATTATAGCAGCTTTGTGACAGGGCTCACAGAGCTGCTGTGGCGAGAAAATGATGAGTGGATGTTGCATGTGATTTAAAGAGAAGAAGAACAGGAGAATGAATGAGACTGTACCGATAGGTTTCATTGCTCAGTTTACTATTACAGTTTATACTTAGAGTTAGTTTTACACTGCATAACAACACAGACGCAGAAAAATAACATTACACCATTTAATTAGACATGCATGCACACGCACATGCACATGCGCGCGCACACATACACACACAGGCTGAATCTCAATCGCATCCCTAAGTTCTAAGCCCTGAACCCTCACACACTTAACTGACATCCATCGTAAGTGATCGATCAAGTTTACGAGTGTGTAAGGTTTCAGAACGCTAATAACAGGAATGGGACAGCACCTGTGACCTATCATTAAATTGACAACATAAAAAACATGTTGCAAAGACATTTCCGTTTCCGTTTTATGGGAGTTTACTGATGGGAGTTTACTAATGTTTTTTAAGCATCCAGCCTCCATTTAGGTAACCCTGTGTTTCACGTCACAACACTATGAATTGTACTGTAGATAATTCCCCATGAGTAAAGTGTGCATAGATGCAGACTTACAGAAAGGGTGCGAGTGAGCCCTCGTGCACTTCACAATTTTGCAGTAGGACAGCCCTAAACCCTCACAAAGTTCACGGGAACACGCATCAAAGTGTGTGAGTCTGTGAGGGGAGAGACTGAGATTCAGCCATAGCCTCCCAAATGACTAATGTAATTTTGCTGTGACAACCCTTTGCACCCCCTGCAGTCTCTGTAGTGAACGATGTATTGACAGTGGGGAGGGTTGCAGGCTGGTTGATTGTGAATACCTACACCTGCAGTGGGACTGGGATATAGAGGCCTGAAGATTTTGCTCACTCACACACCCTTCAGACACATATATACACACACACACAAACTGAGATTGTGTCACACACATCTGCTCTCTCCACAAAACTTACACACTCATTACTTTTACACCTTTCATGGCAGCTTCCATGGAAAATGCGTTGAACCACCAAAACACTTCATGTCAACTGCCAAAAGCACCCACAGTTTGGTTCAAAGTGTAAAGTAACTTGTGTGGTGTGATTTCTACACTGACACAAATAAAACCAGGTAGCCTACGCAGTTAGCAAAACTGAGTAAGACTGACCCATGCAGTCTGTCAGATACAGTTAAGTTAGCGTCACAAAAACAGGTACCATCATTTGATTCATGATAGCCTACTAATCCTGACTTGTCCAAAGTGTTGCCTGCTGCTCAACGTGAACATGGGTTCACAGTCACAACATCTGTGCGAGTAGTAAGCTTGCTTGTGGCAGAAACATTATAGTCATATCTTCAGTCAGTCTAGGGACATCGCCACCTCACAACAGGTCATTATGAGCTATGGCTGTCTGTGAACATAGTCTATCTGTTAACTGAGGACATGGCCTAATTACACGTAACAGAAACTCAGTGACCACATTGAGCTTTTTTGCTTGCCCCCACCACTTCCTACACTGTTTGGCTTTAGCTTAGCATCTGAGCAGATGGGGCAACAATATTCTATAGTTATGAGTGAGTGGCCACACTTCAAAAACAAATTAACCTGCTCCGCAGCACCTATAAGCAAACGCCTCTGTCATCTATTCCACGGGCCATCTCTGACGCATCTGCAACCAGCAACCCACATACATAACCTACACATTACTCCTGATCAATCGATCGATTATACCCTTTACATTATTCCTGATCGATCAGTCATACCCAGGACATTATTCCTGATCGATTGATTATACCCAGGACATTATTTCTGATCAGTCTTGAAGATTACCGTCACAAGTGAACCATTATGTGGTGGGCACATGCCATCCTCGGCCTACGCCAGCCTGGGTCGTAACAGTCTGGCGTACGTACACACGTACACACACACACGAACACACACACACACACACACACATTTTGGCCATAAATATCACACACAAGTTGCGTCCATAAGTGGGCGTGTGATGTGACCATAACCCTGATCACTGAGGAGCTGATCATGTTCCTGAACTCTCCACCTCTCTCTCTCACACACACACAGTTGTATTCAAACATACACACTCTCACTCAGTCTCTCTCTTACTGACACAGACAGTCTCACTCTTGCTCTCTCTCAAATACACACACACACACACACACACACACACACGCACAGAGAACTGATCCTTACCCTGCTCAGAACTCTCATTCGAACAGAACCAGCACCAACTAAACCAGTGTGGTGGAACTGTTTCCCAAGATTCACACACATCACACATCACACACACACCAAATGATCATGACAATACACTCACTAAAAACTTGCATGTCTAGGGAGGACACCAGAGTCATCAGAGGGGGGGGGGGGGACCAATGAAAATGGTGTGAGGGTGAATCATCAAGCCTCCATTTACAGGATAGCAGTCTGGCACTGCTCACATAAACACACACACACACACACATGGTCGTCACAGACATTTGATGATACCTGAAGCTCTAACTATGCTTTTTACATCTATAAAAGCAAAATTGTATCTGCTTGTCCGGGGCAAAGAGGAGGCGACCACTAGACCAGGATCAGAGACTTCACTCACACACAAACAGACACAGACATACACTCACACACACAGATCCGAAAGTACAGTTGGCGCTTGAGTGTAAATTTTTTGGCAGGCGCATCAATGGGCCGCTGTTGTGCCAGATACCCTCACAGCTTCTTGGGTCAAGAGATTAAACAGCAGCCCTCCTCCCCACTCCCTTCCTCCTCCTCACACACACACTTTCACTTGGACATGTTGAATAGTAAGCTTTTATGTGAGAGAAAGGGAAAGATAGGGGAAGGAAGATACCATGTGTGTGTCAAGACCAGCTCGAGGAGTTTTCCAACAGGTATCCAGAGAAAAACTTCGCGTCTTTGCCGGGAGTCTTTGCCGGGGGAAATAATGGAGAGACACTGCGGGCTTCTCCGCAGCCTTCCGATCTAATCAATGATCAGCGCGTTGATCAATGCGAAAAGCGAGCGGGCTACTCAGGCAAGGCCTACCGACACCGGACCGAACCGATTCCAGACACACTCACCACAAGCTCGCACCAGTCTTCACACCATCGTTTCAAGAATCTCGACTGGTCAACTAAGAAGTTGCCAAGGCGTCTGAATTCCTATAGGCTGTGGTTGCTTCATGAGACATTAATAGGGATTTCGTTGATTCAGGGGTCTTAGGTAACCCACGCCACTGAATACTAAACTCGAAACATCCAGCGACACCCTACAGCGCTCGGCCTCCGCTCGGCTCGTAGTAGAACCTCTCGCTCTTGTCACTGGGTGAAATCCACCCCTCACCCCTCGCCTAGCTGCGTCTACTTCACCCACTTCCACTCTGTCCCGGTAAAACAGGTTATTACATGCTCACGGGCGCAATCACATAACCCGTCTCTAACTTTCTTAACACTGTTTTGTCCCGTTCTGTCCGAATACACAACCCAGCGAGCCCGTACCCCAACTTTCAGCGTCCTCACGGGCTCGTGAGGGTGGATGGAGCTCTCACGAACATTCCAGGCAACAACGGGAAAAAAACTGGTTTCCCGTGGAAAACAGCACGAGTATCTCAGGCGATATGTTCAGCCGTTCGCGACGGACACACACGACGGCACTAAAAATGTACTCCCCCGTCTTCCCAGCGCCTCAAAAGCACTTTTCCACGCGACAGCGATGACCCCGGCGCGACTGCAGGGCCCGGCGTCGCCATACACACAACACGAGCGCGTATAACAACACGTATAGCATGCATAGCTACGGCCAAGCGGAAAAGACACGGCTCAGGGATCACCGAATACTGCACGGTTCCCCCGTTAACCACACAAAACGACAGTCGGATGGCACAAGCTTCGAAAGCGCGTTGAAGAAATGCGAACTGACCTGTTTGGTAGCAGAGGAGTCCGCAGGATATTGGGTTCAATCCGAGTTAAATCCACTATCAGTAAAACAAAGAGGCGAAAATGTCCGGGCGATCCCGAAACCTACCGAGAGCCCACACTTGGTGGGGCTTTGCGCATGCGCACCGATGCGTATAGGAGGGGGCGGGGGATTAGGTAGGCTACATTGTATCTGAGTAGCTCATTCACTTCCAGCGTCGCTTTGGGAAGTTTGAAGTGCAACAGAATGACAAACATCACACACGCAGTTCACAGACTAAACACATGTTGCGTTTGCAAGACAAAGGGCTTCTGATGCGGTCTAATTACGTTGCTTCTCAATAAGGCTACTTTCTGTACAGCACATCTGGTCACATCTGGTCACAGACTCATAGATGTAAGACATTTGATGACACAAGCTTCGTTTTATGTGCCTCATACAAAACTAGAATAATATAACGATTGTACATTCAGATGATTGATGGTTGGAAAATTGAATAAAGGCAGTAGGCCCATGTCTGGCCGGCCCATGTTCTGAAACCAAGGTGACCCTATAGGCTATATCATCCACGGTCATGGCTAGGATTTTTTTTTTTTTTTTGGGGGGGGGGGGGGGGGGGGCACTGACATTTTGAAGAAAAACACTGTGACATGAGTACCATTCATTAATTTAATCCGATGCTAAGAGTGCCCGCAAGTAGCCCATACAGTCTTAATCCCCTTCTCTCTCTCTCTCTCTCTCTCTCTCTCTCTCTCTCTCTCTCTCTCTCTCTCTCTCTCTCTCTCTCTTTCCCTCTCTCTCTCAACACATCAATATCAACACACCAATATCACCTCTGATTGACGATTGACATGAATATATCTCTCTCACACACACATACACACACACTGAGAGAAAGAGAAAGAGAGAAAAAACTCATGTCAATCAGAGATGATACGTGTGGTGTGGGTTCGTTGATCTCTGTAAAAATGTGTGGTTTCGGTTGGTACACAACTGGTGGGAAGGATGGGTTCTTGATTTTTTGTTATCGTGATTTCGTTATTTGGCGTTGCAGGCCTGCACGCATCACTGGCATTACTTCTTTGGTCAGAGGCTAGACACACAGTTAGGTCTATAATTTAAATGGTAAATATGTTGTTTTTACGTAGACTATTATAGCCTATTTGTCTAAGGCAGATACTTGAAAGGTGTTGAACTTTTAACATGATTCGTTATAGGCAATATTTTAATCAATTGCAGGTCAGTAAATCAAAGATGTAACATACTCCAAACTTCAAACTTCATACGCTAAATCGACTCTCTTTAAGACTGGCTCGAGTCGATGTGCGCACACAGGGTGGAGCTCCAGCCAGCCCGGAATTCGACCGGGATAACCACAGAAACTCGGAGCATCTCGCTCCCGGCATTAGAGCAGAACGAGGAAACTATAAACCAGGACCACACATGTTCACGGTCAGGGCACTTACGCGCAAGACTACCGCAAAGACAAGTTAATAATGAACGACCAACTCCTGGGGTTGAAGAGAGTTGTCAGATTCTGGAGCGCCTCTCGGATAGAAGGAAGAGAGCTGTGTGTAGGCTACTTACGAAACTCCCTTCGCCCTGATGGATCACGACAGCCCGGCGGCGCCTGGCTTTGTTTCGGAGGAGGTTCGGTGCGAGCCCAGCCCAGAGCCCAACCAAGTCCTGCTCAAACTGCTTCAGTTTAAAGTGTACCGCAGGAGATGGTTTATTCTACTGGTGCTTTGTCTGCTCAACTGCTCCAACGCCATGGTAGGTGACGTGATTTCGTCTTCTGGATGGCAGGACAACTATGTCACTTTACTTCAATAAAAACAGTTAGCTATTTGGCGAAATAGAATCCACGCCTCTAGGTTAAGAGTCAATTAAAGCAGACGCGTGAAAAGTGTAGCTAAATTAAAGTTGCCGCGGCAGAATGACGCTTGGAACTATTGCGCCGAACAGCTGTGTCTGTGTGTCGCATGAATGCTTAAAGTGTTTTACTTGAACGTGTAGGCCAGCTGAACAGATGTTTTACCGGAGAAATGTACCACGAGATTTGACATGTCTTATTGACAAGCCTTATCCTAATTAATGATCGGGTTATTAAGGCTCGCTTTGTTCTGTAGCATTGTTTTTATAAGTCAAGCAAGGCCTGATGTTGACAATGGCCAGTTCCTATGGCCACTGACAGTCTAAAGTTTAAGTTTGTCAGTCACTGGGGTTGACCGGGAGTGCACCCATTGTATCAGCGCATGTATCAGGTGACCGGAGGGGGGGGAAAGTTTAAAACTGAGACATGGAGACCTAAAACCACAAACTAGGCCTACCAGCTACGAGCAGATGCGTCCGCAAATTATGGGAAGCAGTGATGATAGAGAAATCACACACACACACACACACACACACACACACACACACACACACGCGCTTACTATGTCTGACACAGATCGTTGTTGTGGGGTAATGAAAATATTGTGACAGACAGATAGCGCTAGTGGGTCAGCAGGTCGTAGGGTGGTGGTTTAGCGGTCAGTGTTGTTATGGTGTTATAACAGTGTGACATTGGCCTAGTTGTGTCCTGTCGTGGGCGAAACTATTGAGACAATAAAGTGTTTTCATGACATTCTCACCATAGTTCGAATTACAGGGGGTACTGGGGGGTACTATACTTCCCAATGAAGACCCAGTACCCCCCAAAGAGACAGAAATATCAGTTTTGGGGGGGTCAGATAATTTTTCTGATTTTGTGAAAAAATATCATTACAGTAGGCTACAATACAAGTCAACTCCTATTTTCACTAGAAAAAATTTAAGGTAAAGCGATTTCAGACACCCCTATTATGGACTGTACCATTTTTAACCACCGTGGCGCTAGAAGCAACGGAGATAGAGAACGACTTCAACTTCTCAAGCAAGTGTCAACGTTGAATGACAAAACGCTAGGTAGATTCCTCCAGTAGCCTAAATTCGGTTTGCTGCTGATGTACATGGGTAAATGTAAGTTGCTAGCAGACGTCTAGCTTGTTGAAAATGTGCTATTTTACAACCTTCATGTATTAACGTTTTTTGTTCTTTCATAGCTCATGTCACGTCTTCATACATTTAATTACCGGCTAAATTACTTACCCACTGAGGCTAGTAAAATGGACCTTGGTTAGATACCAAGGTTAGTTAGCAAGATAGTTCTCTATTATTATTATTTTACATTGTGGTGAGGTAAACTCGATTGTCATTTCCAAGGAGATGAACTCCAGTCCATAGCCTAGGTGTCCATTCTAATTTTATCTTGAATACATTATTGTGCCCTTTTGAAATTAGTTTGGTACAGATCCTGTGTTGTTTTTATATACTGCTCCAAAAAATTAAGGGAACACTTCATTCACTGGATCGGTACTCTGACACTGTTTGGTTCTGAGCACAAGTAAAACTTTTGAGGCGAGTGTTTTATTTTGCAAGAACTGTCAGGCATTCTGTGAATGTAGTTTGAGAATGGAGAAAGGGGTGGAAGGTTTCAAAAAATGTGTTCTAACAATTGTGGAAAACTGTAAGTGTTCCCTTAATTTTTTTGAGCAGTATATTATGCACAAGAGGGTCTGATGTAGCTAAGCCTACATAACATCAGTGAAACCTGTGGAAACATAAAAAGAGCCAAGTAGCCTAGGCTGAATAGCACATGCTAGTATTTGAATTTGTTTTTAATTGGTTAGTATTGTTTTTACATTCTATTATTTCATATTTTTAGTTCAATAAATGTAGTTTCATCTGAGAACCCTGATACTATCTTAATGAAACTAGGATTTTATTTTATTCGCAGAGACACTATGAGGAAAAGGAAAAGTGTATGTGTGCATGTGTATATGTGACTCATTTGTACAGTAGGATACTGTAGTGTTGATGATACCCAGCTTGTTCTGGTTATCGGATTCTTGTAGGTTAGGCCTACCGCTCTGTAGTTCTTCTGTGGTAGTATGGTTTTTCATAGTATGCTCCTTAATCACATTAAAGATTGCTCAGGTTTCTCATATAAGCAATTATGTTGATTTGACACTGACTACCATAGACTAGAATGGAAAATTGGTTTCTGAATACAGTATATGAGAAGGTTGGGTCTTACCTCCAGGTCTCATGAAATCTAAAAATAAACCAAATCAATATTTCATGAAATAGGCTTCTTGTAAAGGTATTACTTTTACTAGTAATTAGAATGGTATTTCAGTGCACTTAACTTCTAACTTTTGAGAGTTGATCAAAACAGTTCTCTTTTGGATATAACAATGAGATATTCTGTAGCCTACTGATTATCAGTTTGTCGCATGTTCAGACCTTGTATGTGTGTTGCACAACACATGTTGCACTTGGCGATCACGATGGGGATTGATATGGTAGTGGATCATGATGGTCATAGAAGTGAAGGAGCAGTACCCCCCAATTATGGTGGGGTAATTCGCACTCTGATTCTCACATGTTTAAAACCATGACAATGAAGACGGTAGGAACACTTTGTTATTGTATACAATGAAATTCCTATACAACAATCAATAGTCTGATGTCCTTTACCTTTATTCTTCAAAACTTGCTGGTTGTGGCTGGGCATAGTCAAAATGGTAAAAAGTAATCTGCAATACTCTGATGTCACCTGCTCAATCACGGCTGTTTGATTCCATCCTGGTAAACAGCTTCTGCCTGTTTGTCTACTTGTACTGAAATTTACAATAAAAAAAAAAACATGATCTCCTTCCTGGGGGGTATTCAAAGTGGTTTAGTAAGTTAACTCAGAGTAAGTGGCAAACCTACAACAAGAGCCCTAAGGCATTGTTTTCTAATGAGAATGAAGCCATACAGCTCTTCTATTAGGTTGTTTACCACTTACTCTGAGTTAACTAACCCAGGTTTGTCACTAAACCACATACTTGGAATACCCCCCTGGAGATTGTCCAGCAGTTTTCTGTTGGGTATACTGTAGTAGGTCTGGACATGACCCAAGCCATGGCTCCAGAAGCTAAATGCCATTGTCACATAGCCAGTTTGTCACAGATTTTGCCATGTGGCATGGAGTTCCGTCTTAGTGAAAAACAGTCGCTCCATGGAAGTCAAGACTGGAGGAGTTTTTCCCTTTTAGTATTTCTAACTATTTTGTATAATTTACAGTTTGTGTGCAGGGAGAACTAATACAAGGCATATGTTGTTTAAATACTTTTGGCCATCACTGTATGTCTGTGTCAATGGCTCTATGTTAAGGGTGTCTGTTTGTATAAACATATATGTTCTTGTGTGTGTTTGTAATGTATAAATGTCCATGTGTTGTGTGGTTTTGTTTGTTTATTTTGTGTGTAAATGGCTGTGTTTCCCTTTGTATTGTAGGTTTAGGTTGTTATATCCATACTCATAGCGTGTGTGTGTGTGTGTGTGTGTGTGTTTAGCTGTGGCTGACCTTTGCCCCGGTGGCAGATGACTGTGCGGGAGCTCTGGGCGTCACTCTGGATCAGATTAATTGGCTCTCGATGGTCTACATGATCGTGGCCATCCCACTCAGCTGCCTCACTACCTGGATGCTCGACACCTGTGGTCTGCGGCTCACGGTACATGTGGGTGTGTGTGTGTGCATGCCTGCGTGTGTTTGTGTCAGTACCTGGTTGCTTGACACCTGTGGCTTGTGTCTCAAGGTACATGTGTGTGTGTGTGTGTGTGTGTGTTTGTCCTGTACCTGGGTGCTTGATACGTGCGGCCTACAGCTCACAGTATCTGTGTGTACACATTATGGATCCACATTATGGATCCATAAATCGATCAATCAATCAAGCAAGCAAGCAGATTTTTAGAAGGTTCGAACCAAAAGTCATGTTTTTGAACCTGAGTGGAGATGAAGTCACACATCATCTCTGTATAAAGCGGACAATTTCAACTAAGTTGGTATTGGTATAATTATTATGCTCTTGAATAGTGGTGTCCTAATCTAAGGGTTAAATTATGTTTTCTAAACAAAGTTCTTAAGGAGCCCATAGGGTTGATTGACAGCCATCCACTTCCGTTTGTAGATTTAAACCCCTCCTTAGTTTAGAAAATATATAATGTTTACATCGTCTCTGAGTAATCACGTTGAATAATCGTGATCTCAATATTGACCAAAATAATGATTTTTTGTGTGTGTGTGTGCGGGCTGTGTGTGTGTGTGTGTGTGTGTGTGTTGGCAGCTGATCCTGGGATCGTGGCTGAACATGCTTGGCAGCGTGCTGCGTCTTATTGGGGTGCTGCCCATGGATATGGATCCCCAAGTGCGGTTCCCGCTGGTGCTGACGGGGCAGCTGGTGTGTGCCGTTGCCCAGCCCCTCGTCATCTTCAGCCCCACCAAACTCGCCGCCGTCTGGTTTCCACAGCAACAGAGGGCCACTGCCAACATGATCGCCTCCATGTGTAAGAGCTCACGCACCCACCCCAGCCCACCTACAATACACCTGTCTCCACCCATAATGCTCCTGTCTCTACCCACAATGCACCTGTCTCCACACATAATACACATGTCTCCACCCACAAACACACATGACTCGACCCACAACGTTCCTATCTCCACACACAATGTTCCTGTCTCCACCCACAAACACACCCACATCCACCCACAAACACACATGTCTCCACCCACAAACATACCCATATTCACCCACAAAAACACATGTCTCCACCCACAAACACACCCATATCCACCCACAAACACACATGTCTCCACCCACAAACACATGTCTCCACCTACAACATTCCTGTCTCCACACACAATGCTCCTGTTTCCACTCATAGTGCTGTCTTTGGGTTGCTGTGTGCTGCCGAATGAAGGTTCTTACAAGTGTGTGTGTGTGTGTGTGTGTGTGTGTGTGTGTGTGTGTGTGTGTGTGTGTGTGTGTGTGTATTTTGTAGCCAATCCACTTGGTGTGCTGATCGCCAACATTATGTCGCCTCTTATCATGGGCTCTTCTGGTGACCTCACCACACTCGTAAGTCCAGTTTCACCACAGACACATGCACACACACAAGTGGTTCTGCAGTGAGCACCTTCTTCACACACACACACACACACACACACACACACACACACACACATACACACACACACACACACACACACACACACACACACACACACCCACATACATACACACACACTTATTCATGTACATATATTAGAGTTTATATTGAGATGGATTTTCTTTTGTAAACATTACTGTTCCTTTCTCCCCCTTTCTCCTCTCTCTCCTCTTTCTCCTCCTCTCATCTCCCCTTTTTTCCTCCTCTCATCTCCTCTTTTTCTCCTCACTGCTCTCCTCTTTTTCTCCTCCTCTCATCTCTTCTTTTCTCCTCTCTCCTTCTTTCTCCTCCTCTGCTCTCCTCCTCTCTTCTCTGCTCTCCTCCTTTCCTTCTTTCTCTCATCTCACCTTCTCAGCTCTTTGTGTATTCGGTCCCTGCTACTGTTGTGTGTTTCCTAGCAACAGTGGGTATTCGTGAGAGCACCCCTCCAACCCCACCTTCAGCCAGCGCTGAGACCTCCAACTCAGAACCCTTCCTCCAGGGCATCAAACTGGTACACACACAAACACACACACACACACACACCCCTTCTTCCAGGGCATCCAACTAGCACACACACACACACACGTATTCCTCCAGGGCATACAACTGGTACACACACACACACACACACACACACACACACACACTTATTCCTCCAGGCATCTAACTCGTACACACACACAGACACTACACAAACACACACAGACACACACCTTCCTCCAGGCATCAGGCTGACAGTGATACAAAAATACACAAACACACGCACACATCCCTTCCTCCAAGGAATCCAATTGGTATTCACACACACACACACACACACACACACACACACACACACACACACACACACACACACACACAGACACCAGTGTTTTCCATAGAATTGAATTCTATTTGTGGTGGTAGGCTTGCAGAATTAACTTGAATGCAACAGTTTTTAACAAATTAACGCAGCGTGGTTATGATAATAACCAGATTTAAGTACAATTTAGTACAACCTGGAAAAATCATTGTGTGGTGGTCAATGTTGATATTGTGGTGGGCCGCCACAAATAAGTCAATGTATGGGAAACACTGCACACACACACCTTCCTCCAGGGCATCCAACTGATACACACACACCTTTTCCTCCAGGCATCTGACTGGTACACACACACACACAGACACACACACACAAACACACACACACACACACACACACACACACCTTCCTCCAGGGCATCAGGCTGACAGTGATACAAAAATACAAGAACACACGCAAATACATGTTCACACCCCTTACTCCAGGGAATCCGATTGGTATTCACACACACACACACACACACACACACACACACACACACACACACACACACACACACACACACACACACACACACACACACCCTCCTCTAGGGCATCAGGCTGATACACACACACAGACAGTAACCCATTCATTCTGAAACTATGTGTATCCTATGTTCCTGTGAAGATGTCTACTACATTTCTACTGGGTATGTGTGCTCTATGGTGTCTCTGTAAGGCAGGGATGGACTGGCAATCCGTGTGTTCTGGAAAAGTCCAGAACGGCGGTCCATCCAACGGCCGTCGACTGCTTGGCTCAGTGGCTCATTAGGGCTCATATAGGGCTCATAGGACTAAGTGTGTCTAGCTCTCCACATAAATCGTCACTCAGGCTTACTCATGTCTACGCTACCAGTTGTCATTGTCATCCAAAAAGTAAACATTTGTGCCATCGCATTTTCATATTTCCCCCCTCTCTATGATTCATTCTTGCTCATAGTAGCCTTGCGCCTCTAAAGTGCTCTAGAATTGAATTCCGTGCGTGCAGAACAGGTGGTGAATATCAGTTAGTCAGTAAGATGTATTCGTGGAAGAACTTGGATAGGCCTAGCAAAAACGAAAAACAAGGTAATAGAAAACTGAGTGGGAGAACAGTGACATTTAACCAGTTTTTCCCCAAAGGTAAGCTATGTTTAGGCTATTAACAAACTTTACCTCTAGTATAATTTAGCGTGTGAATACCACAAAACACAACTGTATTATTCAAAGCTTGCTCAGAAGCTAAGCTTACTTCCTTCATGTAGTATGTGATGAGATAAAACTCCCAATAGACTTGCTTAACATTAGTTGAATAAAACAACCTGTGTAGGTTTTTATAGGTTGTAACTTGTATTGTAATATGCTATCAGTATATTATAATATAATATATTTTAAGTCAATTTATCAATTAGTTTCCACAAAATTCACCAGAAGTAATCATTTATTTTTCAAAATTTCCATCACAGGGGAGCATGCCCCTGAACCCCCCTTTTTTTAGTCTGTCCCTGCTGTAGGGTCTCTGTGTGTGTGTGTGTATATTTTGTCTAGCATATGTCATGCCACATGTGTGTGATGGTGTGTATATGTGTGTCTGTATATGGTGTAACTGTGTATGATGTGTGTGTGTTTATGAGTATATTGTGTAATTGTGTATAGTGTGTCTGTTTATGTGTATATTTTGTAATTGTGTATGGTGTGTGTGTGTGTGTATAGCTCCTGTGTAACCGAGCCTACATGCTACTGCTACTGTGTTTCGGCTCCGGCATTGGCATCTTCACCTGCTTCTCCAGCCTACTGGAACAGATGTTGTGTGTCAAAGGATACACCAACGTAAGTGTGTGCGCACACACGCAACACAGTACGACGCAAACCACACAGCGCACATGCACACACCTAATATTTATTTGTGTGTTTAGGACTTTGCTGGTCTGTGCGGGGCCCTCTTCATTCTGTGTGGCGTGATCGGGGCAGGAGCTCTTGGTTTCTATGTTGACCGGACCAGGAAGTTCACAGAAGTCACAAAGATCAACATGTGCCTAGCCTCCCTAGGCTGCACTGCCTTCGCTGTGGTCAGTGTCTGTGTGTGTATGTGGTTTTCTTAGATTAAGGGTGGTAAGAAATTGGTGACAGCGGTGTGGTATGTAATGTGTGGTTTTCTCAACTGTGAGGTCAGAAGGTGTCTATAATGTGTGTGTGTGTTTTCAGCTGCGGAGTCAGAAGTTGTGCATAATGTGTGTATGTGTGGTTTTCTCAGGAGCAAGGGTGTGTATAATTATTATTGTGTGTGTGTGTGTGTAGTTTTCTCAGATGCGAGGTCAGAAGGTGTTGCAGGCGGTTATGTGTTCTCTGTTTGGTCTCTTTGGATTCTCCATCTACCCTGTTGCCATGGAGCTCACGGTAGAATGCTCCTATCCTGTCGGCGAAGCCACCTCAGCTGGCCTCATCTTCATCGCTGGGTATGTGTGATAGTATGTGATACTGCAACACATCTGTCTCTGTGGGCCCTATCATGACATTCTAAAGTGCATCGTCACTCGTCAAAAGTCTATTCAAATTTAGTAGGATGTCCAGTTCACATTGGGAGGGGTTTCGTTCTCAAAAGTGGAGCGCATGGCGTAACAAGGTGTTCCTGGGTCTTTTAATCAGTCATATGGGTGTGTTTGGGGCGTAACATCATTTTAAACCAATGAGAATAACACCTGTCATTCCCTTTAACGGCGCAACGCGCGATATGTCAAATAAATGCATCGGTATTTTGGCATTCAAAGGCGCATTTGAAGGAGGCTGCTTGCGAGACCGTATGGAATAGTCATTCTTAAACCATGCTTTACTAAAACCTAGCATAGCCTTCACGCATTTGCACTCGTTTATTATTTGAACTCATTGACAAAGTGAAACTAACTTCACCAAGGAGTCAGTCAACGACAAGACAGTTATATGCAGTTACTTTCACTATTGACTGACAATGGGTTACCATCGAAAACATAGGCTGGAAAAAGCAACACTTACCCTAATGTTGCTCAAATGACTGAATAAAACAACATTTATCCTGCAGAGGAGTTGCTTATATCTCGTGACAGTGTCTTCAGCTGTGCTCCATACGTGTCTCGCCTCTCCCCTAATCACTTTTAACCGTCATTACCAATTTGCAAATGATGGTGAATAACTACTCATCATGAGATGTACAGTATTTCGTAATATCTTTATTCTAATTATGTTTCCCATTGTAATCGTGCAATTTGTAATGCTTTGCATGGACGTGCGCTGGTGTGCGTTCTTGAATGATAGAAGGATGGTGCGTGCACCTGCCAATATGACTGTTGACATGCGCTCTTAAAATAGCATATGAACAACTCGCCATTGACTTCTGACCAGGTTTAGGTGGTGTATGATAGCGATTTTTAGACAATGCGCCAGGTCCCTCCCTAGGTTGTTAATTGCCACACCCCTGGGCGCAATGCTTAAAAAATAAACGTGCAAAATAACGAATTCAACTTTCCGCGGGTGAATAACTAGTATTACGCCATGCGCTGGTGGCCCAAAATACAGCCCTGAGTGTGTGTTCGATGGCAGGTTTTCTGTAATGTGTGTGTGTGTGTGTTCGATGGCAGGTTTTCTGTAATGTGTGTTGTGTGTGTGTTGTGTGTGTGTTGTGTGTGTGGTCATAGTGTATACACTGATGTTTGTTTGTTTGTGTGTGTGTGTGTGTAGGCAGGTGTTGTCTTTAGTGTACATGATCAAT
>NW_027468630.1:16445355-16447855 GCF_046254945.1 Alosa pseudoharengus | reverse complement strand
CGACAGATACGCCAGACACTTCTGCTTTTTATCTGGTGGTGGTGGAGTTGACCGGACATCTGAGGCTTACGTATTAAGGCTTATTCTCAAATTCAGATTGCGTTAGGGGACGGGATAGCCAATTTCAATCGGACAATTTGACCGGAGAGATTTAATTTTGTCGGACATTTCATTTTTTTTTCGGCCAATGTCCGGTAATTACCGGACAACGGAAACCCTGGTGTGTGAATATCTGTTTATGCACATGTGTGCATATGGAATTGGTTAACATGACCACTGGAGGCAAACATACACAAAAAATTGGTCATCCTAGGCCCTACGGTTCTCAAGATATTCACAGAAAACTCTGTAGGTGTACGGTCACTAAATGTTTTGACTATGTCAGCCAGAGCTATTGAGATTAAAACACCTAATTTTTTGCTTTTTAATTTTTAACTAGGTGGCGCTTTACATGAAATAAGTGGTAATGGGATGGGTTGACATGGCCCCGTAAGTCCAACATACAAAAAAAAGGTGGTCCTTCTAGGCCCTACGGTTCTCGAGATATTCACAGAAAACTGTCTCCGGCCACCTACAGGCCAGTTGGGGTACAGTAACATAAATTAATTTATTGTGTGGCCCCCCATGAACGGAATTCCACGAAACTTGGCGTGCATTCAGAGGGTGTCATAATGATCCTACACTTCCAATTTCGTGCAGTTTTGACCATGTTAGGTCACAGATACCTGCGATTACAACACCTCATTTTTACTTTTTTGTTTTTAACTAGGTGGCGCTATACATGAAATGAGTGGTTATGGAATGGCTTGACATGGCAAGGTGGTCCTCCTAAACCCTACGGTTCTCGAGATATTCACAGAAAACTGTGTCTGCCCTACCCTCCTTTCGGGGGGTCCAGTCCAGCGGGGGGGCTACAGATGAAAACGAAAAACGATGGTTCCATGCTATCCATGTGGAGCTACATGCCCACCAAATTTCGTGTCCCGGGAATCCTTGATGGAAATTTGGCCGTGTGAAAAAAAAAAAAAATTAAAAAAATCGCTGCGCAGCGGTCATAATAATCGTTCCTGCCTCAAACCCCAGATTGCTGCTAAAAAGGTGCAGTCTACAATCATTGTGGAGACATGAAGAGGCTTGGTGGGTATTAATTATATGAACCATTTTGAGAGTTGTGGTGGTAAATAAAGATGTTTCCAGTGATTGTTTAAAAGGGGTATGAATAATTTTGAACACACATTTTTTCATAAATATTTAAAAAGAGATGAAAAAAAATTTTTGATTCCATGTTTTTACCACATTGTCTTGCAACCTTTTGGCATGTGCAAGTGTCATTTTAAGTAAGAACAAACATATTGGTCAAGAGAAAATCAATATTTGCCAGGGGTATGAATAATTTTGTTCTTAACTATATCTTAAAAAAGTCTAAAAAGTGAACATCTGAATGAACTGCTTGTCAAATTAAAAGATAGCTAGGCTATCATAAAAAAGTTGCATTTTTTGCATGATAAAATGTAATCAGGTAATCCCCAACAATGTAACTGTAATCTGATTACACAAATTTTTTATTGTAATCTGGGCTGATTATAGTTACTTGATTTTTGTAATCTGATTACGTAATCCAGATTACATGTAATCCGTTACTACCCAACCCTGGCTATGGAAGATTGGTCAAATCTAGCAAGTAGGAAAGTTTAAGTGAATGACGTGAAAGTGAAAGTGAAAGAAATTCGAAAGGCCAACAAAAGTTAAGGGGGCTTTTGGTAGTACAAATACTTTCACCACAAAAACTGGTGCTCTAAATAGCGATTCTGTTGTCTTTGAAAGGTTCTCTTATTGACACATTGAACTGCAATTTGGATTAACACCTGCTTTTACAAGGCGGAAGTATTTAGGCGCAGAATAGACGTGCGCTTTCAGGAGCAGTCTTTGTACATACCGCGGAAAAAAATAATTAGGCGCTCTTTACTCTTCCCCTCCCATTTTTTACGCTAAACTCCCACTTTCCCCTGGATCTTTTACATCATTGCGGCCTGTTTGTACATACCTCGCAATGATTTTACACGCACATTGCGAAACAAATACGCATGAAGTGGGCGCAAACGCGTTAGTACATCTGGCGTGTGTGTGCGTTTGCGTGTGCGTGTGCGTGTGTGTGTGCATGTGCGTGTGTGGGCCTGTGTGTGTGGGTGTGTCGTGGCTGACATTTCCATTGTTCCCTGACATTTAAACTCACATCAGCTAAGCGTCTGATTGGTTGGGGAGCTGGTCTCACACCCGGCAGCCATCTTGTCATTCTGGACAGACAGGCCCTGGCCTTTATATGTATGTGTGTCTGTGTGTGTGCAGGGCGATCTGTGCCTGTGCATCTGCTAGTATCGCTTAGTTTACATCTTGACAGACATGTGTTGGATTGTGTGTTTCCTGGGTCTGTCTGTGTATCTATGTGTGTGTGTGTGTGTGTGTGTGTGTGTGTGTGTGTGTGTGTGTGTGTGTGTGTGTG
>NW_027468630.1:16400355-16440355 GCF_046254945.1 Alosa pseudoharengus | reverse complement strand
AGATGTCATGCCGGGTGCTGTCACCATGGCAGCTGTCTGGAAGCTTCAGCATCATTGATGTTCTCTCCATTAGTTATCTGGGGGTCCTTGGGTTCAACCTGGCAACAGAATCAGACGAGAACTGGGGATCTTTTGATCCAGCATGGCATCTTAGAACCAGAAGAGAACTGAGGATCTTTGGATCCAACCTGAGAACTAGCAGCAGTTGGGTTGACAGGAAGACATCCATCATCAATAATGTGCAAGGGAGACTGTTACCAAGAAAGACACAGGGGTCATTTGTGAGAGAGAGAGAGAGAGAGAGAGAGAGAGAGAGAGAGAGAGAGAGAGAGAGTGTGTGTGTGTGTGTTTTGGGATTCAATTTCCTACCAGCCAGAGGTGGAGATGTTGTGACCCTCTTCATTTCTTTCTTTCTAGCTTTCCCTCCCCCTTCTCTCCATCTCTCCCTTCATTTCTCTCTCTCTATTTCCATTTCCATCCTTTAATCAGTTCATGCATCACTCACTCATGTAGAGAAGGCAGACAACACTCCACAGATGTCTGCCAGCACAGAAATTCAGCACACACACACACACACACACACACACACACACACACACACACACGAAACACACTGCAGTAAACAGCGGCGGGTGAGAATCCCTTGGGAGAAACTGGTGTCAGTCATGCAGAAAACAAAACTTCACAACACACTCAGAGCTCTTGAACTCTCCCCCTCTCTCTGTCTTTCTCTCTTCCCTCTTTCACCATCTCTCCCTCCCTCCCTCTCTCTCTCTCTCCCTCTGTCCCTCTCCCTCCGTCCCTCCCTCCCTCTCTTTCTCTCTCCATCCCTCCCTCCCTCTCTCTTTCTCTCTCCCTCCGTCCCTCCCTCCCTCTCTTTCTCTCTCCATCCCTCCCTCCCTCTCTTTTTCGCTCCATCTATGCTCCCCTCTCTCTTTGGTCTCTAGAAACATGCAGATTCTATTCCCATTTATGGACTGGCCAAACAAGACCAGTTTTATCCAACGCCCCTGTTTCTCCTGCGTCTGCACATGCACTCACACACACACACACACACACACACACACACACACACACACACACACACACACACACAGCAAGCGAGACGGGTGTATGTGTGTGTGTGTGCGTGTGTGTGTGTGTGTGTGTGTGTGTGTGTTTGTGAGGGGGGGTCCTAAGTCAAACACACATGCTGCTTTTGTTTTTCTGCTGTATTTTTGTCAGAAAGACCAAAGCACTCTATTTATCGCATAGAGCAGTATGGAGCCGCTACAAACACACACGACACATAAACACACACACACACACAAAATAAACAGTGTGACATTTTGATTCAAGACTTTAAAAGGCAATCAGCCACCTGCGGATTTTAGCAGGACACTACCCTGTAAAACATACTCATCACAAACCACTCTCTCTCACACACACACACACACACACACACACACACACACACACACACACACACACACTTGGGTGATTGACCTGCCCTTTATCGTAGTAACGGTGAATAAACATCAATGTCAATACATTGACACACATTTACACACATACACACACACACACACACACACACACACACACATGTGCGCACGCGCATACACACACGCATACACACACGCAAACACACACACACACACACACACGTACACAGACAGAGAGAGAGAGAGAGAGCTACACTGTTTGTATCTGTTGCATGTCCATTAGGACACCATTCTCTTGTACCATTCTGAGCAATATTCTGAAGGATGTGAATTCTTTGAATGTAAATGTTGGATGGATGATGTACAATTACATCAGCATTATAGCACTACAACCCAGCATATGTACCACAGTGCTGAAATCTGTGCAATACTGTCTCTATCATATCTCTTTGTGCAATACATTCTACATCCCTTTTCCTAGTTTGTGTCTGGGCATTTAACTGTAAATAAACACCATCTTCTTGAAGGTAAACACCATCTTACCTCATCTCAAAGACACCAACTTCTTGTAAATTACCTCCTGCTTATTTCAACTAAAAATAAACACCACCTTACTGTAAATAAACACTACCTAACTATGAGTAAACACCACCTTACTGCAGATAAACAACATCTAACTATGAATAAACACCACCTTATTGTACATAAAGAACATCTTAGGCTACAGCATCTCAAAGAAACACCATCTTACTGTAAATAAACAACATCTTACTGTAGATGAACACCATCTAAGTATGAATAAACACCACCTTACTGTGAATAAACACCATCTACTAATGTGGTGCAGCGTCAGATCTTTCTGCGTGTGTGTGTGTGTGTGTGTGTGTGTGTGTGGGAGAGGGGCAGTTGGAGAGTATAGGCTATATGGTGTAAGTACTTGAGACAGAGGGGTAGATAGAGGGTAAATCTGATACTACGAACAAAAGGGCAGATAAATCGTAAATCTGGTGTGCATTCTACAGAGAGGGGCAGTTAGGGGGTAAATCTGGTAGCAGTTAGAGGGTGAATCTGGAGTAGGTACTCCTACATCAGTGGAGGGTCCGTTAGAATATCAGCAGCCCCTGACAGGCATTGAGTGGCCTGAAGAAACTCAATTCCAGTGACTGTCTGTGTCACACACACACACACACACACACACACACACACAGACACTCATGCTGAGCTCAGCTCATGTCATCAGACTTCCTAGGGCTCTGATGCTTGATGACTGTCCTAGCAGCAAGACACACAATACTATACTGTAGTCAATACTGTAGTGTGTTTTTGTGTGTGTACTGTATGAGTGTGTTTGAGTGTCACAGACGCCCACTCGACAGAAGACAGATGCAGATAGCATCCTCCCAAGGGTGTGTTTGTCTGGTTCTCTCTGGTGTCATTTGCTTGATTGCTCTGCCTCTTCCTTTTCTTCAGTCTGTGTCTATCTCTCTTTTTGTGCTATACTTAATGTCTATCCCTCTCATTCTTTCTCTCTTACTTTTTGTCACTTGTTCTTTTTTCTATTTCTGACTGTCTGTTAGTCATGTCAGCTCCATCACTCTTTCTCTCTCTTTGTTCCTCCCTCCTTCCATGTCCTCCCCCTCCCTCTATTGCACACTCTCTCTATTTTTGCCAGTTTCCTCCCTCCCTCAGTCCAACCTCGTTCTACCTCATTCTCACCTTTATCTCTCTCCCTTCCTCTCTCTCTCTCCCTCTCACTCACCCACCTCTTTCCCCCTCTCTCTCTCCCTCTCTTTTCCTCTCACTCCCCCACCTCTCTTCCTCTCTCTTTTCCTCTTTCCCTCCCTCTCTTTTACTCTCTCTCTCTCTCTCTCTCTCTCTCTCTGTCCCTGTATTTGTCTCTCTCTGGACTGCAGACAGATGGGGGCTTCTGTCTTCTCCAAGCCACAAATTACCCAGATAATTCATCACTAGTGTGTGTGTGTCTGTGTGGTTGTGTGTATATGTCTGAGAGCTGTGTGTGTGTGTGTATGTGAGAGAGAGAGAGAGAGAGAGAGAGAGACAGAGAAAGAGAGAGTGCAAGTGTGCAT
This sequence comes from Alosa pseudoharengus, assembly GCF_046254945.1. Taxonomy (NCBI): domain Eukaryota; kingdom Metazoa; phylum Chordata; class Actinopteri; order Clupeiformes; family Clupeidae; genus Alosa; species Alosa pseudoharengus. Next base: position 16,436,844 of record NW_027468630.1, on the reverse strand, counting down.
GTGTGTGTGTTTGTTTGTGTGTGTGTGTGTGTGTGTGTGTGTGTGTGTGTGTGTGTGTGTGTGTGTGTGTGTGTGTGTCTCATGTGGTCCTTCTGTCTCAGATCTCATTTAGAAGAGATGTGCTGAACTAAAGTGTATTGATCTACCATACACTTACCAGAGGGACTAACAGGAAACAACACACACACACGCGCACGCGCACACACACACACACACACACACACACACACACACACACACACACACACACACACACACACACACACACACACACACATTCACATAGACACACAACATAACAGATTTTCTACAGTTGCTCTTCTGAGATTAATCTGTGCAAAAACATTTCCTCTAAATCAATTTGAAGTTTCTTTGAGTCTGTTTCTTGAGAAGTGATAATGTATCTGTCTGTGTGTACAGTATGTGTGTGTGTGTGTGTGTGTGTGCGCGTGTGTGTGTGTGTGTGTGTGTGGGGGGGGGTGTATGTGTGTGTCTGTGTGATTGAGTGAGAGAGTGTATGTGTACATGTGTGTGTGTGCGTGTGTGTGTGTGTGTGTGTGTGTGTGTGTGTGTGTGTGTGTCTGTGTGTGTGTGTGTGTGTGTGTGTGTGTGTGTGTGTGTGTGTGTGTGTAGCTGTGTGACCTCTTGGGGGTGGATCCACCCACACCATCGCTGAGAACAAGGTGTTAATGATCACCGTGGCAACCCCTGACTACTAATTATTGCAGCTATTTACAGATGTACAGACACACACAGACACACAGACACACACACACACAAGTACACACACATTAACACACACTAATACACACTACACACTCATAGATACACACTAACACCATAATAATAATAGTAATATATATGAAAACGTAATACAAACACACACACACACACACACACACACACGCGCACACACACACACACAAACAAACCTTACATAAATTCAGATGTAACAGGTAGTAAACCCACACACACATGCATCCACACACCGCACATAATAAGATAATAACACACTTGTGTGTGTCATTATGGAGATAGAGACAGATAGGGTCATCACAGTGACGAGCGCACTGCTGTTACACACACACACACACACACACAGGCACATACACACACACACACACACACAGGCACATACACAGACACACACACATACAAGGTTAAAGATGACAGCGATGTGCTTGCTGATTAATTACTGCTGAAAGTTTTTGAACTCGCCTCCACAAATACACACACAAACTTCATCTTGGAAGAACAGATTTAAACTTTCACCCCCCCACCCCCCACCCCCCCGACACACACACACACAAACTTCAGCATGAAGTTAGGAGGAACTCAAACTTTCTCTTACAACCAAACACACACACACACACACACACACACACACACACACACACACACGAAAGTCCCAGGAGTCGGAGTAGCAAAAATATAAACTGTAAAAACCGTCAAACAACAATGTCAGCTTGACTTCAGTTGGTAATTACAAACAAAACAGGCCCTGTCAAGCTACCTTCTCTAATAAATATTCACATAAAACTACCTGACCTCCTCGAAAAGAAAAATGCAGGTGAGTCTTCCGCAAGCTTCCTGCTGCGCTGTCGTAACCTACTCTGAGGTGCAAAAGTAAAACAAAATTCACCGTCCCATCACCAGGCACGCACGAGAATTTACAAGAGAATTTACAGGAAAGGAAAAAGACAAACAGAACAGCAAAGCGGTAGAGTTAGTTGCCCCGTATCAAATATTAAACGCCTATGCGGAAAAACAGCAGTGTCACGTGCGAAGGTCCGCGAGGGAATGAGCTGCGGCCATGATGGAGTGGGCGGCTTTTAAAGGCAGGTCCAACCCCCTTCGTCAGTACAGAATCAAGGACACCTGCACACAATTACAGGCAGTGACACACAACACACAAGAGAACACACAGCATCAGGCAACAACAGGGGAAACCTCAAGGCCACATAACATTGCATCAAAGCCATACACGCCAGACTCGCTACCAACTATATAGACTCCTGCATGATCCCTGCGAAGCACTTCTTGATGCTGGCTAGAGACTTTGCCAAGTACACTTTCTGCAAGGGCAAATTTCTGCAAATGCTTCAGACAGACACCCATCCAACTCAGAGCCACTGTGTGTGTATGTGTGTGTGTATGCATGTGTGTGTGTGTGTGTGTGTGTGTGTGTGTGAGAGAGAGTGTGTGTGTGTGTGTGTGAAGAAGCTGTGAGAGACATGACGAAAGATGAGGATTCCTCCAGGAGAAACAGGGATTATGCTAAAAACAAATGAAAGTAAGTGATATTGTGACTCCTCAGCGCTGGTTTAGTGTGTGTGTGTGTGTGTGTGGGAGGGGGGTATATGTGTGTGTGTGTGTGTGTGATTGAGTGAGAGACTGTTTGTGTGTGTGTGTGTGTGTGTGTGTGTGTGTGTGTTTGTAAGCTGCTGTGAGCTGCTGCCAAGTCTCTGTTTAATAGTTTGTTTTTAAGGAGCTTAACTGAGAGGAGCTCTCAGCATTTACAGTATAAGAGAGAGGAGACAGCTCTCTCCACAAATACAAATACTCTAATTATAAACAGAGAGAGAGAGAGAAAGAGAGAGAGAGAGAGAGAGAAAGAGAGATGTATTTATCACATTTTCAAATTGTGCCCGGGGTCTTTTATTTACTTAGGCTGCAAAAGCACCTGGCTTTTATTTGGGGCAGGCTTGCATTCGAGGCAGGCCTTTATTTCTTATTAGGCTTCTGTTGTAGAATTTTATTCTTAGAAATAAAGTAAAAGGCTACTCTTAAAGTGGGCCAACACTGTTCAACACTTCCTGTAACCGGCATACCAGTAGGCTATCAAATTCAGAAAATTTTTGGTTTGGTTTGGGATTTAGATTACAGAAAAAAAGGTAAATGCACAATTTCACGCTTTTCAGCAGCAGAGAGATCCTTTTTCTTTCCCATATTGCTTAAAACCTGTGGCATGCTTGTGGAACATCCTTCTTAAGTAGTTTTCCTTTGATTGGGCTCACCTGGCAAACTAATTATCACAGGTGTCTGAGATTGATTTCAATGATCCAAAGAGCCCTGAAACACAATACCATCCATGAGTTTAATTGTAAAACAAAAAAATAAATGTTTATGACACTTAAATCCAATTTGCATAATAATTTGGAACACGGTGTATTAACAAACAATCCTAAGCCGGTTTTTTTTTGGCATTTCACGTCGCAATGTTTTGAAATCAACATGCGGTTACAGGAGCTCTCAATTGCGAGGGAATATTTGTGCATTGTAACTAAGGGATGCAATAACACCACCAACAAACAATCACTGCATGTAAACTAAATGTAACATGTCACTGTAAATCAAATTAAATTCTTTCTCCTCTTTGCAATGTGTTTTCCTACAGATTCATTTAAAACATGTTCATGCTTCACGATACTGCTTCAATCCGTAGTGTATTTTATTATGCTACTAGGCTATTTGCTTTGTCTTACTCTTTAGGCTATTTATTCATTATCTTCCATCCTTCACAGTACTTATAGCGCACACATTCTCACCAGCTAAGACCTGTCACCTGTCACTCATCATCGTAGGGGAGGTTTTTGGCATCATTCCCGCGTATAATCATCAGCCAATCAAGGTGATCACTTCAATCAAGCTTGTGCATGAGTAATCATGTCAACCATAGCAATGGAGCTCTTATCATATCTTAGGAGTTGTCACTTTTCCTTACTAAGAGTAGGTCTGAGAGGCTTTGTGAATAACTTTTAAGAGAAAACTCCTAGCTAAAATATTTTAGTGCGATTTAGGAGTAGGCTACTCATAGTGGTAAGATAACATGCTTTGTAAACGGGCCCTGATCCTTAATCCATCTGATCCCTACTGATCCCTACTCCCACCCTATACTCCAGCTAATCCCTACTCCATCTGATCCCTACAGCTGATAGGCCTACCTATTCTAGCTGATCCCTACAGCTGATACCTACTCCAGCTGATTCCTACCAGAGCGGTAGAAAAACAGAGTGGCGACACTCCCATAGACTTCCATAGGAAACAATGGCGGCGCTTTTTCCAGGCTACTTCCGCGCTATGCTGAGCTTAAAAGTTCCTTACTTTGACATTCACAGCTTTAGCCCCATTCACTTCCATTGCTTTCTGCCTGATATTGTCAGTGGTAAGTAGACGAAGGTACGACTTTTTTTTAATTGGCATATGCACTAGTAGATACTGGTATTTTTCTTCGAGGTTTATGTGCTGCTTGTTTAATTGATATTTATAGCTTAAATGTTGACCGAAATTTCAAAGCTAAAAGTTAGCCTGCAAACAGCCTGGTTAGCCTATTGTAGTAGGGCAACTTTAGATGATAGGTTGGTTGTCAACAGGTTTTTATAATGCTATATTTTCCCAACTTGATTGCGTTAGCTTACGTTACACTAGTCAGCTCATTCACATACATCGTGTTAGCGTTGCTATGAGGGGGAACACAAACTTTATCTTGATTAAATACATTTCATTCAGCATGGTAACTCGTGTGATTATTGTCTTTAAACCTGATATAGATTAGCTTGCTATGCAGTTTATGGCGTGAACTGAACCATGGGCTGAACATAACATGAAGTAGGCTAGTGTCCACGACTCGTGAACGAGGGGATTTCAGTTATGAATTTCAGGGGAAGCCGTAGGAGCAAAACCTAGACTATTAGTTACTGTTGTTGTTACTGGTGCGTGGCTCTTGTGTCCCTTGCCAGCCGAGTCCTGTGCCACTATCATTGTTCCAAATAGGCGGTAAGGCTAGTGTGGCACGAGTGTGGTCGTGGGACAGTGTAGCCTACAGTAGGAGTTTTTGCTCCAACTAATGATCGATTTCAGGTTTCAGTTCATTTAGTTTTCAGTAATTTTACATTTCGTGTTGGTGTTCTTGGTGTAATAATTTTGATTGCTTTGTCTGCCAAGTAATTTGTCAAATACATAGAAGTTTGCATGGAAGAGACTGACGTGACGAGGGCATTGCCTTATGGGTCAGTGATCTTTGTCAGTATGACAAAATGTCTTTTTTGATAACTGAAAAGTGTAGTCAGGTTGATAGGGCATAGATCACTCTGAAAGTGATCCCCAACAAAATCATTCTTCATGTTGTTATTGTTATAGTTTTTGTGTGGACGTGTGGCACCCCCAACCAGCCTTGCAAATGGTTGGCTGTGTATGGGTAGGCTATGTAAAACTCTTGCTGGCCTCTTGCTGGAGATTGCCTCTTTTAGGTTTCTGCTAATTACTTAATGTGTTGTCCCAAGTATACACTGAGTGTTACCTGCTCTGTTCTCTCCCTCCATTCTCCACTGTGCCTGTTCTGCTTATCCAGGATCAAGGATGCAGAGGACAAGGAGGGTGTGTGATATATGACTGGAATGGTCAGATAAGATCATTTTTTGTTTGAGGTCCACACGATGGGGCCCTTACACAAAGGGAGGTGTGTTGATCCAGCATCTTCCACACCTCCTATAACACTCCTGACTCCAGCCAAATCTGCTGCATCCTCCTTACCATGTCCCTCTTATAGTTGTACAGAGTATATGGAGAGCTACCCATCTCTTCCACATTGTGTCTTTTGTGTAGTTCACACACAATTGCTGTTTAAACTTTGGAAACTGAAATCTTTTTATTTTTTGGAAACCTAAATGAGTGTCAGACCTCCTTTTTATGTTAGTGTCACCATACCTTCCTCCCAGTCTTTTTTGCATTTGTTCCTGTTGTTTTAAACACACATTGAAAACTTAATAAAAAATCTATTGAAAACCTATGTATCAGTCATCCTTTTCATGCTGTAGTCTCACCAGCCGGCTGAAATGTATAAGTATTTCATTGAAACAGTTGATTTTGACATGTTTATGGCTTAGTCTTAAAATGTTACCAAGGCTGTGTGGTGGCCACCTTTATGCTACAATGCATTAAACAGATTTAATGCATTGATCAAACTTTTAAAATTTAAGCTGTTAGGCTACTGATTGCTATTCATATATTTATATATTTGATAGACGTTTATTGCTAATCTTACAATGATCAAAGTTGTGTGGTAGATTAGGGGGGGGGGGGGGCACCTTCATCTTCATCTCCCCAAACGAACTGAAAAGGACACTGGATCTAATGACCACACACAAAAAGGATACAAAATGCATAGCCTACGTTTTGACAATGTAAGTGAAGTATATGTAGCGTGATACAGGCAAATGTAGGAATCCAATAACAGCTTAATGTCCAGCAAGGAAACAAACGTTCAATGTTGAACTACCAAAGAACATATTTTAGATCGATGTTGCAGACCAATTATACTCGCAATATGTAATTGGCACTATAATATAAGCATGTTAACACGTAATAACACTCGTTTTTCGTTTGTTGTAATGTTTCCCGTTCAATAACGCACTCGCTGCTGTCTATCCCATTGAAATAACACGCAAAGAGCTGTTCTGTTGAAGCGTACGTGAACCACGTGACCGCATGTCGGCGACTTCAAAGAGTGTCGCAAATCTCTTTTTCTATGGCTCTGATCCCTACTCCATCCGCTCCATACAGCTGATCCCTACCCCCATCTGATCCCTATTCCAGCGAAACCCTACCGCTAATCCCTACCCCAGCGGATCCCTACACAGCTAATCCCTACCCCAGCTGATCCATACAACTGATCCCTACAGCTAATCCCTACCCCATCTGATCCCTATTCCAGTGGATTCCTACAGCTGATCCCTATTAAAAACTATTAAATGCCCCGAGTTCACAATAGCAAAAAAACCCATACATGTATATTCCCTTCATGAGACATACAGCTACCTTGGGCACAAAATTGCAGAAGAATGGAAGGAGCAAGTAAACACCATCTTGTCCGAGTTTACATCCAGGTTGGACTTAAATGACAGTTGCCCACTGGCTCTGATCATGAAGTTGGAGGCTATCGGACAGGAAGTGCTGTCAAAAGTGCAACATCTGTTCTCCAACATTCGCATACAGCAGAAAGTCCTAAGTGAAATTACAGTTTTTCTCGATCGTTTTGATGCCTGTGTCAACTCTGACATCACGTTCTTAAAACAGTTAACACCCGTGTCTGAACAAAAGCACTGGACAACAAAGTAAAAAATACGCCCATCAATATGAACCAGTGCAGCCTTACATGTCCTGTTGACATGCCAGTGGCATTTCCTTGCTTTACATAGTTATACTTTACACAGAAATACTCAAAATCAGAAACAATTCCATGCCATTATTCTCAAAACTTTGGCTGAAAACTGAAATACCGTGAAAAATATGGGAATATACAGTAACAACTGTGTTCAAATTAGTCATTGTCCATTCGTTCACGACGATAGGGCCACAGGTTCTCATCCACATCGCATTCGATATTTTCTCTTGCAATGCATCGAGGGAAAAATCTCCTTGCATGGCATATCCAACCCTGACATTCTTCGGCACCTATTTCCCGGGCCACAGCAATCATGGCATCTAGCAAGGGCATCTGGTCATAGGGGCGGTGATCGTACACTTTCCACCTCCAAGCGCTGAAAAATTCCTCAATCGGATTTAGAAAAGATGAATACGCTGGGAGGAACTGCATCATCATGCGTGGCTGTGCTGCAAACCATTCATTGACTAAGCGAGAATGGTGGAAGGCCAAATTGTCCCAAATGATGACAAACAGAGGCATGCCAGGCCTCAGCAGCCCTCTCTGTTGAGGTGGTATCAGTCGGTGACGTAGTGCTTCAAGAAAAGTGATCAGACGTTCAGTGTTGTAAGGGCCGATTGTAGGAATGTGGCACAGGACACCATCATTAGAGATGGCAGCACACATAGTTATATTGGCGCCCCTCTTTCCTGGCACTGTGACAGTGGCCCTGTGCCCAATGATGTTCCTTTCACGTCTCCTCACTTTGGACAGGTTGAAGCCAGCTTCATCCACATAAATAAATATATGTGTCCCCTCTGCTTCAAGCTCCATTATTCTCTAAGTGAAAATACAAAATCAGGAAATATGATTGCAGTTGCTTGTAAGTGTAATCTATATGCAAGGCATTACAATACAGGAACATATCCTTACCTGAACATACTGGAATCTGGCCTCCTTTACCATTTCAGAGTTCCTTTGAAATGGAACTGTACAGCTGTTTCATTGGCAGGTGATTCTTTTTTAAGACACAGTCAATGGTAGACACTCACACTGTTGATATTTCGAAATGTGCCCTGATCTGCAATTACTGCTGTATTTCACACAGTTTTATTGCATTGTTTGCCACAACTATATCTACAATGGCAGCCTCTTGTTCGAAACAGCCTCCTGTTCGAAAATATTTTCCCTCTGCCACCAGTGTGTGGTACAACCCATTTGTGGACTCTATAAAATATGATAAGAATGAGGAAACAATTACTGAATTTTACTGAAGACAGTTTGGTCTACCAACAAAGGCAATATGGTAACATTGACTTACCTATTCTCATTTTGAAAATTCGGACAATGGACACCACAGTGCTCCGTCTCAAAACTGGTTGTACTCTTTGACCAGCTTCTCTAAAGGACAAGCCATGGTTTATTACGTGGTCAGTGATTGTCGCCCGAATTTCACCTGACACTTGAATTCTTCCTACTACACCTCCACCAGGCATACGGACTCCTCTTCCTCGGACTCCTCTACCATGGCCTCTCACTCTCACTCTCGCTTGCCTTTGACCTCTCTGATCCATGCTTGCAAAGAACAGGCAGAGACGTGGCACCTATATAGGTGGAGAGTGACTGATTGCTAATTGAGGAATTGTGCAAAGGAGTTTCACACAGGTGTATCAGAGATTCAGACTTATGCAAGGAATCTATACCACCTGTAAAAAGATGTTTTCCTTTTGTTTAGCACGGGGAAGCCAATTGAGTTTGGGTTCTTGGAATGACATCTATGTTAACTGTTCTCCAAAAGGGTGTGAGAACTGTGTGAACCCAATGAAAACGTGTGAACACATTCACAAGAGATGACTTCTGCTGTGCAAAGAAAGTAGTCATGAAGACCAAGTGGATTCCAGTTTCCTTAAGCAGGTCAAAGCAATCGAGAAAAACTGTAATAACAAAACAGTGAGCTTAGTGCGAAAATGGTTTGGACTCAACACACACAGAATGATGTGATATTACCTTTCATCCCCAGTGGGAAGGGGACTCGGGGTACCAAACATGGAGTGGATTTATACCAGCATGCGGATTTCCCATCTTCTGAACATGCTGAACATCAACGACAAGGATGTTAGGGAGCTGGCTCGATCATCCCTGTTCCTGGATCTAGAAGACGCAAGGTCCCGTTGGCAAGGGAGTCGGATTCCCACATCCTAGGATTCAAAAGAAATATCAGCGGGAAACTTGATATCCACTCTGCTGGTTTTGGGGTCTCGTCAGACTGGCTAGATCTGAATGACCTCTGCATCCGAACTGGAGTGTCACTGGAGTGGGTGCAGTCTGACTCTGGGACTGTGATGGACAGTCAGACTCAGAGGACATTATAACTGACCCTCTCACTGCTGTCAAGACAACAGCCACATATGTTGGTCACAGCCACCTGCTAACATCTGCAGGTGCCTGGCGAACTCTTTTGGACTTACACCAACATCAACAACAACAACACTGGACTGGACTGAAACTTCCATGTCTTCCCTTTGCTGATCACTCTGTGTCTCACTCATTCCTCAAGAACACTGCACTCAATGAGGACATTCTCACATTTACAGTAAAGGAAGTCTTCCCTACCAGACTCAACCTCTCTGTCTGGTTTCCCACAATTCAGGTCATTGCTCATTGCTTGCATCACACCTCAGAACATATCACTGAAACACTGTCACACATCCTAAATGGCTGCCATGCCTACAAAGGAATGTACATAGCACGTCATGACAGAACAGTAGACCTCATAGTGTAAGACATATCAAGCCATTTTCCACCCTCAGTAAAAATCAAGTAAAACCATCCATGTGTCAGCACTACAAGAGTAACCCTAGTACTTTCTTACACCTGGTTGCCAATACAACAGATGTTGTTATTATCAATAAGGAGTCCAGTGAGGTGTACATTTTGGAGGTAGGCTGCACCTTTGATTCTAGCATGGAGTAGGCTTTCTACACCAAGGTAGTTAAAGGACAAGTTCGGTATTTTACACTTAAAGCCCTGTTTTCAGATAGTTTATGATTAAATAGAACGTTTAAGATTGAAATTCGGACACATGCTGCTGTCCTGAGAATTTTCAGTTTCTGTGGTAGCGCGCCCCCCCCCCCCCCCCCCCCCCCCCTCCTCCACAACGCTGCATAGGTGCACTGGAACAAGCCTTCCTAAAACGCATTAAACTTTCGTTTACAAAGACGTGAAACTCACCGAGTGGTCAGGGGTGTTCACTGATATGCTCACACAAAAATCACTGCAAAACAGGGCTTTAAGTGTAAAATACCGAACTCGTCCTTTAAATACCAACCACTCCTAAACACTATCTAAGAGCTAGGCTATAGGTGCAGACTACGGGTGTGTTCGAAACGGGAGACAGCTGCCTACTGCCTCCCTCCCTAGAGAGCTGTCTCACTAGACATGACTTTGGATTAAATGCCTCTTTTAAAAATGAGCGTAGCGCTCTAGAATCTTTGGTTAACACTACGGTATGACGTTAAACTAAATTAGCTTACGTAAGCTAGCAGGCTAACGGTATAAATTAGTTTTACGGCCGGCAGATATATCAGACCAGACGCTATTAATGGTTACAACAATGGCATAATCAGATAGTAAATTGTTTATTTCTAATCTGTAATCTACAAATTTAAGCAAAATAAGGTCACACAAATTACATTTTAAACAGATTCAGCAGCCATTACCGATGTCATCCGCCATGTTTGTTTACCTTTCACAGCTGTTTCAGACGTGTCCGCAAGGGATTATGGGTAGGAGGGAGCATGAAGTGTGCATCGATGCTGCCTTCAAAAATGACCGTTATTTGGGAATTCTAAGATATCTTAAAAGGCTCCCCAGTTAGATATCTTAAAAGGCAGCAACTTTACCCGTTTGGAACACACCCTACTTGTTTTCATATTTGGTAGCCTAGGACACAGAGGGCTGCAAACAACTTGGGATGGTCAAAAAGAGGGCTAAACAAAGTAAAGTACTGTGTCATTTCTGCTATTATTGGCAGCCGCCACATACACCCTTAAGAACTATAAATGTTTGCTTCCAAAAATAATTCCGTGGAAATGCATGGATTCCAGTTGCTGCTACTGGAAGAAACTGTAATCCATGCATTTCCACAGAATTATTTTTGGAATCTGATCCCTTATCATACCTGTTCATTCTTACTCGTCGCTCGACTTATCGTGACTAAATTCAAGATGGCTGCAAACGCTAAACTTCGAGAAGATACTGTCTGTATAAATCGTCTTGTAAGTAAACTACCAGTGCTTTTTCAAAGTTCTCAATGTCTCGTTTTAAATCTCAGGGCCCTTGGAAGTCTACCAATGAAGTGTGGAGATACACTGAGCCTCGTAAATGGTGTAAAACAGTGATTTATTTGCATGGCTATGCCGATGCCGAGGCACAACCGTTGACCGCCTTGTTGGTAGCATCGGCTAACTAGCGCCAGATTTCGGAGTGCAGGGGACAAGCCGAGATGGGCTATGAGACATACGTTCACACTCGGTATCATGTTTCAAAACACTTTAGGTCAAAATCACACCGGAATTCTCCTTTAAAAGACTACTGCTTGTTTATAAATCACTAAATGGAATGAGGCCTACCTATCACACCTACAGTTAAGAATAAAAGTATTCATATTTCAAATTTCAATTAAAATATTCAAATATTAATTTAATGTTGATTTTCTCTTTATCAATATGTTTGTTCTGACTAAAAAAGACACTGCCACATAAGAAAAGGTTGCAAGACAATGTGGTAGAAACATGAAATCAAAAAAAGGAGCGTTTTCATCTTTGAATATGAATATTTTTTTTTAACTGTATCAACGTTCGGAGGTCTGATAATTCTATATGAGTTTTGTGCCTCTGATTCACATCTTTCATATCATTCCGTGAGTAGTTGGTTTGATTATCACAATGGAATTTCATTGAAAGTAAAAGTGAAATGGTAACAAAATAATTTCAAAAGACCAATTGGTTGAAGTTTCTTGACTCGTTTTGGCAAGTAGCCATGTAATAAGTGGGATAATGTATATTCCGCTGGTCATTATCGGAAAATAAGTCCCGACAGGGCGAACAGGACCCTGACGTGAAAGCGGAGGACAATGTAAAATGTCAGAACTAAACATATTGAAGCAGCTTTTAGCTGCTATATATGGTTCAGCTTTGGAGCTAACTTCTGGATAGTATCAAAAATGCTCCAACTGTTGCCAGTTCCAAATCTAGACTTAAAGCAGGCATAAAACCATTTTTAACTTGGCTTTGGAGGAGAGTTCAGTCCTCCTTTGTATGCAAATCTTGGACTTTGAAATGTGCCTGATAAACCGAGTGTCTTAACGGTGGAGGCACACAAGCCCTAAGACTCCACATCAACCTTTCCATTACACTAACTGACCTCAGCTCAACCCACTCTGTGTGTGTGTGTGTGTGTGTGTGTGTGTGTGTGTGTGTGTGTGAAAGATAGAGATAACATAATTGTGGGCATGTGTGTATGTCTACAGTATGTGAACAAGAGCATAGATGTAAGCATTAGTGTATGTGTGTATGTGTATGTCTGTGTGTTGATGTACATATATAAGTGGGTCTGTAATGTGATTATGAACTAGGAGAAGATGCGCACACACACACACACACACACACACACACACACAAAGGCGCATGCACACACACGCACACACCATTGACTTTGTGGGAAAATGCCTTGGTTACCTTACCTTGCCATTCTAGCATGGTATAGAAAGCCTGCAGGAAGACTCAGCTCAATGTGCGCCAATTCTCATTAATATTCAACGAGCTAAGCTGCTTGACTCTGATTGGCTAACAGTTAGTCGGTTCCGTCCATAAAATGAACTTAGCTTGGCTAGCGAGTGTTAGCATTGTCCAAATGGACATAAAACCTGCTAGGCTAGCGAGCACCTGTATAACATAGCACTTCCTTGAGTTGACAATAGCGTTTTACTTATTGACTGGGCACTGGTCGTAGACTGCCACATTGGTACTGCTCCAGGCTTCAACAGTAACCTTTTTGCAAAGCCTCTGCTGAACTTGCCAAAGTTGATGAAGTCACTCTCTTCAAAACGAACAGATAACTAATTTTGAATTATAGTGTTATATAGCGCGCACACACACACACACACACACATACACACAAACACACACACAGGGCTCCGGGCCCAGTCTGTCTTGAAGCCCATAATCCGCGGCCTTAGCGATGAGCCTTAATTAGTGGTTGTCATGGAAACCATTTGGCCTGGAGTCGATGCTGGAGGTCTCCCATCCCCCCACCCCACGCCCCTCAGGTGAACCCGCAAACAAGTTCAGAGATCAAACAGGTTCACATACAAACACACACACACACACACACACACACTGAACACTAACAACACTACACTGTGTGTAGTGGGCTTTGTTGGGAATCTGTGCACATGAATGATTCCTTTAGCATTGTGTACATGGAACTTCCTTCACCATTCCTAGAACATTAATGATTCCTTAAACTTCCTTTAAGATTCTTAGAACCCCTACACATGTAGCCTGTCTTTAGAACCCCTACACATGCACCCTCCTTAGAACCCCTACAGATGCAGCCTGCATTTAGAACCCCTATAGATGCAGCCTGCATTTAGAACTCCTACAGATGGAGCCTGCATTTAGAACCCCTTCACATGCAGCCTCCCTTTAGAACCCCTATAGATGCAGCCTGCATTTAGAACCCCTACAGATGCAGCCTGCATTTAGAACCCCTACAGATGCAGCCTGCATTTAGAACCCCTACACATGTAGCCTGCCTTTAGAACCCCTACACATGCACCCTCCTTAGAACCCCTACAGATGCAGCCTGCATTTAGAACCCCTACAGATGCAGCCTGCATTTAGAACCCCTACACATGCAGCCTCCCTTTAGAACCCCTATAGATGCAGCCTGCATTTAGAACCCCTACACGTGCAGCCTCCCTTTAGAACCCCTATAGATGCAGCCTGCATTTGGAACCCCTGCAGATGCAGCCTCCCTTTAGAACCCCTATAGATGCAGCCTGGTCACAGCAGTAAGCAGCAGTGAAGCAAGCTGGTGAGGAATACTGCTGCACTGAATATGCATGTAACGGGTAGTGAGTGGGCGAGTGTGTTAGAACCAGCCAGACTGTGTGTGTGTGTGTGTGTGTGTGTGTTTGAGTGTGTGTGTGTGTGTGTGTGTGACAGATAGAGTGATTATGTATTTATAAAATGTGAGCTTTCTGGTGTTTAGGGGTCTGTATGCTGATATATGCTGTCCTGGAGACAAATAGATCTGGAACACAGTTAGTACACACACACCACACACACACACACACACACACACACACACACACACACACAGGTTTTAGTAATGACTGGTTGAAGGCATTTATCATTGCTGAATCATTTAATAGTTTATGAGAAATGAAACACACACACATAGAGTATGTCATGAGGGTAACTGTCTATCAATGTATGTGCCTGTGGGTAGGATTATGTGTGTGTGTGTGTGTGTGTGTGTGTGTGTGTGTGTGTGTGTGTGTGTGTGTGTGTGTGTGTGTGTGTGCGCGTGTGTGTATGTTTTATGTTATACCTGCTGGTGAATTTTCTGACTCTGATCTTCTCTTTGATCCATTGCCATCAGCAAGACGCCTTAGAGGACTAGAGGGGAGGCAACACTCACACACACACATACAGTACATACCTACAGACACACACACATGCATATGCACACACACACACACATACACACACACACACACACACACACACACACAGACACACATACACACACACTCACACAGACACGACACACACAGAGACACACATGCTCACACATACGCTTACACACATACACAGACCTTCTCAAATGCGATACATATATCTATCATATACCTACTAAATAACACAAGTAGTGTGCATACTTGCATTCTTAAAATGTTTATTTGCATCCTCAGTATACTTACTTAATCATGCACACTTTCCTACATACTAATTGCCTTGTATTCAATTCCTACAGTAGGTACTTAACTGCATCTCTGCACTGCATGCTTGCCATTCATACTCACATACTCATTCTAGTTCCACGTACACGCACTTAACTCGTCTGCAGTGTCGCAGGAGAGAGGAAAGCATGGAGCAATGGAGGGGAGCAGAGAGAGAGGGAGGGAGAGAGAGAGAAAGAAAGACAGAGGGAGGGAGAAAGAAAGAGAGAGAGAAAGAGAGAGAGAGGAGGAATGAAGACAAGTTTTGAGAAGAGAAAGCGCGAGGAGGGAGAGACGGGTTTGAAGGTTGTTTTGTGCAAAGAGAGATAAAGAGGGGGGGGGAGTGTGGGCGGTTGCCGAGGGAGGTTGCCAACAGCGACGTAATCCTGTTGCCGAGGATCAGAGTGATGCTCATGAAAGCACAGGGCAATTACCCAGCCTTATTCCACATCAAGCACACGCTGCCGCCAATAATGGCACTGTATGCTTTTCTGCTACTTCTGTCTGTGTGTGTGTGTGTGTGTGTGTGCTTGTGTGTGTGTGTGTGTGTGTGTGCGTATGTGTGTATCTGTGTGTGTGTGTGGGTGTGTATGTGTCTGTGTGTATCTGTGTGTGTGTGTGTGTGTGTGTGTGTGTTCTTGTGTGTGTTCTTCTGTGTGTTTTTGTATGTATGAGTGTTTGCATGCGTTCACAAAGGGGGGGGGGGTTAAAAAAGATGGCTGCAGGTGAAATATGCAAATGTTTATATCCACATGAGCTCTCTTTCTCTCTCTCTCTCTCCCTTCCTCTCACTAACGCCACAGATGGAACTGGAGGGTTGGAGGAGGGTGATGGATGGTCACCATAGGCAGTGATGCCAGTAACGTGTTACTTAGTAACGCGTTAGTCTATTTTGACCACTTTTTTCGGTAACGAGTAACGCTATTTACAAACCAGTAATCAGATTAAAGTTACTTATCTAAGTCACTGTGCGTTACTATTTTTGTCATTTTCCTTAGTAAAAAGATATATTCTTTGCTTTCTTCTTGTCTCGGGGATTAACGTCAGGCTATGCTCACGTTTTCAGCATGAGGACAACTCACGTGTAAAACCACGCAGCGACACAAACGTAAACAACAATGGAGGGAGGAGAGAGATGCACATTTTATTTATACAGTCATTATTTTGAGTTTGTGTCAGCTAAACATGACAACATTAAGGTACATTGCACATTCTGTTCTGGCGACAAGTGCTGTCTAGCTAGACATCCCAAGTCTTCCGAAGTTTTGGGAGTCTCCCACGCATTGATAGCGGCTTCCCTGACAAATTACATAAAATCTCCCGGAACCTAGAGCGAACAAGAGCACGCAAGCCAGACCGGACTTCAAATCGCGTGTGCATCTGAGTTTAACGCGCACACAACGGAGAGGGAGAGAGAGAGGAGTGGTGCGTGTGTGCCTGAAGCGCATTCAAGACAGAGAGCATCCTGGTCTGTTTTGCTAAATCAACCAATCAGTTTTCAGTGTAGGTAGATAGATAGATAGATAGATAGATAGATACTTTATTGATCCCATACAGACAACACACACACACATTCACTAACAGCAGAAAGTAATTAAAAGTATATAATATAAACAACACAACTAAGAAATAAGGACAGTAGAAGATAAATATATACTAAATACTAAATATACTAAAATACAAATTATACTAAATAACACAATTCTAAAAAAAACAGTATCCACATAGTGGGTGATTAATCAAACAAGATGAGCTTGCAATGACTGAGGCAGGGACTGAGCCTGTGATTCTCTGTGCATAAGGTAAGGTAAGGTAAGGTGCTCTGTGTGAATGAGTGTCATGGTGATGGTGCAAATGAGTAAGTCAAGCTGTGCAACAGTGCAAGAATAAAGTCTATATATCTAACTATATTAAGGAAGGTATAAGTGTGGTCACAGTTCGGCTGTGGCATGGAGGGTGGGGTTGTGCATATGTGCTAATATAGTCTGTCTGTTGTGCAAGGCAGTGAGCGAAGTCTCCAGCTGATCAGGCTCTTCTGCTTAACAATAGTGTTGTTATAGATGACACTCATTGTCCAAGATGTTGATCAGTTTGTTCAGGGTCTTTTTGTCAGATATTGAAGTGATGCACTCCAGTTCAGCTCCCACTACAGAGCCAGCTTTCCTTACCAGCCTGTCAAGTCGCCCCGCATCCTTCTTCTTTGTGCTTCCTCCCCAACATAGCACTGCATAGAAGAGGACGCTGGTAACAACAGACTGGTAGAACATCCTGAGGAGCTTGCTGCACACATTGAAGGAGCGCAGCCTCCTCAGGAAGTATAGCCTGCTCTGCCCTTTCTTGTAGAGTGTGTCAGTGTTGGCTGACCAGTCCAGTTTATTGTCCAGGTGGAGACCCAGGTACTTGTAGGTGCTTACCACCTCGACATTGACCCCATCAATGGAGACTGGTAGCAGAGTGGGCTTAGACCTGCGGAAATCCACCACCATCTCCTTGGTCTTTGAAGTGTTGAGTTGAAGATGATTGAGTTTGCACCATTGCACAAAGTCCTCCACCAGGCTCCTGTACTCCTCCTCCAGCCCGTTCCTGATACACCCCACAATTGCAGTATCGTCAGAAAACTTCTGCATGTGGCATGACTCAGTGTTGTAGCAGAAGTCAGATGTGTACAGGGTGAACAGGACTGGAGAGAGCACAGTTCCCTGTGGCGCTCCGGTGCTGCTGATCACAGTGTCAGAGAGACAGTTCTTCAGTCTGACGAACTGTGGTCGCTCAGTCAGGTAATCTGTAATCCAGGTTACCAGGTGAGCGTCCACACCCATCTGCAAGAGCTTGTCTCCCAGTCTGAGGGGTTGGATGGTGTTAAAAGCACTTGTGTCCTGTGTAGAAGATAAGTGAGGGCTTAT
Organism: Alosa pseudoharengus; assembly: GCF_046254945.1. Lineage (NCBI taxonomy): Eukaryota > Metazoa > Chordata > Actinopteri > Clupeiformes > Clupeidae > Alosa > Alosa pseudoharengus. The sequence goes on along the minus strand of NW_027468630.1, from coordinate 16,418,792 downwards.
ATCTCTTTTCTCCCGAACTTAATTAATCAGTTCAGTCAGTGTATCTAGGTACAGGAGCGTCATGGCAGAGTCAGTGCCCCTCAAAAAGGAACATTTAGCCCATTTCACATCAGACTACACAAAAGTGTACCCAATTGTCTCATAAGAGTAAAACTTAATGATAGTCTTGCACACTGGACTGTTTGTAACAGTGACTTTAGCATTGCTGACGGCGGGTTAAATTATTGCAAAAGACTTGTTGAGGTGCAAGTGTAATTTCATTTGCATATTACTCAGGCCTGGCTAGTTGCCAAGGCTACATGAAAAGGCCAAACTACCAAAATCTACATATTTTACTGTCACAATTTCTATCAATAGGCTTTCCTTATTTGGTGTACTGACTAGACATTATTGAACAAACATCTGAATTTCAGTATCTAAGTAGGTTAGGTTGGGATGTCTGCTATGCATTGTTGACATTACTGTTAAAATGCACTTCCAGTATAGTGAGTATTGGCAAAACACAGGGTGTTCTCTTATTATTATTCTCACATGGAATAATCAAAACAGGATACAATAATAATAACTAGATGTACCGCAGAGCGGTACAAAATATGACCGCCGCCCAGTCCAGCACATTTTTTCCACAAAAATAAATCACGCTGAAAGGCCTATATGATTCTAACTGTCTCACTAAATTGCATTATCCACACTCAATTCTCACTGATATCTGCTAGACAACAAGTACCAAAACATGATTAGTTCATAGATTTCACATGTAAAATGTATTTTATACAACCCCACCTCCATCTTGCCTGTTCATAATTCTGAGAAATTCTTGAATTGTGTGCATGTGTGAGTATGTGTCATACGTATGATTACTGTGAATGTATGTGTGTGTGTGTGTATCTGTTTGTGCACATGTGTGCACATGAAATGGGTTAACATGACCCCTGGAGGCAAACATACGGAAAAAAATGGTCATCCTAGGCCCTACAGTTCTCAAGATATTCACAGAGAACTGTGTCTGCCCTACCCTTCTTTCGGGGGGGTCCAGTCCAGCGGGGGGGCTACAGATCAAAATGAAAAATTACGGTTCCATGCTATCCATGTGGGGGTACATGCCCACCAAGTTTTGTGTACCCCCACATGGATAGCATGGAACCGTAATTTGTGGAGGGTGTCATAATGATCCTACACTTTTAATTTCATGCAGTTTTGACCTTGTCAGCCAGAGATATTGTGATGAAAACACCTAATTTTTTGATTTTTCATTTTTAACTAGGTGGCGCTATACACAAAATAAGTGGTAATGGGATGGGTTGACATGCCCCCTTAAGACCAACATACATAAAAAAGGTGGACCTCCTAGGCCCTACGGTTATCGAGATTTTCACAGAAAACTGTCTCCGGCCACCTACAGGCCAGTTGGTGTATAGTAACATAAATTAATTTATTGTGTGGCCCCCCATGAACGGAATTCCACGAAACTTGGTGTGCATACAGAGGGTGTCATAATGATCCTACACTTCCAATTTTGTACAGTTTTGTCTTTGTTAGGTCACAGATACCTTCAATTACAACACCTCATTTTTACTTTTTTGTGTTTAACTAGGTGGCGCTATACATGAAATGAGTGGTTATGGAATGGGTTGACATGGCCCCTTGAGATCAACATACAAAAAAAAAATGGTCCTCCTAAACCCTACGGTTTTCGAGATATTCACAGAAAACTGTGTCTGTCCTACCCTCCTTTCGGGGGGTCCAGTCCAGCGGGGGGGCTACAGATCAAAACGAAAAACGATGGTTCCATGCTATCCATGTGGGGTTACATGCCCACCAAGTTTCGTGTACCCCGGTCTTTCAGTGTCCCGGGAATCATTGACAGAAATTTGGGCATGCGAAAAAGAAAAAAAAAAAAAAAAAAAAAAAAAAAAAAAATCTGACTAAACCTATATGACCGTCGCTGCGCGGCGGTCATAATTATACTAATAAAAAAAACAATAATAAGATGATAATGTAAATAATAGAGGGAAGAAAAAGTAGGTTAATAGAATAGTAAAATTTGTAGGGGAAAAAAGAGATAAACAACAGTGGGGTGTAATCACTGGCTTACGGTTGCATTTCGTCTTTCATGACAGGCTAGTACATATTTTCCAGCTGCCAGTGCGATTTCTGGAGTATCTCTCTCTCACAGCTCAGCTGTGGGTGTGTCTCTCTGCCCTTCCATCTCTCTCCCTCCCCTTTCCCTCTCTCCCTCACTCTCTCATCCTTTCCTTCTCTCTTTCTTTCTCCCTCCCTCTTCTCCCTCTCTCCATCTCTCTCCCCTTTCTCTTTCTCTTCCTCCCTCTTCTCCCTCCCCTCTCCATCTCTCCCTCACTCACTCATCCTTTCCCTTTCTCTCTTTCTCCCTCCCTCTTCTCCCTCTCTCTCCATCTCTCTCCCCTCTTCCCCTTTTTCTCACCTTCTCTGCTCTGTGAGCATCCTGTTCAACAGTGGTGTTGCCACAGAAAATACAAAACATCAAAATATCAGAATGAATGCAAGACTAATATCAGCATAAATCCCAACAAAACATCAGATTACATGTGTAGACTGCAACAGGGGCAGTTAGATTGGAGGGCATTAGGAAGGGGCAGTTAGTGGTGGGGCAACTAAGGGAGTGGGTAAGGGTGGGTAACTAGGAGAAGGGCAGTTAAAGGTGCCCTGCCACACATATTTCATTACTTTCTCGTAATGGCTGAAGTTCTACCATTGACTTTGCGGAAAAATGCCTTGGTTATCTTACCTTGCCATTCTAGCATGGTATAGAAAGCCTGCAGGAAGACTTAGCTCAATTTGCGTCAATTATTATTAATATTCAACGAGCTAAGCTGTTTGACTCTGATTGGCTAACAGCTAGTCCTGCTAGTTGAAGTTCTGCATAGTTCACAAGCCCGTTGCATACGAAAACTGTCACTATGCTACAGACGAATTCTGTGGGTGCGGTCTCAACTGGGCAAGGTCATGAATAGTAATGAGCTTAGTCAATACCACGTCAGATTGGCCAGCTTTTGTAATTGGCCTGATTTCTCTGCTTATTTCTTTTCAGTGGCTAGAGCTGACAGAGGTAGCAGTTAATTTTCACATTCACAACATAACATAACACAAACACATAGGGACCATATTTCAAAAAGTACACGTAAAAATGGTTTTGTGTGGCAGGGCACCTTTAAGGGAAGGTAGTGAGAAGGGGCAGTTAGAGGGGTCACTTATATCTCTCTGCAAACCCCCACCCTCCCTGCCTTCATCTCTCTCTTCCCATTCCCTGCCCCACCCCCCTCTCTCTCCATCCTTTCCTCTCTCTCTCCAGCCCCCTCTCCCTCTCTCTCCATCTCTCCCTCTCTATCTCCATCCCCCCTCCTCTCCCTCTCTCTCCATCTCTCCCTCTCTATCTCCATCCCCCCTCCTCTCCCTCTCTCTCCATCTCTCCCTCTCTCTCTCTCCACCCCTCCCTCCATCCTTGCTCCTGTCTTTCCTCTGTTCTTGTATGCAGACACCTTTCATCCCTTAAGCTGAGAGAGCGGCATGCATACATTAGGCTGCACACTTCCCAGTCTGCCTGCCGTGTGTGTGTGTGTGTGTGTGTGTGTGTGTGTGTGTGTGTGTGTGTGTGTGTGTGTGTGTGTGTGTGTGTGTGTGTGTGTGTGTGTGTGTGTGCTTAGCCTGCACGGTGCTTTGAACATCTCCCCATGAACCTCATCTCCTTATATCTCACAGTTTTACTAAAGGGACTCAAGAACAGCTCAGCTGTGTGTGTGTGTGTGTGTGTATGTGTCTGTGTGTGTGTGTGTGTGTGTGTGTGTGTGTGTTTAATCTCATGCACCTCATGTATTACATGAGGATGGAAGGTACAGTAAGCTAAGCCATACTAATGACCTAAGCTGAATTTCCAACCCAATAAGAAACACAGCCACACGTACACACACACATACACACAAAAACACTTTCACACAAGCTAGTGAACATTTGGATTCAGGTAAAATAAAAGCCAGAGTGATATGAAACCAATCAGGTAAAGTGTCAACTGACATGGTAAGATGTGTGTAGATAACATCCTAGTCACAGTCCTACCAGCTGAACAGACCAAGACTGTTAAGAACAAACAAACAAACACACACACACACACACACAGAGAGAGAGAGAGAGAGAGAGAGTGAAGCACACAGCAGGCAGCCAACAGCTCACAACCATTTAGAAAGAATACACACACACACACACACAGATCATGATGATTGGGATCCTGTGTGATAGTGAGATGCAACAGTATGCAGGTGTGTCATAGGTAGCACCTCCTATTGACAACACACACACACACGCACACACACACAAAATACCTCATGATTTCCAGAGTGTTAATAAGATGCAGGTGTCATAGTGAAGACCTCCTGATTTATGGCCACTCTTGCATTACTGACTAACTGGAGTGGATCTCATACACACACACACGACTGGCGTAGGCCATTCTCACGCATGCATTGTCTTTAATGTAGTGAAATTCCACTGAAGGGGATTTAGCTTAAGCCTTAGCTCTTTTGTCTCTGTTTTGGTGAAGGGTGGCAACGTGGGCTAATTACATCTTATCACTCCACGTATGTTACACACACACACACACACACACACACACAGACACACACACACACACACAAATACTGTAGATAGATATGGTTAGATAATAGGCAAGACAGCATCATTCATGTTCATTTAGCTTCATTAGTTCTGAAAAAAAGAATGAAAGAAGGAGTCTTCCAGAGGATGAGGTCAGCAAGTCATAGAGCAATCAATACACAGACACACACACACACACACACACACATACATTTACCATAAGTCGATGTAACCAGTTAAGAAAGCAATAAACTCACTCCTGGACAGATGTCCCCAGAGAGAGAGAGAGAAGAGAGAGAGGGGAGAGGAGAAGAGAGGAGAGAGAGAGGAGAAGAGAGGAGAGGAGAAGAGAGAGAGGAGAGAAGAGGAGAGAGAGAAGAGCAGAAGAGAGAGAGAAGAGAGAGAAGAGGAGAAGAGAGAGAGGAGAGAAAGAGGAGAGGAAAGGAGAAAAGTGGTTCTCTTCACATCTCTAGTTCTTGAAGTCTGAACTAACTCAATTATGCAAATCTCTCTCTCTCTCTCTCTCTCTGTGTGTGTGTGTGTGGTGAAAGGAAAGGGAAGAGTGAAGCCCATTGGAAAATCCATGAGAGATTAAGTGAATTAGAAGAGTGTAAAACTGCTCTCTCTCACACACACACACACACTCTCTCACTCATTCTTTAAACCGAAGAGCTGAATATCCATCCAGCCCATTCCAGTGGAGTGGGGAGAGACATACACACTCCCGCACACACATCACCATGACAACCTGCGCAAGTCACTGGTGTGTGTTATTAATATATACGGCATGTTATGTACACTTCCGCATGTGCCTGTGGGAATGTGTGTGTGTGTGTGTGTGAGCGAGAAAGACAGACAGAGAGAGAGAGAGAGAGAGAATCTCTCAAGTGATGTGTATGTGTGTGTGTGTGTGGGTGTATCTATCCCGCAGAGTCATTTAGAGTTCAGGGACATGTGCGGGGGCATAAGAGAGAGAGAGAGAGAGAGAGAGAGAAAGTGAGAAGAGATCATGGACTCTTTATTAATGTTCATCAAAGTTGGGATGTGAGAGTGTGTGCATTGTGAGAGTGGATGTGTGTGTTGGCGTTTTTCCAGTGCTACTATTTGTCTGTTATTCCATTTTTGTTTAGCACCCGAGTTTTCACCTCTGGTGTGTGCAGTGTGTGTATGTGTTTATGTTCATTACAACAGTGACCCTGTTCATTAGCAGCAGCTTATGCTCAGGCCTGTAACAGCAGTGTGTAACGAAATTATATTTTGTTTGGAGAGGGACTGTGTCGGTGTGGTGTGAAAGAGTGTGTGTGTGACACTGTAAGTTTGGTACCCTTTCTCTTGTTGGTCATGTGCTGCGAGTGTGTGCATGAGCTACGTACCTATAGCACCACCTAGTGGTTCAACAATATAACACACACTCAGACAGATGGCACACACACACACAAGCACACATTTTTGTAAGGCATTTATTCATGAAATACACACTTTTCAATTTTTCAACAAAAAAAGCTTTCATTAGATAGCAACTCCCCCCGAATCAGTTTGGGCTTCCGTAATTAATCAGCTCGTTAATTAATCACATGATGTCATCACATGAACAATAAATAAATCAGAATAAAAAAAGCAGAGGACAGAGCAACCTTTAACAACAAACCCAGAGAGAGAGAGAGAGAAAGAGAGAGAGAGAGAGAGAGAGAGAGAGAGAGTGAGATTGAGTGAGTGTGTGTGTGCACAGGGAGAGGACTTAAATGAGCGGGGATGATTTTATAGCTGAAATGTATATTGCACATTTGTTCCTTTGGAATGGAATGAGACTGTGTGTGTGTGTGTGTGTGTGTGTGAGTATGTGTGTGATTTTACAAATGAAGTGTCATTTTACAAATGGGATGTAGGGAATAGTGTCACAAAAAAAAGGTTTGGGTGAGTGTGTGTTTGCATGTTTTGTGTAGACAAAAAAACATTAGAGAACAATATACTTATTAAGACATAACTTCACATATAAAACTAAAATGAAACCTCCACTGCAAAACCTTGTGTGTGTGTATGTGTGTGTGTGGCTCATCCTCTCTTGAGGCAGTTCAAGAACTGACCAGGGAACATAGGTTTGTACCTACATTCCAAGTGTGTGTGTGTTTGTGTGTATGTGTGTGTGTGTGTGTGTAAGAGAGAGAGTGACAGATGCACATGGAGTAAGGGTGATATCAGAAACCTGCAGGAAAAAAAGATGTAAGATGTTGCCCTCTCATGGCAAAACAATGTTATAGCACCTGACACACACCCACTCTTTTAAACTCAGTTACCATGTGTATTGAGAATGCCACTATTGCCTATAGAGACCATTCTATCAGAGATGATAATATATTTGTGTGTGTGAGTATGTGTGGGTGTGTCTGTGCACATAGATAAAACAATAGCATGGCTGTAGGAACCGGTTGTAGTTAGATTATTCGAGAAACACAGATGTGTTTTAGCACAGCTGTAGAACCTGTAAGACCCCTTTAGCACCATGATCGGCTCAGAGCGCCAGAAGCACCAGGGGTTGCCACAGAAACACTCCCGTAAACACCTCAGGATAATACAAACAAACATGACATCACACCACCAGGGAATATAGGTTCATACCTACAAGTGTGTGTGTGTGTGTGTGTGTGTGTGTGTGTGTGTGTTTGTCTCATGGACAGTATATTAACGTTGAACGTCCTGGTTTGTCTATTTATGTGGTCAGAAATATCAACAAAATCTTCATTATTTATCAGCATAAACACAGGAACACAAAAATAACAGACAGATTGTAGGATGCTCTGTGTTTGTGTGTGTGTGTGTGTGTGTGTGTGTGTTTTGGTGGAGCTGGTTAGTTATCTGGTAGGCAGCTGGACAGATCCCAGTAAGGAGCTGGTTGTCTGTATAAAATCCTCTACATTCTCCGCCCCCAAACTGACATGTGATTGGCCATCAGGGTTGAGTGGCAGTCAAACCTACCAAACCCAGAGGTCACAGACCATGTGCAGGTCTGATTAAGAAGCTAAGTGTTTTAAATACTCATTAATATTTACACAAATGCTTTTATCCATGAAAATAAAAAACAATTAAAAACATTGTTAAAGTTTTAGAAAATGGCTGGCTATGCTTTCACTTAGTCTCTCATGGGTAGGTGTGTGTTTGTGCCCTTGTGCACAACTGTGAGTGTGTGTGTGTGTGTTATGTGAATTTATGGCCCTGTGTGTACGTATACCTTGTGTGTGCAGCCTTAAAGTGTGTGTATGTGTGCGTGTGTGTGGATTAATCAGGTACTGCTGCTGAAGCTTTGGGGCCTGGTGCTGTTAGCAGAAACAGTGCACTCTACTGGTGAGGTGGTGTCAGTGGGTATTAGGGAGGAGGAGAGCCTGTGCTGTGACCTCCTACAGGCTAATGCTAATGCTCAAGTTAGCCCCGTAACAGTGCTGCCTATGCAAGCAAAACCCAGGCTAGCCCCATAGTCCACTACTGTTAATGCAAGCAAAGCCCAGGCTAGCCCCATAGTCCACTGCTGCTTATGCAAGTTAAACCTGCATGTCATGAACACTACTTTCATCGGCTAGATGTCAGCACGCTCCGAGGACGCTCCGAGGAGTTATTGGTTGCCAACTGTGCAGACTAATGCTAGATGATCCAAACACAAGCTAATGTGTGGCATCACAGGCTGCTAACTCTGAATGCTAATGCTAGGTGAGTGGGCTACTGCTAATGCTAGGTGAGCAGGCTACTGCTAATGCTAGGTGAGCGGGCTACTGCTAATGCTAGGTTAGCGGGCTAATGTATGAGTTAATGCTTTCGTCAAGTTCATCAGTTACTGCTAACAAAGCTGTAGCTTGCGCTGTGGGGTGTGTGTATTTGTGTGTGTGTGTGTGCGCATGTGTGTGTGTTCTCCTGCTACTCTCTTTGTAGCTAGGTGGGCTACCCACGGACTAAATGGCTACACACCGCTAACCCCCAACAGCACTTAAGGAACTGTTCTAAACAGTCTGTAATCTTTCTCTCTCTCTCTTTCATTCTTCTGCATCTCTCTCATCCCCCTCATAATTATTTCTATGTACAGGATTCTATATAGAACATAAATTACGACACTCATTTCTGCTTATTCACAGTCCACGGTGGAGAAGGAGCCAAAAGCAAAGCAAGAGACAGAAGCTCAGAGACAATATACCAACGCAAACAAACAAACAAATGACAAACAAACAAACAAACGGTCCATAATAAAAGTCTTCAGAGCTCCCGTGGCCAGGGCCGGGGGGACAGTCACGCACCCCTCCACCCACCGAAAAAAAAGAGCTCCAATTTGTCCTGCTGTGGGTTTCTCAGACGGAGAGAGCAGATGGGTCTGTCTGTTAACAAACAGCCGATAATGGTGGTGGTGTTGTTATTATGATCGGTTGTTTGTTGGTGAGTTGGGTTGTAAACAGAGCACCAAGTAGGTTCTGGGTCCATGTCTCTATTCTGTACAAAAGTATAAATATAAAGTTTATAACGTTTAATTTCCGCCAGCTCTTCTTGCTTCACAGACGCCGCAGGACGGCATGGGCTGTTCCTGAGGCTGTGTGTGTGTGTGTGTGTGTGTGTGTGTGTGTGTGTGTGTGCGCCCCCCCTGAAATGATGCGCATGTGTGTTTTGGTATGAATGTGCTAACCCATGAGTATGTGTGAGGTATGTACGTTAGTGTATGTGTGTGTGTGTGTGCATGTTTGTTGGCTTGATCGTCTCTGCATAAATACTCCATAACACATCATGTGAGACTGGTCCCTACAGCAGGTCCATCTTGGGTCTGTAATGTAGAAGCAGCGGTGACTTCTGGAGAATTAAACACACACACACACACACACACACACACAAAGCAAGATTAGTGGAGACACCATAGAGGAAGGCAACATCCCCTTCTACTCCCACCTGCCTTTCAGACAAACAAACACACAAGCATCTCATTACAAGGAGCTGCATTTGCTTACCTGTACGCGGCAGAGCTCACCTGTACGCGGCAGAGCTCACCTGTACGCGGCAAGGCTAACCTGTACGCGGCAGAGCTCACCCGTACAAGGCAGAGCTAACCTGTACGAGGCAGAGCTCACCCGTACGAGGCAGAGCTAACCTGTACGCGGCACTTCATCACGGCGCATAGCACTTTATCGAGGCGCCCTGAGGTGCTGGATAGTAGCCCTTCCTTATATATAAATGTCACAGTCCAATTTACATCGATCATTGCTTTCTCTTTACAGCTACATTTGCTTTCTCTTTACAGCTACGTTTGCTTTCTGTTGATACCTTCCGTACATGTTGACCTAGGGGCCATCTGCATGTATCTCTAAGACCTGCCTATCAGATGGACAGCTCTCTATGACTACTACAGTATCTCCATGAACAGTACAGGTATCTCTGTGAGGAGTACAGGTATCTCTGTGAGGAGAACAGGTATTTCCGTGAGCAGTACAGGTATCTCCGTGAGGAGTACAGCTATCTCCGTGAGCAGTACAGGTATCTCTGTGAGCAGTACAGGTATCTCCGTGAGCAGTACAGGTATCTCCGTGAGCAGTACAGGTATCTGTGAGGAGTACAGGTATCTCCGTGTGACTAGCATCTGTATTCTCACCTTAAATCTCCACCTGGTCACCACCACAAATTTGAGCGTGTGATCCTTTCCCAGAATCTCCTCATTGCATAAAATATCCAGCTGAAACGAAAGAGAAGGAAAAGAAGGAAAGGAGGAAAAGAGGAGTGCAGCAGAGAGCAGGAGAAAAGAGGATAAACTATTAATCACGGCTCACACAATTATTCCTCCTCCTTGTAAAGTGTCAGCAGAGGATGCCCCTAAATGTGTGTGTGTGTGTGTGTGTTGAACAAATATGGGTGAGAGAGAGGGAGAAGGAAAGTGGAGAGAGAGAGAGGGAGAGGGGCGAGGAACAGCTGGATAGTTTCTCAGCTCCTCTCTCAGATCCCCACTGTGCCACTGACAAGCACAACACGACACACACCACAGACGACAGATGAGACGACATATGGTGCTCATACTCACATACCCACACACACACACACACACACACACACACACACAGCAAATCAGGTGGGAAGGCAGAAACTTGGACGGAGTTAAAATCCACACTTTTCAAAACCCCTCATAAGTATTTAGAACACAAACACACAATCACAATAACACACTCTTACACACACAAACACTATCCCACTCGACCACACAGTCACACAAACACACTCCCAGAGTTACACTAACACACTATCCTCTTAACATACCATGAAGGTTTGTGGTGATCATCTCTGTCACAGAACCATCACCACCATGGCATCATGTTGATGTTGATAATGATAATGATGATGATGATATCCAATAATAAATGCAGGTATTTGCATTATGCACAGTACTGAAGCGTGAGATTTTAAACTGGGGAATCCCAAACATGAATTTGAAAAACAAGGGTTGAGGTGGTGTTTAGCTTGTGAGAACATTGGCCACGAAATTTAAGTGATGCCATAAATCTAACGTTAGGCTACATCACAAGAGCCGTTCTAAACTAACACTCCAGATTAACCTCTTGCCAGCTATCAGCAGTAGCCTATTTGTCTGCATTACTAACCGAGCGACAAATTCGGTTTACCTGTGCACTTCATCTTCTCATTGGTGACTGTCTGACTGAATTCTCTTGTAGCCTGCCATGATGTCCTGATGTCTTCAACAGTGTTCTCGACTATCCCTAACATCTCGAGCTAGCAATGAGTATCCAGGTCTGATCACTGTCTTTCATAGGCTAACAGCTGCTTTGCTGTCTTATTGTTTTCCCCTCCTTCATTTAGCCCATATATGTAAATCTGCTTTGCTCTGATTCTGCTAAATTTCTTCAGCTATGAGGTTAAAACACAGGGGCAATTAATATGGTTTTGTTTCTTTTAACTTGCATAAAACACAGTCCTGCGGCTTATACACAATGCGGATAATACACAGGAAAGTACTGTATTATTTATGCATGTGTACAACAGTAGTCCTGCTGACAAAACTTTGCTACTCAGGTCAAATAGTTCGTCACATTGGCATGAATGTGTCTGATTGGTGTGAGCTAACAGGCAGTTGGATTACCATATCCGTCAACTTGTGATTTTACTGTATATTTTCCGTGGAAGTCAACATTTGTGACTTTCCCCCACACACCCACTGAGCATTTTTTTGTCTCCTGCAGCCCAGTCACAGCGGTACGCACTTAACAACTTTTTCGCGCCTGTGGGTGTATAATTTGATTGGATTCCTACCGTAAGTAGCCTGCGTTTAAGTGTCTGTAGAGTGAGAAACTTTTGACGATTTCACTGATTATGCACATCAGGGGTCTGATTGGCAAAAAAAAAGGTTAAAAAAAAGGAAAATATACGAAGCACGGAGTGACACAACCCCCCCCCCCCCTACCCTTTAAATGATGACATCTGATAACATCTTATAACTTAAACCAACATTGAGTAAATTATTTACTATAGGCCTACTTGATGATAATATATAGCCTGCCCCCTAACAGTCCTCTGGGCCTACGTACAAAATAGTGAATCATGTGATAGGCCTACTGATATTGATGCTGATTGAAGTTTGCAACAACAGGTTGTTGATATTTCAGTTCCAAAGAGAATCAAATTACATCGATTCCTCTCCTCCCAAAGTAACACTGTAGGTCCTACACCTCTCCTCCTAAAATAAATGTTAGGCTCTGTTTTAAGCTACTGCACCAGGATTGTGTAGACTAACCCAGGGGTTTTATGTACCATGGACCGGTTTGTTTCCTAATTTTTTTTCACGGACCGGCGCGGGGGGTGGGTCGGGGGTTCCATGTTGTGCATGCATTACTTGAAAAGAACTAGCTCCAGTTATGTATGAACAGTGAAGGTAACGATCTCTTAAACATGTGAAAAACGTGTACTTGAAGAAGTGAAAATTGAACAATATGAACTATGAATATAGAACAACTTGAAGCTATATCTATAAGTGTGAACATGCTTAACAAAATATGGGAAGAAAACCTGGGAACTAAACGTGCATTACGAATATAATCAGTGGGAGCCCTGTGCTTGTTTCCCTGCGACAAGAAGGTTCCATCTGGGGGTGATGGAAGACAGTGACACCCTCAGTGTGTTTGAAATGTCCAGTCGATTGCGCAATTTGGTCTTAGTTGCAGTCATTGCTGAAAACCCGGCCTCGCATAGATACGTGGTGGGAAATGGTAGCAACGTTTTCAGTGCTTTTACGGCTATCTCGGGATATTCTGCTTTTGTTTTGATCCAAAAACCCGCCAGAGAGGTTTCCTTATACACACTCTTAAGACCACCGTCATTTGCAATTTCGATCAACTGCTCTTCCTCCTGCGCTGACAAGTTAGGACTATTCGGGATATTCACAAATGGGTTGCGGACCCACTCATTGGTTTGCCGTGGATCTTTGGAGGATGGGAAGTAACGCTCAAACTCATTTGAAAGCGCAACAAGGTGATCGCGCACCAGCTGCGAGAGAAAGGGCCCTGCCTCAGTCTCTCCCAAAACCCCCACTACTGTTTGGAACATATCAAATACACCCCGGTCCACTCGTCGTCCCCACAAATCAAGCTTGGCTTTAAATGCAGCGACTTTATCTGCCAGTTTAAAGACAGTCGTCATTCTCCCCTGGAGTGACAGGTTGAGGTCATTAAGCAACCCGAATATGTCACACAGGTAAGCGAGTTTTGACACCCAGTCCTCATCACTAAAATGTGCAGCTAACGGTGACTTTTTTTCTGTAAGAAATCTCTGCAGCGGCTCTCGCAACTCAAACACTCTGGCCAGTGACCTGCTAAAGATGCTTGTTTTTTGTTGCTCATTCTAGCGGTTTAGCTAACTTCGTGTGACACTACCGTTCGCTAAGAAGGTGAAGTGAGCTGACCTGAGGCTGCGCATCGCTGAAGGCAATATGTAAAAGTGTTGAAGGCGGGACAGACAGACGTAAGAAAATAGACCTTGCAAAATGCAAACATGCGTGCAATCATACAACTGCATATAGGCCTATGCCATGTAAAAAACGTGACATTATTGCGAATTAAATTTAATTTAGTTTGCATGCATTTTTTTTTAAACTCATGTCGTAGGCTACGGCCCGGTTAGGAATGTCCCGCGGCCCGGTGGTTGGGGACCGCTGGGCTAACCGGCTACAACACTAGTTTTACAAGCGCACACACTAAATGGAGAGCTAGGGTTAAAATGCGGACTGCGCCTTTAAATTGGCAACTTTTTATCTATCAGCACAATGCTACAGTAGGCTATTTCCACTAAATATTCAGCTCAATATTATGTGCAAGACATTTACTAAGTATGCCAAAGCTTTGATATCTTAGCACCGTCACCATAACGTTACGTTTTCTCATGGTGAGATGGCGTCCTGAAATATGTTTTAGACAAGGGGCGCAAGGTTCACGGAGGTGAACGGCTGGACAAACGCAAAATGACAAGGTGTTAAACAATGTAGTAGGCCTAAGACAGGCTTTGTGGTAAAAACTATGAAAACCTGTAAGGTTAGGCTAGTCTGTCACAGCTAACTTCAAGCACAGCTTACACGTGCAGAAATTAAAATTCAATATCAGCATCACGCGATTCATTATCGGAAAATCCTGACAGCGAACCTGATGCAAAGCCAAAACGCCATCCCTCAGTAAAGAAAAAAAAACTTCATATATGATGTCTTTTTAAATCAATTTGTTGACCTTTACCGTTTCATGGCTTCTGCTGAGAAACTAGTTCGCCACACACACTGAACTTGAATCAAGCATTCTTCAGAACGCAGCTGATCAACCCGTCCCGTCTACTTTCACTTTCAATTAAATCCATTAGTAAATGGAATACACTACTTGCGGCGTGATATTCGGAAAGATGTGAAGCACAAAACCCGTCGTTATTGTCAGCGGCCTGTTATAACAATGGCTTGTGTTATACAGAAATATAGCCTACCTCTGACCGACAGACCCCCCCCCAAAAAAAAAAAAAAAACTCATCGGATCTATACGAATTGTGTGGGTCTCATTTTTAAGTAAAAAAAAACGGAATTCCGTTTAAAAACGAAAGAATCACACCCCTGGCACATATTGCCCAGTCCCACGTTGATTTGCCTTTATGGCGGATGTTGAACAGATAACCAATGAATGAGCCAAATCCGTGATCAACTACAGACACCAAATTGTGATTAAATATTCAATCAACTGACAGCCTTGTTAAGTATGCATATGCATGATGTGTGTGCATGTGCGACTGCATGTGCATGTGCGTACCTCATTGAAGGACGTCAGGTTAAGTTTTTTGGCGATGAACTTCTTGAGGTGAAGGACGGTTGCCTGAGCTGAGCAGCGAATCCACTTCCTCTTCAGACCACGCAGTTTACTACTGTTACACTCCAGACAGATGCTCACCTACACATACACACACACACACACACACAGAGTCATATCCACTTCCTCTTCAGACTACGCAGCTTACTGCTGTTACACTCCATACAGATCTCACACTCTCTCACACACACACACACACACCCCAAACGAAGCAACATGAAGGTATGAAGGTAACATGAAGGGAAGATGTAATGTAATACACTCCTTTATAGATCTGCACAGGAGTGTCTGTCTGAGGGTGTGCCCTCTAGCTTTATGTGTGTGTGTGTGTGTGTGTGTGCGTGTGTGTGTGTGTGTGTGTGTGTGTGTGTGTGTGTGTGTTGGATGAGTAGGACTAAACAAGCAGAGTGTGAGCCTGAATAAAAAAAATAACTATAAAGAAGAATGCTGCCCCCCCCCCCCCCCCCCCCCCATAAGGATGTAGTTGTATGTGTGGTTGTCCAGGTGTACCTGCTCGTCGCTCCGGTGATAATCGTTGTCCTCCTCGGGCTTCTCCTGCTCCTTATTGGCTGAGTCCTCGGTCTTCACATCACCTGTAGCACACAACACATAGTCAACACACCAGTGGGACAACACGTGTGTGTGTGTGTGTGTGTGTGTGTGTGTATGTGAGTGAGTGTATGTTTAAGTGTGTGTGTAAGTGTGTGCATGAGTTTGAGTGTGAGTGTGTATCTGTGTGTGGGTGTGTGTTAGTGAATCTCTGGGTGTATGTGTGAAAATGTGTGTGTGTGTGTGTGTGTGTGTGTGTGTGTGTGTGTGTGTGTGTGTGTGTGTGTGTGAGTGAGAGAGAGAGAGTGTGTGTGTGTGTGTGTGTGTGTGTGTGTGTGTGTGTGTGTGTGTGTGTGTGTGTGTGTGTGTGTGTGTGTGTGTGTGTGTGTCTGCGTACCATTGCGTTGGGTCTCCAGGTGAGGTTTGAGGTTACAGAGTTCTCCTTTCAGGTCCCCTGGGACCTCCATCCCCAACTTCTGATAGAACTCCCTCTGTTTCTTAATCTCCGCTGGAGAGAGAGAGAGAGAAAGAGAGAGAGAGAGAGAGAAAAGGTGGGGGGGAGTCATGTTAAAGACAACCATCGTGATGAAAAATGAGGAGAAGAGACCATGCAATGGTAGAGACAGAATGTGTGAATGTGTGTGTGTGTGTGTGTGTGTGTGTGTGTGTGTGTGTGTGTGTGTGAGTGAGTGTGTGTGCAGACTACTTGTTTTCGTATTTAGTAGCCTAGAACTACACAGGTTGGTAGAACGAGGGCTGCAACAGCTTGGGATGACCAAACAGAGGGCTAAACGGCTGGCAAACAACTGCCATCTCTGCTATTATTAGCGGCCGCCACATATGGCAGAGACATTGCTACTTGTACCCTTAAGGACAGAGTATTATGCTTATTGAATGATATTATGAAGACCTGCTGTATGTCACTGGTCCATGAGTTTGTGTATGTATTCTACTGCATCCTTAATATTTGTGTTTGTGTTCCTGTACCATTTTCTTTATGTGGACATTAATAAATGGTTAATATGTGTGTGTGTGTGTGTGTGTGTGTGTGCATGAGGAGAACATGTGTGTGGAAAGCCAGAGGTGTGCTGGGGAAAGGGGGCAGAGAACTCTGAAGACTCACCTTCCTGAAGACCTGGAACCAGTTTATACACAATGTCCTGCATGGTCCGATCATGACTGAGAGACGGAGGGGGAACAAGAAGTACAGAGATACAGGGGTGTTTAAAAATTGGAGAGAGAGAGAGAGAGAGAGAGAGAGAGAGAGAGAAAGAAAGAAAGAAAGAGAGAGGAGAGTTTAAACAGCAGGAGAAAGGACAGTGAGTTTCCACAGGGCAGAGTGCAGCCCCTAGAGCTATCATATGGAACTGGAGAGACTGAGGAAGGACCACACCCATTCTGTTCAATGGCTGATGCTAATAGGCTGAGTAAAATCTAATTCCAAGTAAAGTTCTATTAAAGCCATTATAAGGCCACCATAGGATATTTTAATGAAAAAAGCTAATGAATGTATACGTTAGAGGAACAGAGAAGGGGTTTAGGGGTGTAATAAACTGCTGGAGCTCGTCTTTAAAGTTTGCGGTGGCCAACTGGGGATGTTAACTTGCTGACATTAACCCTTTAAACCCAGACCCCCTGGTGTAGGAATGAGAGATGTCAAACTCATCCATCCCATAATACCCCACATAAGACAGCATGTGACTCACACACAAACATATGAGTGAGAGAGAGTGTGTGTGTGTGTGTGTCAGTACTTACCCGATATACTGCAGTGGATGGCTCTGATGAATAACAATTCTGCATGTGGGACAAGTGTTGTTCTCCTCTAGATACTTGACAAGACAGCTTCTGCAGACTACACACACACACACAATCAACAATTATGACCATTTTAAAGGTATTGTGGATTTCTATTGCTGGCCCATCTTTACATGTATCTGTGCTGTTCCTGGCACAGTTGGTCTGAGTGTGTTACCCAGGGAAGGGAATGTGTGTGCTGAGCGATATGTGTGTGTGTGTGTACTGTTCTGCTGAAATGCTGCTGAGCCAATAGTGTGCTGTTCTGAAATGCTTTGGTGCCCTCTAGTGTTTAAATACAGTAATTTCACACCCTAGCCACCAGGAGGCAGTGTGGCTCTCTCTGCCCCCCAGTCTGACCCTGAGTCTACAATATGGAGAATGATCTGTCTGCAGAGCCGCAGAACCACAGCCACAGTTTCAGCACAACAAATTCACCACAGTAAATTAATCTTCGAATACACAGTTGGACAACAGCAAAATAGTCAGAGTTACTATTCTACTGGGTGTGTGTGATCACTGCAATATGTATGAACATCTTTTCTATAAGATGTCATTATTCTATTTGGCTAAGTTATGTCAGTCAAACCCCCCTGTGAAGTCATCCCGGGCAGACAGATATTATTGGCACATATGTCCTAGGCTTTGTCCTTTTCCTGAGCTCTGCACATCCACTCCTCAACTTCACTCACTCACACACACACACACACACACAGACACATACACACAGTATCCTTAACTTCTTTCTCTCTTACACACTCACACATACTAATCTTCACACACACACACACACACACACACACACAGTAAACTCCTTTTACACACTCATACACACACTCTCATATCCTAAACCCTATACCCTGTAAATGTTACTGTAGCTTTTAAATGTTATTTCAATACCAATGCTAAGTAGCTTTGAATAAAAAAAAAGTCGGTCTGCTAAATAAACATAAACCTGTCAACAGCACTACAGGGCACCATCATACAACGGAGTGAACTGAGATTGCATTGTGTGTGTGTGTGTGTGTGTGTGTGTGTGCGTGTGTTTTCTTTTTTGAAATGCAATGTTTATTGAGTTTTGAACATAGGGACGTATACATACAGTAGCATTTG
>NW_027468630.1:16315355-16395355 GCF_046254945.1 Alosa pseudoharengus | reverse complement strand
CGACAGAAACCACTTCAGACTGAAGCATGACTGGAACCACATCAGGCTGACGCATGACAGGAACCACTTCAGACTGAAGCATTACAGGAACCACATCAGGCTGACGCATGACAGGAACCACTTCAGACTGAAGCATGACAGGAACCACTTTAAACTGAAGCATAACAGGAACTTAAATTCTCTCTCTGTAATAAGTGAAATAGGTTTGGGCTGGAGAACCATCCCCTAAGCTGAGTGAGTGTGGGGTGATCCAAGCAGAATCCAAACATGTCCAACTTCATCCTACTCCTGCTGCTCTGAGAAAGGGTGCTGTTCTCACTACTGAGAGACGGGTGCTGTTCTCACTACTGAGAGACGGGTGCTGTTTTCACTACTGAGAGACGGGTGCTGTTCTCACTGCTGATAGACGGGTGCTGTTCTCACTGCTGATAGACGGGTGCTGTTCTCACTACTGATAGACGGGTGCTTTTCTCACTGCTAAGAGACTGGTGCTGTTCTCACTGCTGAGAAACAGATGTTTCCCACAACTCCCCTGAGTTTCTGGAGCCTGTCTGTGTAGCCTCCGTTTCTGAAGCTTAACAGCTTTCTGTCTGCTAATGGCAGATGATGGTTGATGAAGGCCGTCTGTCTGTCTGTGTCCACCATGTTTATGACATGATTGTAGCAGTTCTGTGACAGGGCTGTCTGTCTGTCTGTGTCTCATGTTTATGACATGATCGTAGCAGTTCTGTGACAGGCTGTCTGTCTGTCTGTGTCTCATGTTTATGACATGATCGTAGCAGCTCTGTGACAGGGCACATGTTTATGTCACATGATTGTTGCAGCTCTGTGACGGCTGTCTGTCTGTCTGTGTCTCATGTTTATGACATGATTGTAGCAGCTCTGTGACAGGGCTCATGTTTATGACACATGATTGTAGCAGCTCTGTGACAGGGCTCATGTTTATGACACATGATTGTAGCAGCTCTGTGACAGGGCTCGTGTTTATGTCAAATGATTATAGCAGCTTTGTGACAGGGCTCACAGAGCTGCTGTGGCGAGAAAATGATGAGTGGATGTTGCATGTGATTTAAAGAGAAGAAGAACAGGAGAATGAATGAGACTGTACCGATAGGTTTCATTGCTCAGTTTACTATTACAGTTTATACTTAGAGTTAGTTTTACACTGCATAACAACAGAGACGCAGAAAAATAACATTACACCATTTAATTAGACATGCATGCACACGCACATGCACATGCGCGCGCACACATACACACACAGGCTGAATCTCAATCGCATCCCTAAGTTCTAAGCCCTGAACCCTCACACACTTAACTGACATCCATCGTAAGTGATCAAGTTTACGAGTGTGTAAGGTTTCAGAACGCTAATAACAGGAATGGGACAGCACCTGTGACCTATCATTAAATTGACAACATAAAAAACATGTTGCAAAGACATTTCCGTTTCCGTTTTATGGGAGTTTACTGATGGGAGTTTACTAATGTTTTTTAAGCATCCAGCCTCCATTTAGGTAACCCTGTGTTTCACGTCACAACACTATGAATTGTACTGTAGATAATTCCCCATGAGTAAAGTGTGCATAGATGCAGACTTACAGAAAGGGTGCGAGTGAGCCCTCGTGCACTTCACAATTTTGCAGTAGGACAGCCCTAAACCCTCACAAAGTTCACGGGAACACGCATCAAAGTGTGTGAGTCTGTGAGGGGAGAGACTGAGATTCAGCCATAGCCTCCCAAATGACTAATGTAATTTTGCTGTGACAACCCTTTGCACCCCCTGCAGTCTCTGTAGTGAACGATGTATTGACAGTGGGGAGGGTTGCAGGCTGGTTGATTGTGAATACCTACACCTGCAGTGGGACTGGGATATAGAGGCCTGAAGATTTTGCTCACTCACACACCCTTCAGACACATATATACACACACACACAAACTGAGATTGTGTCACACACATCTGCTCTCTCCACAAAACTTACACACTCATTACTTTTACACCTTTCATGGCAGCTTCCATGGAAAATGCGTTGAACCACCAAAACACTTCATGTCAACTGCCAAAAGCACCCACAGTTTGGTTCAAAGTGTAAAGTAACTTGTGTGGTGTGATTTCTACACTGACACAAATAAAACCAGGTAGCCTACGCAGTTAGCAAAACTGAGTAAGACTGACCCATGCAGTCTGTCAGATACAGTTAAGTTAGCGTCACAAAAACAGGTACCATCATTTGATTCATGATAGCCTACTAATCCTGACTTGTCCAAAGTGTTGCCTGCTGCTCAACGTGAACATGGGTTCACAGTCACAACATCTGTGCGAGTAGTAAGCTTGCTTGTGGCAGAAACATTATAGTCATATCTTCAGTCAGTCTAGGGACATCGCCACCTCACAACAGGTCATTATGAGCTATGGCTGTCTGTGAACATAGTCTATCTGTTAACTGAGGACATGGCCTAATTACACGTAACAGAAACTCAGTGACCACATTGAGCTTTTTTGCTTGCCCCCACCACTTCCTACACTGTTTGGCTTTAGCTTAGCATCTGAGCAGATGGGGCAACAATATTCTATAGTTATGAGTGAGTGGCCACACTTCAAAAACAAATTAACCTGCTCCGCAGCACCTATAAGCAAACGCCTCTGTCATCTATTCCACGGGCCATCTCTGACGCATCTGCAACCAGCAACCCACATACATAACCTACACATTACTCCTGATCAATCGATCGATTATACCCTTTACATTATTCCTGATCGATCAGTCATACCCAGGACATTATTCCTGATCGATTGATTATACCCAGGACATTATTTCTGATCAGTCTTGAAGATTACCGTCACAAGTGAACCATTATGTGGTGGGCACATGCCATCCTCGGCCTACGCCAGCCTGGGTCGTAACAGTCTGGCGTACGTACACACGTACACACACACACGAACACACACACACACACACACACATTTTGGCCATAAATATCACACACAAGTTGCGTCCATAAGTGGGCGTGTGATGTGACCATAACCCTGATCACTGAGGAGCTGATCATGTTCCTGAACTCTCCACCTCTCTCTCTCACACACACACAGTTGTATTCAAACATACACACTCTCACTCAGTCTCTCTCTTACTGACACAGACAGTCTCACTCTTGCTCTCTCTCAAATACACACACACACACACACACACACACACACACACACGCACAGAGAACTGATCCTTACCCTGCTCAGAACTCTCATTCGAACAGAACCAGCACCAACTAAACCAGTGTGGTGGAACTGTTTCCCAAGATTCACACACATCACACACACACCAAATGATCATGACAATACACTCACTAAAAACTTGCATGTCTAGGGAGGACACCAGAGTCATCAGAGGGGGGGGGGGGGACCAATGAAAATGGTGTGAGGGTGAATCATCAAGCCTCCATTTACAGGATAGCAGTCTGGCACTGCTCACATAAACACACACACACACACACATGGTCGTCACAGACATTTGATGATACCTGAAGCTCTAACTATGCTTTTTACATCTATAAAAGCAAAATTGTATCTGCTTGTCCGGGGCAAAGAGGAGGCGACCACTAGACCAGGATCAGAGACTTCACTCACACACAAACAGACACAGACATACACTCACACACACAGATCCGAAAGTACAGTTGGCGCTTGAGTGTAAATTTTTTGGCAGGCGCATCAATGGGCCGCTGTTGTGCCAGATACCCTCACAGCTTCTTGGGTCAAGAGATTAAACAGCAGCCCTCCTCCCCACTCCCTTCCTCCTCCTCACACACACACTTTCACTTGGACATGTTGAATAGTAAGCTTTTATGTGAGAGAAAGGGAAAGATAGGGGAAGGAAGATACCATGTGTGTGTCAAGACCAGCTCGAGGAGTTTTCCAACAGGTATCCAGAGAAAAACTTCGCGTCTTTGCCGGGAGTCTTTGCCGGGGGAAATAATGGAGAGACACTGCGGGCTTCTCCGCAGCCTTCCGATCTAATCAATGATCAGCGCGTTGATCAATGCGAAAAGCGAGCGGGCTACTCAGGCAAGGCCTACCGACACCGGACCGAACCGATTCCAGACACACTCACCACAAGCTCGCACCAGTCTTCACACCATCGTTTCAAGAATCTCGACTGGTCAACTAAGAAGTTGCCAAGGCGTCTGAATTCCTATAGGCTGTGGTTGCTTCATGAGACATTAATAGGGATTTCGTTGATTCAGGGGTCTTAGGTAACCCACGCCACTGAATACTAAACTCGAAACATCCAGCGACACCCTACAGCGCTCGGCCTCCGCTCGGCTCGTAGTAGAACCTCTCGCTCTTGTCACTGGGTGAAATCCACCCCTCACCCCTCGCCTAGCTGCGTCTACTTCACCCACTTCCACTCTGTCCCGGTAAAACAGGTTATTACATGCTCACGGGCGCAATCACATAACCCGTCTCTAACTTTCTTAACACTGTTTTGTCCCGTTCTGTCCGAATACACAACCCAGCGAGCCCGTACCCCAACTTTCAGCGTCCTCACGGGCTCGTGAGGGTGGATGGAGCTCTCACGAACATTCCAGGCAACAACGGGAAAAAAACTGGTTTCCCGTGGAAAACAGCACGAGTATCTCAGGCGATATGTTCAGCCGTTCGCGACGGACACACACGACGGCACTAAAAATGTACTCCCCCGTCTTCCCAGCGCCTCAAAAGCACTTTTCCACGCGACAGCGATGACCCCGGCGCGACTGCAGGGCCCGGCGTCGCCATACACACAACACGAGCGCGTATAACAACACGTATAGCATGCATAGCTACGGCCAAGCGGAAAAGACACGGCTCAGGGATCACCGAATACTGCACGGTTCCCCCGTTAACCACACAAAACGACAGTCGGATGGCACAAGCTTCGAAAGCGCGTTGAAGAAATGCGAACTGACCTGTTTGGTAGCAGAGGAGTCCGCAGGATATTGGGTTCAATCCGAGTTAAATCCACTATCAGTAAAACAAAGAGGCGAAAATGTCCGGGCGATCCCGAAACCTACCGAGAGCCCACACTTGGTGGGGCTTTGCGCATGCGCACCGATGCGTATAGGAGGGGGCGGGGGATTAGGTAGGCTACATTGTATCTGAGTAGCTCATTCACTTCCAGCGTCGCTTTGGGAAGTTTGAAGTGCAACAGAATGACAAACATCACACACGCAGTTCACAGACTAAACACATGTTGCGTTTGCAAGACAAAGGGCTTCTGATGCGGTCTAATTACGTTGCTTCTCAATAAGGCTACTTTCTGTACAGCACATCTGGTCACATCTGGTCACAGACTCATAGATGTAAGACATTTGATGACACAAGCTTCGTTTTATGTGCCTCATACAAAACTAGAATAATATAACGATTGTACATTCAGATGATTGATGGTTGGAAAATTGAATAAAGGCAGTAGGCCCATGTCTGGCCGGCCCATGTTCTGAAACCAAGGTGACCCTATAGGCTATATCATCCACGGTCATGGCTAGGATTTTTTTTTTTTTTTGGGGGGGGGGGGGGGGCACTGACATTTTGAAGAAAAACACTGTGACATGAGTACCATTCATTAATTTAATCCGATGCTAAGAGTGCCCGCAAGTAGCCCATACAGTCTACAGTCTTAATCCCCTTCTCTCTCTCTCTCTCTCTCTCTCTCTCTCTCTCTCTCTCTCTCTCTCTCTCTCTCTCTCTCTCTCTCTTTCCCTCTCTCTCTCAACACATCAATATCAACACACCAATATCACCTCTGATTGACGATTGACATGAATATATCTCTCTCACACACACATACACACACACTGAGAGAAAGAGAAAGAGAGAAAAAACTCATGTCAATCAGAGATGATACGTGTGGTGTGGGTTCGTTGATCTCTGTAAAAATGTGTGGTTTCGGTTGGTACACAACTGGTGGGAAGGATGGGTTCTTGATTTTTTGTTATCGTGATTTCGTTATTTGGCGTTGCAGGCCTGCACGCATCACTGGCATTACTTCTTTGGTCAGAGATAGGCTAGACACACAGTTAGGTCTATAATTTAAATGGTAAATATGTTGTTTTTACGTAGACTATTATAGCCTATTTGTCTAAGGCAGATACTTGAAAGGTGTTGAACTTTTAACATGATTCGTTATAGGCAATATTTTAATCAATTGCAGGTCAGTAAATCAAAGATGTAACATACTCCAAACTTCAAACTTCATACGCTAAATCGACTCTCTTTAAGACTGGCTCGAGTCGATGTGCGCACACAGGGTGGAGCTCCAGCCAGCCCGGAATTCGACCGGGATAACCACAGAAACTCGGAGCATCTCGCTCCCGGCATTAGAGCAGAACGAGGAAACTATAAACCAGGACCACACATGTTCACGGTCAGGGCACTTACGCGCAAGACTACCGCAAAGACAAGTTAATAATGAACGACCAACTCCTGGGGTTGAAGAGAGTTGTCAGATTCTGGAGCGCCTCTCGGATAGAAGGAAGAGAGCTGTGTGTAGGCTACTTACGAAACTCCCTTCGCCCTGATGGATCACGACAGCCCGGCGGCGCCTGGCTTTGTTTCGGAGGAGGTTCGGTGCGAGCCCAGCCCAGAGCCCAACCAAGTCCTGCTCAAACTGCTTCAGTTTAAAGTGTACCGCAGGAGATGGTTTATTCTACTGGTGCTTTGTCTGCTCAACTGCTCCAACGCCATGGTAGGTGACGTGATTTCGTCTTCTGGATGGCAGGACAACTATGTCACTTTACTTCAATAAAAACAGTTAGCTATTTGGCGAAATAGAATCCACGCCTCTAGGTTAAGAGTCAATTAAAGCAGACGCGTGAAAAGTGTAGCTAAATTAAAGTTGCCGCGGCAGAATGACGCTTGGAACTATTGCGCCGAACAGCTGTGTCTGTGTGTCGCATGAATGCTTAAAGTGTTTTACTTGAACGTGTAGGCCAGCTGAACAGATGTTTTACCGGAGAAATGTACCACGAGATTTGACATGTCTTATTGACAAGCCTTATCCTAATTAATGATCGGGTTATTAAGGCTCGCTTTGTTCTGTAGCATTGTTTTTATAAGTCAAGCAAGGCCTGATGTTGACAATGGCCAGTTCCTATGGCCACTGACAGTCTAAAGTTTAAGTTTGTCAGTCACTGGGGTTGACCGGGAGTGCACCCATTGTATCAGCGCATGTATCAGGTGACCGGAGGGGGGGAAAAGTTTAAAACTGAGACATGGAGACCTAAAACCACAAACTAGGCCTACCAGCTACGAGCAGATGCGTCCGCAAATTATGGGAAGCAGTGATGATAGAGAAATCACACACACACACACACACACACACACACACACACACACACACACACACGCGCTTACTATGTCTGACACAGATCGTTGTTGTGGGGTAATGAAAATATTGTGACAGACAGACAGCGCTAGTGGGTCAGCAGGTCGTAGGGTGGTGGTTTAGCGGTCAGTGTTGTTATGGTGTTATAACAGTGTGACATTGGCCTAGTTGTGTCCTGTCGTGGGCGAAACTATTGAGACAATAAAGTGTTTTCATGACATTCTCACCATAGTTCGAATTACAGGGGGTACTGGGGGGTACTATACTTCCCAATGAAGACCCAGTACCCCCCAAAGAGACAGAAATATCAGTTTTGGGGGGGTCAGATAATTTTTCTGATTTTGTGAAAAAATATCATTACAGTAGGCTACAATACAAGTCAACTCCTATTTTCACTAGAAAAAATTTAAGGTAAAGCGATTTCAGACACCCCTATTATGGACTGTACCATTTTTAACCACCGTGGCGCTAGAAGCAACGGAGATAGAGAACGACTTCAACTTCTCAAGCAAGTGTCAACGTTGAATGACAAAACGCTAGGTAGATTCCTCCAGTAGCCTAAATTCGGTTTGCTGCTGATGTACATGGGTAAATGTAAGTTGCTAGCAGACGTCTAGCTTGTTGAAAATGTGCTATTTTACAACCTTCATGTATTAACGTTTTTTGTTCTTTCATAGCTCATGTCACGTCTTCATACATTTAATTACCGGCTAAATTACTTACCCACTGAGGCTAGTAAAATGGACCTTGGTTAGATACCAAGGTTAGTTAGCAAGATAGTTCTCTATTATTATTATTTTACATTGTGGTGAGGTAAAATCGATTGTCATTTCCAAGGAGATGAACTCCAGTCCATAGCCTAGGTGTCCATTCTAATTTTATCTTGAATACATTATTGTGCCCTTTTGAAATTAGTTTGGTACAGATCCTGTGTTGTTTTTATATACTGCTCCAAAAAATTAAGGGAACACTTCATTCACTGGATCGGTACTCTGACACTGTTTGGTTCTGAGCACAAGTAAAACTTTTGAGGCGAGTGTTTTATTTTGCAAGAACTGTCAGGCATTCTGTGAATGTAGTTTGAGAATGGAGAAAGGGGTGGAAGGTTTCAAAAAATGTGTTCTAACAATTGTGGAAAACTGTAAGTGTTCCCTTAATTTTTTTGAGCAGTATATTATGCACAAGAGGGTCTGATGTAGCTAAGCCTACATAACATCAGTGAAACCTGTGGAAACATAAAAAGAGCCAAGTAGCCTAGGCTGAATAGCACATGCTAGTATTTGAATTTGTTTTTAATTGGTTAGTATTGTTTTTACATTCTATTATTTCATATTTTTAGTTCAATAAATGTAGTTTCATCTGAGAACCCTGATACTATCTTAATGAAACTAGGATTTTATTTTATTCGCAGAGACACTATGAGGAAAAGGAAAAGTGTATGTGTGCATGTGTATATGTGACTCATTTGTACAGTAGGATACTGTAGTGTTGATGATACCCAGCTTGTTCTGGTTATCGGATTCTTGTAGGTTAGGCCTACCGCTCTGTAGTTCTTCTGTGGTAGTATGGTTTTTCATAGTATGCTCCTTAATCACATTAAAGATTGCTCAGGTTTCTCATATAAGCAATTATGTTGATTTGACACTGACTACCATAGACTATAATGGAAAATTGGTTTCTGAATACAGTATATGAGAAGGTTGGGTCTTACCTCCAGGTCTCATGAAATCTAAAAATAAACCAAATCAATATTTCATGAAATAGGCTTCTTGTAAAGGTATTACTTTTACTAGTAATTAGAATGGTATTTCAGTGCACTTAACTTCTAACTTTTGAGAGTTGATCAAAACAGTTCTCTTTTGGATATAACAATGAG
This sequence comes from Alosa pseudoharengus, assembly GCF_046254945.1. Classification (NCBI taxonomy): domain Eukaryota; kingdom Metazoa; phylum Chordata; class Actinopteri; order Clupeiformes; family Clupeidae; genus Alosa; species Alosa pseudoharengus. The sequence goes on along the minus strand of NW_027468630.1, from coordinate 16,386,118 downwards.
ATATTCTGTAGCCTACTGATTATCAGTTTGTCGCATGTTTAGACCTTGTATGTGTGTTGCACAACACATGTTGCACTTGGCGATCACGATGGGGATTGATATGGTAGTGGATCATGATGGTCATAGAAGTGAAGGAGCAGTACCCCCCAATTATGGTGGGGTAATTCGCACTCTGATTCTCACATGTTTAAAACCATGACAATGAAGACGGTAGGAACACTTTGTTATTGTATACAATGAAATTCCTATACAACAATCAATAGTCTGATGTCCTTTACCTTTATTCTTCAAAACTTGCTGGTTGTGGCTGGGCATAGTCAAAATGGTAAAAAGTAATCTGCAATACTCTGATGTCACCTGCTCAATCACGGCTGTTTGATTCCATCCTGGTAAACAGCTTCTGCCTGTTTGTCTACTTGTACTGAAATTTACAATAAAAAAAAAAACATGATCTCCTTCCTGGGGGGTATTCAAAGTGGTTTAGTAAGTTAACTCAGAGTAAGTGGCAAACCTACAACAAGAGCCCTAAGGCATTGTTTTCTAATGAGAATGAAGCCATACAGCTCTTCTATTAGGTTGTTTACCACTTACTCTGAGTTAACTAACCCAGGTTTGTCACTAAACCACATACTTGGAATACCCCCCTGGAGATTGTCCAGCAGTTTTCTGTTGGGTATACTGTAGTAGGTCTGGACATGACCCAAGCCATGGCTCCAGAAGCTAAATGCCATTGTCACATAGCCAGTTTGTCACAGATTTTGCCATGTGGCATGGAGTTCCGTCTTAGTGAAAAACAGTCGCTCCATGGAAGTCAAGACTGGAGGAGTTTTTCCCTTTTAGTATTTCTAACTATTTTGTATAATTTACAGTTTGTGTGCAGGGAGAACTAATACAAGGCATATGTTGTTTAAATACTTTTGGCCATCACTGTATGTCTGTGTCAATGGCTCTATGTTAAGGGTGTCTGTTTGTATAAACATATATGTTCTTGTGTGTGTTTGTAATGTATAAATGTCCATGTGTTGTGTGGTTTTGTTTGTTTATTTTGTGTGTAAATGGCTGTGTTTCCCTTTGTATTGTAGGTTTAGGTTGTTATATCCATACTCATAGCATGTGTGTGTGTGTGTGTGTGTGTGTTTAGCTGTGGCTGACCTTTGCCCCGGTGGCAGATGACTGTGCGGGAGCTCTGGGCGTCACTCTGGATCAGATTAATTGGCTCTCGATGGTCTACATGATCGTGGCCATCCCACTCAGCTGCCTCACTACCTGGATGCTCGACACCTGTGGTCTGCGGCTCACGGTACATGTGGGTGTGTGTGTGTGCATGCCTGCGTGTGTTTGTGTCAGTACCTGGTTGCTTGACACCTGTGGCTTGTGTCTCAAGGTACATGTGTGTGTGTGTGTGTGTGTGTGTTTGTCCTGTACCTGGGTGCTTGATACGTGCGGCCTACAGCTCACAGTATCTGTGTGTACACATTATGGATCCACATTATGGATCCATAAATCGATCAATCAATCAAGCAAGCAAGCAGATTTTTAGAAGGTTCGAACCAAAAGTCATGTTTTTGAACCTGAGTGGAGATGAAGTCACACATCATCTCTGTATAAAGCGGACAATTTCAACTAAGTTGGTATTGGTATAATTATTATGCTCTTGAATAGTGGTGTCCTAATCTAAGGGTTAAATTATGTTTTCTAAACAAAGTTCTTAAGGAGCCCATAGGGTTGATTGACAGCCATCCACTTCCGTTTGTAGATTTAAACCCTCCTTAGTTTAGAAAATATATAATGTTTACATCGTCTCTGAGTAATCACGTTGAATAATCGTGATCTCAATATTGACCAAAATAATGATTTTTTGTGTGTGTGTGTGCGGGCTGTGTGTGTGTGTGTGTGTGTGTGTGTTGGCAGCTGATCCTGGGATCGTGGCTGAACATGCTTGGCAGCGTGCTGCGTCTTATTGGGGTGCTGCCCATGGATATGGATCCCCAAGTGCGGTTCCCGCTGGTGCTGACGGGGCAGCTGGTGTGTGCCGTTGCCCAGCCCCTCGTCATCTTCAGCCCCACCAAACTCGCCGCCGTCTGGTTTCCACAGCAACAGAGGGCCACTGCCAACATGATCGCCTCCATGTGTAAGAGCTCACGCACCCACCCCAGCCCACCTACAATACACCTGTCTCCACCCATAATGCTCCTGTCTCTACCCACAATGCACCTGTCTCCACACATAATACACATGTCTCCACCCACAAACACACATGACTCGACCCACAACGTTCCTATCTCCACACACAATGTTCCTGTCTCCACCCACAAACACACCCACATCCACCCACAAACACACATGTCTCCACCCACAAACATACCCATATTCACCCACAAAAACACATGTCTCCACCCACAAACACACCCATATCCACCCACAAACACACATGTCTCCACCCACAAACACATGTCTCCACCTACAACATTCCTGTCTCCACACACAATGCTCCTGTTTCCACTCATAGTGCTGTCTTTGGGTTGCTGTGTGCTGCCGAATGAAGGTTCTTACAAGTGTGTGTGTGTGTGTGTGTGTGTGTGTGTGTGTGTGTGTGTGTGTGTGTGTGTGTATTTTGTAGCCAATCCACTTGGTGTGCTGATCGCCAACATTATGTCGCCTCTTATCATGGGCTCTTCTGGTGACCTCACCACACTCGTAAGTCCAGTTTCACCACAGACACATGCACACACACAAGTGGTTCTGCAGTGAGCACCTTCTTCACACACACACACACACACACACACACACACACACACACACACACATACACACACACACACACACACACACACACACACACACACACACACCCACATACATACACACACACTTATTCATGTACATATATTAGAGTTTATATTGAGATGGATTTTCTTTTGTAAACATTACTGTTCCTTTCTCCCCCTTTCTCCTCTCTCTCCTCTTTCTCCTCCTCTCATCTCCCCTTTTTTCCTCCTCTCATCTCCTCTTTTTCTCCTCACTGCTCTCCTCTTTTTCTCCTCCTCTCATCTCTTCTTTTCTCCTCTCTCCTTCTTTCTCCTCCTCTGCTCTCCTCCTCTCTTCTCTGCTCTCCTCCTTTCCTTCTTTCTCTCATCTCACCTTCTCAGCTCTTTGTGTATTCGGTCCCTGCTACTGTTGTGTGTTTCCTAGCAACAGTGGGTATTCGTGAGAGCACCCCTCCAACCCCACCTTCAGCCAGCGCTGAGACCTCCAACTCAGAACCCTTCCTCCAGGGCATCAAACTGGTACACACACAAACACACACACACACACACACCCCTTCTTCCAGGGCATCCAACTAGCACACACACACACACACTTATTCCTCCAGGGCATCCAACTGGTACACACACACACACACACACACACACACACACACTTATTCCTCCAGGCATCTAACTCGTACACACACACAGACACTACACAAACACACACAGACACACACCTTCCTCCAGGCATCAGGCTGACAGTGATACAAAAATACACAAACACACGCACACATCCCTTCCTCCAAGGAATCCACTTGGTATTCACACACACACACACACACACACACACACACACACACACACACACACAGACACCAGTGTTTTCCATAGAATTGAATTCTATTTGTGGTGGTAGGCTTGCAGAATTAACTTGAATGCAACAGTTTTTAACAAATTAACGCAGCGTGGTTATGATAATAACCAGATTTAAGTACAATTTAGTACAACCTGGAAAAATCATTGTGTGGTGGTCAATGTTGATATTGTGGTGGGCCGCCACAAATAAGTCAATGTATGGGAAACACTGCACACACACACCTTCCTCCAGGGCATCCAACTGATACACACACACCTTTTCCTCCAGGCATCTGACTGGTACACACACACACACAGACACACACACACAAACACACACACACACACACACACACACACACCTTCCTCCAGGGCATCAGGCTGACAGTGATACAAAAATACAAGAACACACGCAAATACATGTTCACACCCCTTACTCCAGGGAATCCGATTGGTATTCACACACACACACACACACACACACACACACACACACACACACACACACACACACACACGCACACACACCCTCCTCTAGGGCATCAGGCTGATACACACACACAGACAGTAACCCATTCATTCTGAAACTATGTGTATCCTATGTTCCTGTGAAGATGTCTACTACATTTCTACTGGGTATGTGTGCTCTATGGTGTCTCTGTAAGGCAGGGATGGACTGGCAATCCGTGTGTTCTGGAAAAGTCCAGAACGGCGGTCCATCCAACGGCCGTCGACTGCTTGGCTCAGTGGCTCATTAGGGCTCATATAGGGCTCATAGGACTAAGTGTGTCTAGCTCTCCACATAAATCGTCACTCAGGCTTACTCATGTCTACGCTACCAGTTGTCATTGTCATCCAAAAAGTAAACATTTGTGCCATCGCATTTTCATATTTCCCCCCTCTCTATGATTCATTCTTGCTCATAGTAGCCTTGCGCCTCTAAAGTGCTCTAGAATTGAATTCCGTGCGTGCAGAACAGGTGGTGAATATCAGTTAGTCAGTAAGATGTATTCGTGGAAGAACTTGGATAGGCCTAGCAAAAACGAAAAACAAGGTAATAGAAAACTGAGTGGGAGAACAGTGACATTTAACCAGTTTTTCCCCAAAGGTAAGCTATGTTTAGGCTATTAACAAACTTTACCTCTAGTATAATTTAGCGTGTGAATACCACAAAACACAACTGTATTATTCAAAGCTTGCTCAGAAGCTAAGCTTACTTCCTTCATGTAGTATGTGATGAGATAAAACTCCCAATAGACTTGCTTAACATTAGTTGAATAAAACAACCTGTGTAGGTTTTTATAGGTTGTAACTTGTATTGTAATATGCTATCAGTATATTATAATATAATATATTTTAAGTCAATTTATCAATTAGTTTCCACAAAATTCACCAGAAGTAATCATTTATTTTTCAAAATTTCCATCACAGGGGAGCATGCCCCTGAACCCCCCTTTTTTTAGTCTGTCCCTGCTGTAGGGTCTCTGTGTGTGTGTGTGTATATTTTGTCTAGCATATGTCATGCCACATGTGTGTGATGGTGTGTATATGTGTGTCTGTATATGGTGTAACTGTGTATGATGTGTGTGTGTTTATGAGTATATTGTGTAATTGTGTATAGTGTGTCTGTTTATGTGTATATTTTGTAATTGTGTATGGTGTGTGTGTGTGTGTATAGCTCCTGTGTAACCGAGCCTACATGCTACTGCTACTGTGTTTCGGCTCCGGCATTGGCATCTTCACCTGCTTCTCCAGCCTACTGGAACAGATGTTGTGTGTCAAAGGATACACCAACGTAAGTGTGTGCGCACACACGCAACACAGTACGACGCAAACCACACAGCGCACATGCACACACCTAATATTTATTTGTGTGTTTAGGACTTTGCTGGTCTGTGCGGGGCCCTCTTCATTCTGTGTGGCGTGATCGGGGCAGGAGCTCTTGGTTTCTATGTTGACCGGACCAGGAAGTTCACAGAAGTCACAAAGATCAACATGTGCCTAGCCTCCCTAGGCTGCACTGCCTTCGCTGTGGTCAGTGTCTGTGTGTGTATGTGGTTTTCTTAGATTAAGGGTGGTAAGAAATTGGTGACAGCGGTGTGGTATGTAATGTGTGGTTTTCTCAACTGTGAGGTCAGAAGGTGTCTATAATGTGTGTGTGTGTTTTCAGCTGCGGAGTCAGAAGTTGTGCATAATGTGTGTATGTGTGGTTTTCTCAGGAGCAAGGGTGTGTATAATTATTATTGTGTGTGTGTGTGTGTAGTTTTCTCAGATGCGAGGTCAGAAGGTGTTGCAGGCGGTTATGTGTTCTCTGTTTGGTCTCTTTGGATTCTCCATCTACCCTGTTGCCATGGAGCTCACGGTAGAATGCTCCTATCCTGTCGGCGAAGCCACCTCAGCTGGCCTCATCTTCATCGCTGGGTATGTGTGATAGTATGTGATACTGCAACACATCTGTCTCTGTGGGCCCTATCATGACATTCTAAAGTGCATCGTCACTCGTCAAAAGTCTATTCAAATTTAGTAGGATGTCCAGTTCACATTGGGAGGGGTTTCGTTCTCAAAAGTGGAGCGCATGGCGTAACAAGGTGTTCCTGGGTCTTTTAATCAGTCATATGGGTGTGTTTGGGGCGTAACATCATTTTAAACCAATGAGAATAACACCTGTCATTCCCTTTAACGGCGCAACGCGCGATATGTCAAATAAATGCATCGGTATTTTGGCATTCAAAGGCGCATTTGAAGGAGGCTGCTTGCGAGACCGTATGGAATAGTCATTCTTAAACCATGCTTTACTAAAACCTAGCATAGCCTTCACGCATTTGCACTCGTTTATTATTTGAACTCATTGACAAAGTGAAACTAACTTCACCAAGGAGTCAGTCAACGACAAGACAGTTATATGCAGTTACTTTCACTATTGACTGACAATGGGTTACCATCGAAAACATAGGCTGGAAAAAGCAACACTTACCCTAATGTTGCTCAAATGACTGAATAAAACAACATTTATCCTGCAGAGGAGTTGCTTATATCTCGTGACAGTGTCTTCAGCTGTGCTCCATACGTGTCTCGCCTCTCCCCTAATCACTTTTAACCGTCATTACCAATTTGCAAATGATGGTGAATAACTACTCATCATGAGATGTACAGTATTTCGTAATATCTTTATTCTAATTATGTTTCCCATTGTAATCGTGCAATTTGTAATGCTTTGCATGGACGTGCGCTGGTGTGCGTTCTTGAATGATAGAAGGATGGTGCGTGCACCTGCCAATATGACTGTTGACATGCGCTCTTAAAATAGCATATGAACAACTCGCCATTGACTTCTGACCAGGTTTAGGTGGTGTATGATAGCGATTTTTAGACAATGCGCCAGGTCCCTCCCTAGGTTGTTAATTGCCACACCCCTGGGCGCAATGCTTAAAAAATAAACGTGCAAAATAACGAATTCAACTTTCCGCGGGTGAATAACTAGTATTACGCCATGCGCTGGTGGCCCAAAATACAGCCCTGAGTGTGTGTTCGATGGCAGGTTTTCTGTAATGTGTGTGTGTGTGTGTTCGATGGCAGGTTTTCTGTAATGTGTGTTGTGTGTGTGTTGTGTGTGTGTTGTGTGTGTGGTCATAGTGTATACACTGATGTTTGTTTGTTTGTGTGTGTGTGTGTGTAGGCAGGTGTTGTCTTTAGTGTACATGATCATCTTGGGAGCTCTGACAACACCACTGGCTGACTCCCCCCTCTCTGTGTGTTCTGAAGGAGTGACTCTCAGCTGGAGGGGTGAGTTCCGCGCACACATATGCACACACACACTTTGGAGCATTCCTCAGAAAAGAGTTACATTTCTGTTTGTTAAGCATCTCCATCATCACCTATGAACACCACAACAGCCATTTCTAAATTCCTTTGAATGTTTTGCAAATGCAGTCATGTTAAAGGTACACTATGCAAAATGTTCACCTTTACGAGCCCATTTGATGGTAAACGAACTTGTAATAGGCGAATCGTTCACCTAGCATAGCTATACACCATAGACGTATACAGCTTAGACGGAGTGCAAATGGGATCTGTGATCATTATGGCTGGATCTCAAACATCTATTCGCATGCGCCCTCTCTCCTCGGTCCTCAGTCCTTCAACTTGTGCCCCGAAAATCGTTCAAAGCTTGACGTCATATAGGATATCTCATTTGTCTAATTGCAACCATAGGAGATGAGAACGAGGAGAGGACAGAGGAGAAAGGGCCGATACGCGAGGAAACACGAGAGCATCCTATGCGGAAATGTTTTAAGTCGGAATTATGTGATCATTGGTCCAAGCTGTCAAGGTAAAAAAAGTTCCCTCCCACGTCTCTCAACTTTCCCTCACGGGATCAAAAGAGTATATATACTTATACTTTCAGTTTCAAAGAAATTTGTAGCGTATGAAGATTTGTTCTGGGCCTATCTTTTCATCTATTGTCCCTAATAAAACGCTAAAAAGGACTTTTTTTAAATCGAAAGTTGACAGATGTGCAGGAATGGGAGGGAACTTTTCACCTTTGCAGTTTGGACCAATAATCGCTCATTCAGACTGAAAGCGCTTCCGCGTAGGATGCAACTCTGCTTCCTCGCGTATCGTCCCTTTCTCCTCTCTCCTCGTTTCTCACCTCCTCTGGCAGCAATTAGACAAATGAGAGATCCTCGATGACATCGAGCTTTGAATGATTCCTTGGCACAAGCTGGAGAATCGAGGAGACGCATGCAAATAGCATAATGACCTGAAGCCAATGTGTCAACCATATGCTTCATCAGTCCCCAATGACATCACGCACGCACGCACACACACACACACACACACACAGATTATGGTAAACTCCAATGTATGCTGATTATGGTGCATTCAGTTTTCTTCTTAGGTGAGAAATGCACAGACCACAAAATGCAAATGTTTAAGATGATTTGAGAAATGTTCCAAAGACCAAATGTTCAGAAAAAAAGCACTAAGAACAGCATCATGCACTGATCACAAAAAAGGAAATTGCAGTCCCTACAGTTACCACACACAGACAGACACACACACACACACACACACACACACACACACAAAAAACACCACAAAAGCAACTTGCGGCCATCATTTGCACACACACACACACACACACACGGAATCGTTGAGGAAGTGAATGTGCCCCCATGGAACATCTCTCGGCACTCTCGCTTCTGCTTTACTGAACAACCAGCTATACTGGACCACACACACACACACGTACACACACACACACTTAGTATTTATTAGTCATAATAACTTGTTGTGTTTTTCTCTCTCTCTCTCTCTCTCTCTGTGTGCGCGTGTGTCTCAGTGCCTGTGCTGGTGATGGCAGGGCTGTTTTGTCTGGGGGCCTGTGTGTTTGTGTGTTTCTTTCACACAGAATACAAACGTCTGAAAGCAGAGGAAGATGCAGGAGGACAATCACGCAGCACACACACATCCACCATTACAGACACACACGATACCTATAACACAGAGGACCTATCACACACACAAGATACCACTGACAAACCTAATCTTTCAGACACACACACACCCAATCACTCAGACACACTTCACACAACACCCACGACCTCAATCGCTCTTAATACCTCAGACACACTCGATCCACCCGATACAATAGCCTAAAAGAGACAGTGATGCCATGGATCCCCACCCAATCAGACATGGAGGTCAAAGACACACACACACACATACAGCATCAGACATGGAGAGAGGTCAAAAACACACACAGACAGACCTTAAATCTCAAATACTACATGCTGCTGTATGTTAACATACAGACATTTATTCAAGCACACACACACTTTGGCCGGAAGCCTCTTAACATATCCACTTTTCCCTTACACACACACACACACACACACACACACTTTCCTTCAGGACATCAAACTGGTAGGCTACTGACACGCCTTCCTCCAGGGCATCAGACCAGTATAGCATACACACATCTTTTAGGGCATCAGGGACTGGGACAAACACACACACACACACACAGCAGCAGTAGCACGAATGGCAGTAGTCAGGTCTTCTGCCTGCTGAAGATCATACACACACCGATAGCAGAAGAGATGAAAACAACTCCTGGACCAAAGCAGTAGCTACTTTGTCAGAAATTTAGTTTTTGTCGTTTGTCATTCCCATTTTTTTCACTAATATATTGTATGTTTACTAGTTTTTCTACATCATATTTAATCATATATTTTTTTAAGGTTGTCGGTTTTGCTATGATGGTACTTACCTGTGACCAAATAATGTAATTAATCTGTATATGTCTTCTGATGTGCTTTCATACATGTGGATGCTGCACTGATTCGATCATTTGAATGTTACTAAAACATTAACTAGTTTTGCATAATTGAAGGGCCCCCTTACACCAAACAACTTTGACAAGATTTGGGAAAGATTTTTGAAAGATTGTAGTCTTTTGAGTGGGGGGCATTAGGTAAAAGACTCCAAGCTGTCAAGAATCTTTCCCAAATCTTGTCAAAGTTGTTTGGTGTAAGGAGGCCCTAAGTGGCTCAAATACCTGATAACTGCTAATTACCTTTTTTTAGTACTGTACACCAGTATTTGCACTCAGCAATTTTACTTGAGTTTCTAATTGGCATTTGTCAGGTTCATATCCAGACAAAGACTAGACAGAGATTTGGGAATAAATTCCTCATTACAACTGGTTTGTATGTGTGGCTTCTGAGGACCTGTCATTTTTGTCAATTTTTTTGTCCAGTGCAGAACTGAACAAGAGAATCATAAGGCTATGAACCTTGAAGTTCCAGTATGTGATAAACTTGATGTGCCTAAATATCTTCAACCTCAAGTATGCAACTAATAAGGAAATAGATAATTAGACTGTTAGAGCAAGGACATATTAGTTATTTAGTCAAGGTGAACGTCTCCCCACTGTGGAATGGAAAAATGGATGCTACAAGGATGGGAAAACGCCTAATAACTTACCATCTACACTCTTAAAACTAATGTGTTGAAAACACAACTTGCGTTGTTTTTAACACGTCTCTGTGTCCAGATAGGACAATACAGTACGTGTGGTTTCCTTTTTTTTTAATTTGTTACACAATATGTGTTGAAAATAACACAACTTACATTGTTTTTTTAACACATCTCTGTGTCCAGATAGAGACAACACATTCATTTTAAGAGTGTATTGATGTCATTGTGGTTCACAGAGATATTTGTAATTTTTTTCCATTAAGGATTTGCATAGTGGCAATAAAAGAAAGTGCTCATCGTTACTAGTATATGTCTTCACACAAGGAGGGCTTCACACCAGGGCTGACGCTTCGGCAATACCCGTCACCAGAACTGGACAGTAACGGAGTACATTTACTTGAGTACAGTACTTGAGTACAATTTTGAGGGATCTGTATTTTACTCGAGTATCATTTTTGGGGAGTACTCATGACTTTACTCAAGTACATTTGAGAGGCAAATATTGTACTCTTTACTCCACTACATTTCTATCCATAACCGTGAGTACCCGTTACTACTTCTAAAAAAAAAAAGGAAAAAAGAAAAATCTCGGAAACCCTCAATTTGTTGTTTCCCTGTCAAACGTGATTGGATTGTGCAGGCGCCACTGATTGGGACAGCTTATCAGCAATCACCTTCAGCTTTCCGCCAAAGTCAACTCCATGGTCAGATTTAGATAAGAGACGAAACCATGGACGAAACAATGGATGAAGACGCAGCAGGTCCATCCCACGAATGTGCCAACCCGTGGCCCCACCTCGCCAGACTATTTAAATTTTCTGAACAAGTTAATGATAGTTTTCGCTTCAGGTGTTTCAATTACAAAATAGTATTTTGTATTTGAAATACGTATTTTAAATACATGCATTAGAAATACTGCCCATCCCTGGCAACATGGTAAAAAGATGAAAATGACTTGATTTTACCTTCAAAACATTTTTCATTCTCCAAGGTATTAACATGTGATGTATGTATTAACATGTAAAAAATAACAATAATGTAATATAACGAAAGAGAGCAAATGCTCTACTGGAGGAGATAATGAGATGATTATGTTAAATCTCACATTGGTGCTTGATACTGTTCCAAAGCCTGTGTGTGTGTGTGTGTGTGTGTCAGGGAGACCAAGAGACAGACAGAGAAGGGTTTAAAAAGAGGAAGACGTGTATTTCAGTAGGGTCTTGAGGCTCACACAGATTCCACCTGGGCGAACACACACATGACCTTTCACCCCACTCACCCTCCTGTTGGAACACATTTATGGGTCACAAAACTACCAGCAACTGAAAAATAAAAACAATAAAAACAAGCAAAAGAAGAAAAAACAAAACAAAAACAACTGATTGACACTGGAACATTCTCAACCAGTGTAGTTATACTGTAGCTAAAAAGACACATGCTCTCCCTCACACACACAGACAGACACACACACACACACACACACACACTGTTCCTCTGTGACATTCTCGCTCATACACACACACACACACACACTGAGGCTACAAACACTGTCATACAAACGGCCAGCTCCTCCACTGACACATTTTATCTCGAACAAAGTCCAACTCCCCCCTGGCCCTCCTGGAGAGAGTACGTGTGTGTATGGGTTTCAGAGTTGGAGAGCGCAGAACTGCTGGTAGACGTGTAAGATGTGGGGGTCCAGTTCAGCAGTGAACAGAAGGTGCTCCAAGGTCCCCATATACTGCTGGATGGTGCTGTGATGCTAGAAACACACATAGGAGAGGAGAGGAGTAAGAGTCTGACTAATCTAAGGCAAACATGTTCATGTCATTAATGGCAAGTGTGTGTGTGTGTGTGTGTGTATGTGTGTTTTGACTGGTAAAATTGAAGAAAAACTGGCAAAAGTAAAACTTGTCCAGAAATAATTCTCAAACAAAAAGTAAGCCTAACTGTAATAGGACAAGCGTGTTCATAACAAAAATGTCTATCAACAGCCTACTGTGGGACTAACTTGACATCTATTAACAGCCTACTGTGGAACTAACTTAATCTATTAACAGTCTATTAAAGTCTACGATGACGGTAAATTTCAAATTTGTCCGGTAAAATACATTTTCTCCAGTCACTGGACCGGCAAGACAAAACCCTAGCGGACATCCTGGTGGTGAGGTATGATTGTGCGTGTTAAGGTATGTGTGTGTTAAGGCATGTGTGTGTTAAGGCATGTGTGTGTTAAGGCATGTGTGTGTTAAGGCATGTGTGTGTTAAGGCATGTGTGTGTTAAGGCATGTGTGTGTTAAGGCATGTGTGTGTTAAGGCATGTGTGTGTTAAGGCATGTGTGTGTTAAGGCATGTGTGTGTTAGGTTCGTAGGAAGGAGGAGGAGGAGGAGTACCATGAGGAAGACCTGCTGCAGTCTCTCGATGCAGATCTTATACCAGCTGGTGTTGAAGTCAATTCCGCCAGTTTCACAGCGAACCAGGTGCTCAGTCAACATCATTATAAACCTCTGTGAGGGAGAGAGAGAGAGAGAGCTGGTGAGTGAGAGCAGCTGTTCCAAAAGTAAGTCTACTCTTGGGTAAATGGTGACGTTTGACCCACCTGGAAGATGACCAGGAAGAGGTTCTTCTGCTCGCTCTGGGCCGCTTCCACCTTCTCCTGCAAACGCTCAATCTGCTCCTCCAGCTGCATGTCCTCGTCCCCACTCAAACGATCCATCTCCTCCTCGTCCCCACTGTCCTTCTGAGAAACACACACACACACACGTCAGATAAGAACCATCACTACCCTCGTACCCCCTCGAACGGTCCAGTTCCACATCCCTGCTGTCCCTCTGAAAAACATACAGGCATGCGGCCTATCCACACACACGCACGTACGTCGGAACAAAAACATCACTACCCTTGTCTCCACCCACCCCGTCAGATCAGAATATGGCTGTAACTATTTCTTACTGCGTTGAAAACACAACAAATGACAGATTTGCTGTTTACTTACAAAGAGGTCCCTCAAGGAGTTTGTTTATTTTTACTGTTATGTTAAGGAATTGCGACGCTACGCAGACCTGCGCACATAACACAACACTGTGTAGGCAACATGCTTAGGGAACACCATAAGCTCTGCATAGATTCAATGTAAAACCATTTGCTAGGATCAATTAATAAGCATAGTGGTGGGACACGAAAGATAAAGAATTAGAGTGTACATGTGCTAGTAAATGGACTATGGCAGACTTGCAACAATACAACATGGCCCCCATCAGGTCTGGAAAACTGCATTCACGGTACTTCACCCAAGAAAATGTTATGTTTTCAGAATTTTAGTATCGGCTTGGTACCAAAGTATCGGTTCTCGTGACATCCCTAACACTAACACGTAGACACCATTTGTTTAGCTGAAATCCACATGCCTTATCTTCATCCTTACTGTATCGCTCTAACACACACACACACCTTTTTATGTTGTTGTTTCTCCAGCTTGTCTTTGGCCTCCTCCAGCTCCTTCTGGACCTTCTGCACATGCTTATTCATCTTCCTCAGAGTCGAATGGAGGATTTCCCACATGTAGAACCTACACGCACACACACACACACACACACGTCAGGCTTCTCACATGGGAGCTCAGAGGCCCTCACTTGGCCACCTCCAGGCTAATGCTGATGACATCAGTGAGCGCCTCACCGTGTGAAGTCATGTGCCATGTCCTGAGAGAAGACCCAGTTGGCGACAGCAGCGCAGTCCACAATCTGAGTACGCACCATCTTATCCACCAGCACCGCTATCATCTGAGAGAGGAGTAGGGAGAGAGTGAGTGCGTGCGAGTGTGTGTGTGTGTGTGTGTGTGTGTGTGTGAAATTGACTGAGCATGTGTTGCCTTATTCATGCCGTACCTGTGGGTGGTTCTTCCAAACCTGGTAGACCACTTTGAGAATGTGAAGTTTCCCCTCATCACAATCCGAAATAGCCTTCAGAACTTCATGGAACCTAACACACACACACACGAATCATACTCCTCTTCGACACAAACGGACAGGCTTGCTGTATGTTTTATGTGTGTGTGTGTGTGTGTGTGTGTGTGTGTGTGTGTGTGTGTGTGGACGCTCACTTGGAAAGTGCTCTGAAGGGGAGTGTGTGTGTGTGTGTGTGTGTCTGCCCACTGAGGGAGGGGGAACAGCAGTGTTTCCCATACATTGACTTATTTGTGGCAGCCCATCACAATATCAACATTGACCACCACACAATGATTTTCCAGGTTGTACTAAATTGTGCTTAAATCTGGTTAGCATCATAACCACGCTGTGCTAATTTATTAAAAACTGTTGTATTCAAGTTAATTCTGCAAACCAACCACTACAAATGGAATTCAAATGGAACAGGGTCTGTTGTACCCGGACCCCAGGAAATTATGTCAACTAGATTAGCTTATGATGAAATAGTATGCATTAGTAAGATCTCTGTTGTGTGTTAAAGGTATGTGTGTAGCACAGCGGGCTTGTGTGTGTGTGTGTGTGTGTGTGTATACACACTTACTTGGCGAGTGCACTGAAGGAGTGGCTGAAGGACTTGGCTGCGAGGTGGAGAAGCGTCTGCAGGAACACCTCAATCTTCAGGGGGTTGAAGCTCTCGCCCTCATCTACACACACACACTTTAGAGTTATACGAGTGCAACTGTGGCTCTACAGAAGCCTGTAACGCTGATCATCATGAATGCACCTGGGATCTGGGAAGAGCTACCTATTAATACACTGTGTGTGTGTGTGTGTGTGTGTGTCTAAGTTACCGTCATCATCCTCCTGGTTGGGGTTAGGCACATCTCTCAGGACGGCGATGATTTCCTCATTGGTTGCCCTATTCTTGATGGCGTTGCCAACAGAGATTGATACAGCGTATCCAGGCAACGAACCTGTGGGGACAGAGAATTAACAGGGTGTGTGTGTGTGTGTGTGTGTGTGTGTGTGTGTGTGTGTGTGTGTGTGTGTGCGCGCGAGTGAAATGGCTCAATCTCTATGTCCCCTTAAGGTCTAAACGCTGAACCCTTAAAGACTAAACGGACATCCGTTGACAAGTGATTGCATTTGAGAAGCTGTAAAGGTTCAAAATGCTAATAACAGGACTGGGACAGCACCAGTGACATTGTTCAATTTCACGTCACAACACTATGAATTATGGGTAATTCCCTTGGGTAAAGTCTGCATAGATGCTGATGCAGAGAAAGGGCACAGAAAGGGTGCGAGCACTTCAGAATTTCACAGCGGGACAGCCCCAAGCACTCATGAATTTAGTAGGAACGTGCATGAAAGTCTGAAGGGGTACACTGAGATTCAGCCGAGTGAGTAAGTGACAGAGCGTGAGAGTTGATGGAGTGAGAGAGAGTGAGAGTTGATAGAGTGACAGTGTGAGAAAGTGTGAGAGTTGATAGAGTGAGTTAAGAGTGAGATGACAGAGTGACAGTGTGAGAAAGTGTGAGAGTTGATAGAGTGAGAGAGTTGAGAGTGGGAGAAAGTATGAGTTGATAGAGTGAGAGTTGATCGAATTCTTGAATTTCCCCTTGGTGATCAATAAAGTATCTATCTATCTATCTATCTATCTATCTATCTAGAGTGAGAGAGTGAAAGAGTTGATAGAGTGAGAGAAAGTATGAGTTGATAAGAGTGAGAGAGAGCGTGAGACTCACTGCTGGTGTCCTCTCCATATTTGTACTGGAAAAGAGGATCAGCTGGAATTAGAGCAGAGAAACTGGGGGGGACGATGTCCACGATCCGCTGGTGGTACGACAGCCTACACACAGACACACACACACACACACACACACACACACACACACACACACAGAGACAAACACACACTACATTAGATACCAAATGACACATACCAGTACTCCACAGAGAGCTACGCCAAAACATACATGAATGTGTATGCAGAGGTGCCTCAAACGTGTAAACGTACGTGTGCGCGTGTGTGAATTCAGTACCTACCTCATGCACTTCTCAAGCACCTCTTTCACAAACTTGGGTTTGGGCTTCTCAATGTCCACAGTCAAGCAATCCGCCCTGAGAACACACACACACACACTTTTTTTTTTGAAGAATGGCATTACCGTTTCTACAATGAGAATCTACTGACATTGGGCATGCATATACATGCGCCCTCTCTCGCACACACTCTCTTACCAATCATCCCAACTCCAACGGAACTGGAAGTTACTCAGATGGTGTGCGAACCAGTTGATCAACCTGTGAGGACACACAGAGTTAGAGTGTGTCTGTGTGTCTGTGTGTCTGTGTGTCTGTGTGTCTGTGTGTCTGTGTGTCTGTGTGTCTGTGTGTCTGTGTGTCTGTGTGTCTGTGTGTCTGTGTGTCTGTGTGTCTGTGTGTCTGTCACACTCACCGGTCGATGCAGGTGGTGTGCATGGTGTCCAGTCTCATGTAGAGCATCTCTGTGGCTTGGGCCAGCTACAAACTCACTTCAGGAAACAAACTCCTCACTGATGAGCACATGTAGGTGATTGTGTGGGTGTGTGTGTGTGGGAAGGGGGCAGGGGGGGCTGTATCCACGATATTCGTGAGGCAACAATGGGAGTCGCCTTGAAACTTCGTATTAAAAGGAAACAGCAGTGAAAAATGGCAGTCACACCTTTGTTCAAGCATCGACAACATAGTGTATGAAGTCTAGGCAACAAGTTAAGGTGCTGCATGAACTTAATAGCTTATCCAAAGTTCTGACTGCTTTCTTTTACATTAAAAGCATAGCGAAGGGAGGGGGTTGTCACCCCACCTGGCCTCGAAAGCTTTTACTATTACTTTGTATTTCTACTTTCAGTACTTAAGTATGTTTTATAATGGGCTACTTGTCATACTTAAGTACTGTAAATAATAAATACTTTAAGACGTTTACTTAAATGGTATGCTTATAGATGACATTTACTTAAAACATCTGGTCATATTATATAGAATATCCATATTGAGTGTAGAATTGTACAACATTGCGAAATTAATATAAGTTTAAGAATATTCGGCCTGCTGAGTCTGTTGAGACTGCACCAAGTAATTATGTAAACAGAGTGGACTGAAAATGAAAACCAGACAGAAATAGGGTTTCGCGAATAACGTGTATATCAGAGCAAGAAAAAAATAAATAAAAAGCAAGCAAGAGAAAGTTTTTCTGTATGTGTGTGAGAAGGATACGACTTGAGGGAGTGATCCAGGCTGCAGCTTGCAGAGTTCGATGAGCAGAGCTGTGTACATCACCTCTATGTGTGGGGGGGCCGGCAGCTGGAACAGCTCTCCGAAGATCACCTGAACACACACAATTCAGAACAGACACAACCGCTTAATGACTACACCTGAATGGTGATCGGTTTCTGAGTGAGTTTGTGAGTGAGGGATGCTACGGTACTTTATTGCAATGGTTCCCAAAGTAGGGGTCAGGACCCCGCCCGGGTCGAGAGATGATTTTTCCGAAAAACAAAAAGTTGAAACTATTAGAAATAGTGCAGTTTTGTATACTTATAATAATAGTATTGAAAAAATTATATTGTCATTGTTAAATTATAAGTAATATTATGATTGTTAGGTGGTTATTTTCTTTTGTGGTATTGTGCTTGTGCTTCAGTAGGCCTAAGTGCGCGAGTCCTGGGATAGTGTGTGTGAGTCACTGGCAGCGTCATTTTGGTGGTCGTGGGCAGAAAAGTTTGGGAACCCCTGCATTATTGAACCGAATTGTATGCCCGCTACAGTTAAATGCAGATGTGAAGCACTGTAGTACAGTAGTACTACGTAGTACACCCGTCAGTTTCCCAAACGTGCTATTGTGCTGCAGACAGCACTCATGTACTTCATTCACAGAACGTCTGGAGCCCACAGACCTCTACCCACAGCCTGTTCACCCTTCCCATGCAAACAGAACCACGGCAAACTTCAAATCCAGTATAAGAGAACTCTTTAAAATAATGTCACTACGACAGCAAAGGTAAGAAAACCATAAACAACCGAAGTACAATCTGCAAGTGTTGCTTATCTACTGCTGTCTACTTGAGTGGAAATGTTTGCATCATGATGTCTCACATGCTGCCAGCTCTATTCATTACATGTGCAGCAGGGAGATTCCACTTCATAGAGAAACTAAAATGTCTCAGTGCACATTTCCAACAACAATTTGAGGCAAGACCTCCAGAGGAAGTAAAAGCTGCCCCACTGCAGTACAAACTGTAGGAACCAGAGGTGCGTTCAAATCAGCATTGGCGAACGTTTGCAAACCGGTCTCTGTTTGCCTTGAATTTTTGGAGAACGTTTGTGAACAATCGCAAACTGTCTGAGGAGGCAGTTCTCCACAAACACATAGTGGAGCTGGACGTGAACTAGGCGAAGTGTTACCGTTACAATGGAATGTTTACACCAAATAGTTCAACTGTTCAGAGAAAACATCTTATCCATGAGCGTTCACCACCGTTTGCACCTTAAGTCTAATCACTCACACATCATTTTCTGATTGGATTTGTTTTGTCTATTGGCAAAATAAATAACTGATTAAATTCCCATTTGAAAATTGTTTTGCTTTTATTTTCAAATAAATATTAAGATATTGAAACTGCACTAACTGCGGCCCAAAACCTTGATGCATACTGAACTGTGAGCACACCATCATTGCATCCCTAGTGTGTTTGTATGTGTGTGCACGTGTGTGTGTGTTTTAACTCACCTCAACTATGTGGTAGTTCAGTGGGATCTTGTTCTTGCCTGGGTAGCTGAGTAGCTGGGCAGCGCTGCAAAGAGCAGAGGTCAAAGATTAGAGTTCAGAGAACAGGAAGCATCACAGGTGATGAGGAGTGTGTGATGGATGAGGAGTGTGTGATGAATGAGGCAGATGAAGGTGAAGTGAGGGGGACAGTAACCCAGTACTATACTTACTAGTGTAATACTAAGTGCTCTTATTAGTACAATAAATACTATACTTATTACTATTATACTACATATAAGTACACATCACGTCACTTAGAGCTTTGCAAGTACGGATGAACAGGATGATGAGGGCTCACCAGGTCTTCCTCTCCCTCCAGTGAGACTTGATGATACAGTGCAGATTCTCCTCAATCACAAAGCGCTCCACCGAATGACTGCCAGGCATCACAGGACCCTACACAAACACACACACACACACAATTACAAACATACTGTATACATGTTGTTTTGGTCAAAGTGTGACGAGATGTTTGCAGCAGCTACAACAATCTCATAAAATGGTTGTTGAGGGAGAGTAATGGAGAAATCAGTATCTTCTCAATGGTATTCAGCATACTTCTAATGGCAAGTGTTCACCTCAGGAAGACGACGCAGGGCATGGGGTAGCTGACGTCGGGTATATGTGTGTGTCTGTGTGTGTGTGTGTGTGTGTGTGTGTGTGTGTGTGTGTGTTCCCCTCGGGGGCTTCAGTGTAGTTCAGTGGTCCCCAAACTTTTTCTTCTGAGGGCCAGCTCACTATGCCTGACTCTAAGAGAGGGCCAGAGACTCGGAGTATATTAGTAACCATAAATAGCTTAGTGCTGTGAACAACAGCAGTCTACCTTAGTTGAATAGTCCATTACATTTAATCATAGGCTACTGCAATTTAATACCATTGTTAGCTGTGTTTATATTGCAATCATGCCATATCAGTGTAAAATGTAGCTCAAATGAAATAATACTAATAAAAAATAGCATTCCCAAAAGTATTAGCAGGGAGTCCCAAAAGTGTATTTTATTCAAAATGTGTGAACTGTGAACTCTGTCTTTGCATACACAGCTCATGTTGTGAACAAGCAATATCCTACAAATAATTTGAAGTTCTCAAACTATGAGAGTTTTATGAAGTGCTGGCAAAAACATCTGAAATGACCACTTTCACTCACCTGATGAGAACTTTGTGAATTTGTATGAACATTTGAACGAGTGATTAAAATATAGAAAAAAATATCCCAGCAAGTCCCAGAAATATGACTTGAATAGAAGTTAGTTAGTTATTAACAATTAATTGATAAACTTGTAGAATACTTTGAGCACTGATGCAGTCAGCATAGGCTTCTTACATTGTTTGCAGGTAGGTCTACATTTCATTCAGTTTTCGATGGCAAACGTGAAACAGCGCCAAAACAACCACCAGTGGACAAAAAGAGTATTACATGTGTACTGTTAAGACTCGCCATAGAGAATGAATGGGGGAAATTACGGAGGTTATAGTTTGACAATGTCGTACTCCCATGCGGGCCAGATGCTATATACCACGGACATGTTTTGGGGGGCCACCCAAAATGAAGTGGCGGGCCGTAGTTTGGGGACCACTGGTGTAGTTGGACATGCAGAAGACAATGCAGGATATTGGGTACTGATGTCTGGAGAGTGTGTGTGTGTGTGTTTGCTTACCTCGGGGGCGTCAGTGTAGTCGAACATGCGAAAGACGACGCGGGGCATTGGGTAGCTGGCGTCGGGGGTGTGAGCGGGTGGGGTGAAGGGGGGCAGGTTGTGCTGCAGGGCCTCACACAGCACGCTGTCGAAGGCCACGTACGGACGCATGATGTGCCGCTCCTGCCAGCGGTCCTTCTTCAGCTTCTGGACCTGAGCGCAGAGACACTCCAGGTACTACAGGAGAGGAGGGGGAGAGGTCACACACACTACAATGTCAATATGAGCAACTCTATGTGTAATAAACACACACACACATGCACAAACACACCTACCTCTTCCTGTGGATGTGGTTTGTCTGCGCCCCACACCTGCAGCATGGGCACATGAATCTTCTGCCTCTTCCTGAACAGGAAACAAGTATTAGCCAGTCAATCACAGATCAGCACATAACCATCCAGCCAACCCTATCACCGGTCAGCCAGTGCCAGAGAACCATCATGCCATTTACAATTTGACAGCAAGACAGAGCCATCCCGCACGGGCTTAGCAGGAATACGGTCTCAAGGTCTGTGAGTGTTTACATCGAGATTGGTCCAAGGCCACTGACTGACTTGAGGTAGGCCTCGGTCTGGTTAAGGGATAGACTCACTTGAGCCTCGATCTGGTTTAGGGGGATATAGACTCACTTGAGGGAGGCCTTAATCTGGTTTAGGGGGATATAGACTCACTTGAGGGAGGCCTCGATTTGGTTTAGGGGGATATAGACTCACTTGAGATAGGCCTCGATTTGGTTGAGCAGGCGGTCCATCTCCACGTCTTTCTTTTCATACAGCTCCTTCCCCACCCAGGGTAAACATGACAGCACCACATACACAAACCAGTCACTGCGCACCTGCAACACACACACAAATCAGTCACATCATGCATCAGTACACCCACAGGGTAGATAATGGCTCTTGCACATCCAGTCACTGCACACTTCAGGGTTTCCCGCAGCACTTTGCAGTCAAGGCCGCCTTGGCAAAACAGGCCTGCCGCCTTAACTATGTCCACCGTGTTACTCTGTCCTGTTTTCTCCCTTTCATTCCAAACCGTGACCAACGCCAGTCTCCCTTCTCCGCAGAACGCATTAAAAAAATAATAAGAAAAGTGCCATGAATCGAAAAATAATCAGTTTTTATAATCTTTACATGTGTGATATGCCTCCGAATCAGAGCTAGTGAGCAGAGCTGAGCGGTGCAAACATCCCGCTCCTCGCTCTCAAGAATCAGTCAAATCGCGAACAGACACAGCTCCGTTTAATTGTCAGGTGTGATGAAATGCGTTCATGTTCCACTTATGTCAAACGTTGCAGGCCTATGGAAAGGTTTTGTGGTAGGATTGTCCAATGGTCAAGTTGTTGCTTCAATTTGTGTTTTACCCCGCCAGCACCCACACCCCAGAGGGGATTGCTCTAAGACTACAGGGGAAGCTCAGCCTCCTCTAAAATATCACGGAAAATCGCATCAAATAACACTATTACATTAGCTTCTAGCCTACTATTCCAACTAGAACATGCCGAAAACATCTTCATCTTCATGGCTAGTTTGTTCAGCAATAAGGTTTTGCCGGTCATTTATCGTGATTTTGCACCCGTAATAAATTGCTGTGACGACACGATACATCAAAAAAACTTGCAAAAAACCCATAGACGCTGGGCTTCACTGGACTTTCAATGGCACTACAGAGTGGGCTGATCTCAGTGCAGAAAAGCTACATGTTTATTGGACAAGCGCCAGAAAATCGTCATTTCCAGGGAAGCCCGGCGTCTCTGGGACAGTGGGATGGCCCGGACGCCGAGCTTCTGTATGATGATTGGAGGAACCGTCAGAGGCTGGACTCTTTTTGATTGACAGCATATGTCGCTCCTGGGCTCTTTCTACCTTTTAGATTAAGTTTTGTTTAATTTATTTTCATTTTATTATTATTCCTTTTTTTTTATCATTTTTACTTATGTTGACTATTCTTTTGTATTGTCTTACTCGTCACTGTGTTTATGTGTCTTTATCTGATTGTACCCTGGATATACTTCTAATAAAAAATAAGGAAGGAAAATAAGGAAGTGGTTAAGTTCAAGGGATGCGTTAACGTTGGCAGGTGAAATCGAGAGGCAAGGCAAGTTGCTGCTCAGGTTCTCATAATTTGGGAGCAATACAGTCGGTTTCTATTTGTTTTTGTAAATAGCATACTGTAAATAAAACCGTAATGTGGAGTTGCAGAGTTTGTGACTTGCTTTTGTTTTAGTTGTGTATTTAGGCTAAGTTAGGTAGCGCGCTATATAACGGTGTAGGCTACATTTCATTATGCCATGTCTGCCATGCCTACTGTTTGGACTATTCTGGGTTTTGGGATCATTTTTGCCCTCAAAGAACAATATAGCACCTTAATAGTATTAATTTAATAATTGACCATTTTTAATCAGAGCTTCCCCTGTTCCAAAGAGCAGCAATCGCCACTGCCACACCCCCACTGGTTGGACCGACACCATAACCCCCCCCCACCCCGGTCGGACGGCAACCGATACCAGACCCCCCCCACCCCCCACGGTCGGAACACCTACCACCTTGACTAACAAATTCCCTGCGGGAAACCCTGCACTTTCAACACACACACACACACACACACACACCTTACCTGGGGTATGTCCTCTTCTTGAGTGACACTCACAAAGTTTTCAAACATGGCCACCATGGAGGGAGCAGCAATGACATGACAATTCACCAGGTCAGCCAAGAACCGCACCTGGCACACACACACACAAAAACAGTTACTTAATCGAGCAATATACGCCAAGAGGCTGTAGGTTTCAGTAATTCAAACGGTTACTACATCCACCTGGCAGAATTTCATAAAATAATGGCACAATAACAAGAAATGTAATAAATTATTCATAGAAAATCGTTCTTCAGCCAAGAAATATATTTCTTCTATCAGAATGATTGTCAAGCAATGCCAAGACGCAGCAACTCTAACTTTTGTATCAATTTGTGGTGGCGCAGTAGTATAGAACGAAATGTGGTCAACATGAAGGGTTGCGCTTTTAGTTTTAGAAGAGTTTCTGAGCTAGTAGACTTCACACACTGTTACTTGAGAATCACTGAGCTGGCAGGTCCACCCCTCTCTCTCACAAACACATACATATATACATACACAAAACACAACTACCAGACACAGATACAGTATATATACAGGTTTCTGTGCTAGCAGATCTCTCCCTCACACACACACAGTTAGCTGTGGGTCTTAGAGATGGCAAATTTCTCTCACACACAGACACACACCAGGTAGGCAGCCTCGTCGTACAGGTTGGCCTTAAGAGTCTCTTTGAGCTGGCGGATCATGGCCTCCACAAACTCTCCTCCAAAGTTGTAGTTCCGCGCATTCAGTAGTCCAACCAGAGTGCTGTAGACAGTCAGCTTCTCAGGGAGCAGACGAGCCCTACACACACAAACACGTCATCACCAATACACAGCCTTTTAAAGTGTGGTGAACTCAGTATGCAAGTGAGAAATGTCTACTAACAGACATAATAGAACATTTAAAGAACACGCATCAGAGGAAGCAGCTGATGTGCAGCAGCCGTCTACTCATTCGCCCCTGACTTGGTCATTTTAAACTTCGAAGGTTACCACAGACACACTCATTTGACAAGGGTGGCTGTTGAGGAGAGAGATGTGGGGTTGTCAAGGTAACAAGAGTGTCTTACACGGCACAGAGGATGCGCAGGATCTTGCTCTTATAGTTGGGGAGGTCCGCCTCCAGCACCCCGGCCAGTCCTTCCAGATTGCTCTCCAGGGACGAGGTGCTCTACACACACAGAAAATTCGGGGGGTGGGGGATTCAGTAAAGTAACTCAGCTTAACTTCACGTGTTGAAGATGTAGCCCATCACTGGTTTTGATGAGGTGTGTGGCATTTGAAGGCTGACAGCATGAGTGTATGGCATCAAAAGAGCAGGGGATTGGGCGTGTGTGAGTGTGCTCACAGTGAATGAAAAAGGTGGTGTGTGTGTTTCTTATCTAGCACTCTGCACATGCAAGTGTGTGTACCTTCTCTCCCACTCTGCAGATGAGCGACTCCAGACGGTCTTCGATCTCGATGGGCTCGGAGGTTCGCCTCCTCTTATGAGGCTGTGCACCTGGAACACACAGACACAACACACACACCATCAGAACTATAACTATAATTCAAGGAACTGTTGGAAAAAAGACGAGTTGAGGCTACAGGCTGTTACTCAAGCAGATGAATTACCACCTACAGTGTTCTGATGGTGATGGCTGATTTCCGGAGATTGCATTAGAAGTGCACAGATGCTCATGCTTCTAAAATCATAAAGATTCGACCCTGGCAGACCCTTGCGCCCTCACCGACACGCAAAGTATTATTTCTGCTTGGCCATTATAGTACCTGGCCTGTGGTATATATATATATATATATATATAGATATAAGTATAAGTAGGCATCTGTTTAAATCCTCCCTTGGCGCTAGATGGCCTGTCTGCATTTGTGTGCGTGTTCTTGCTCGCCAGTAACCTTGCCATGAACGAAAAATCTAAGTGACAATTACGCAACACAAGGTAAGCACGCCTTGTACATCACACAACATCGCTGTGGCATTCCAGTTTCATCTCAGGCTTGCAGGCCTATAACTGAGAATTCCACGGTGTTTCCCCTTGACATACGATTTCGATGTCATCTAGACACAAGATAGGAAATCAGACAAATAGACTGTAGGTGTGCGCCAGTTCAGCCTCCGAGTGGGAGCACTGCAGTGTCCTAGCAGCTCTGATTAAACAATTGTTCAACTTGTGTATTTCACAAACCACACGGCCATATTAAAAACAATGTGATGGAAATGTGTGAACTACCAAGTTAACAAGCTTACGCAGCTAACTAGCTAAACAACCCATCACTAGCTAGCTAGCTATGAGCTGTGCGCTCAACGAGTCCGTTAGCAGCGCATTCTACTGATAACGTTAGCGTATCCAACAGTTTCCACAAGTGTAAACCAATATTCCCAAAAATAACTATACTAACGGGTGACAAATTCAAAGAATAAACATCTGCTAACTAAATATTTAGCCGAGTGGTCGGCTGTGTAATTCTAGCTAAAATACAATCACAGTTTTGCTCATGGAGGAATGGCACGCTCACTGCTCAAACGCAGGCTAACATTATTGCTTTTTCGCTAACGTTACCCATCGCTTACCTTCATTTTCGTCGCTATGTCGTCTCCTCGACATTTTACTGAATTAGATCGAATAATTCCAGACTCCCGAAGATGGCTGATAGGCTGTTGAATGGCAAATTAATTTATTTATCGAAGGTAAAGCAAACAAAACTCAGGCTAACGTTTGAATGGACAGGACAGATGCTACTGCGGCTAAAAAATAAAAGCGGTCAGATTCAAGTCAACTACTTCCGGTTAAATATTCCTTTCACCCGGAAATACATGGAGAACATAGGCTTTTTCCAGAGAATGTCTAAGACGGGCTCTGCTTCTTCTTCTTCTTCAGGGTTTAATGGCAGATTGGACACCTATCGGACGGGCTCTGCTTTTTCTGCAGAGACGTTTTAATCATGGTTAAGAAGCACGCCCCCGCCTGACGGATTATTTTACCATATTTATTACATTTAGTTCTGATTCTACTCATTCTACATTCATGTGGCAGACTCGTTTATCCAAAGTGACTTACAGCAATAGAATAATATTTAGGCCTAAGCTATTTACATTTGAGCAATTTAACATTTAAGCTAGGCTAGAGCTAGGCTACTGTTACAGCATAACATTTAAGTTACAGTGCAGAGGAATTACCAGTGGAGGATAGCATATTAGGAGTGCCCACATATTAAGTAGGCTAGTCAAAGTCATAGACAGTAAAAGGAGGAATGGTAGGAGGGAGAGAGAAAAGTGGAGAGGGAAGAGGGAGATGAAGGAAGAGAGGGAAGAGTGTGGTAAGTGTTGTGTGTGTGAGGTTGCCAGAAGCTCTAGGGGAGGAGGTAGGCTATTCTTGGAAGAGTTGTATCTTTAAGAGTTTTCTGAAGATAGAGACGCCCCTGCTCTGTTTGGACTTGGCAGATCGTCCCACCATCGGGGACCACAGATGGAAAAAAGTCTGGATTGCCGTGGGTGTGGGGGCAGTGTCAGACAACGTTCCGAGGAGCACAGCAGCCGAGGGGTAACAAAGCTTTATGAGAACACATAAGTAAGTGGGTGCAGACCCATCAATCACTTTGTATGCAAGCATTAGTGACTTGAATTTGATGCGGGCGGCTAAGGAAAGCGAATAGGCTAATTGAGGCAATTCTTTGGGAGCAAGTGCGATAGGTTGTGTCAGAGATGCAGGAAGTATTCTCACACAGGTCCTCATGGTGACTTTATTCTGGTGTTAAAATGTGGCAACACACAAAACATTAATGTTTATGTCGCAAAGCATACCATCTCCAAATAGGCAATTTTCTCTGTGGAGGCATGCATGGTGCACAGAGATGAACTGTACAGTTGCTCAATCAATCCACCAGGTGGCTCTAATATTCAATCCTGTTCAACCCACCTCCACTGAAGTTCGCCCCCAAATAGATGCACAAGGCCTTACATTCACCACAGTATCTCAAATAAAAATCTAACATGACATGGTTACAAATACTCCAACTGGTAAAGTATCCCCAAAAGTATGAAGTGAAGGAGAGAACTACAGCTTCTGGAAGTATGCACTCTATCACAAACCATATACATAACAGGTCCCTGTATCTGACTCAGTCTTGTGCGTGGTGAAACAGTGGCGTATTAACACTGCATAAAGAATACACTAAAATACGCAGTAACTATCTTGAAACCAAACAACAGGCAAAAACTGGTTTCACTGGAATATTTGAAACATTGACTCTGTCAACAAGTCGATTGGCATCACTCTTGAATTTCCTCTGAGGATCTATAAAGTATCTATCTATCCATCTATCTATCTATCTATCTATCTATCTAATAACAACACCTTGTTTATCTGATACAACAGACAGTTATACTCTGATGAATACATTTTGTCACAACATGTAAGTAAGCCCACTTAAATTAAAGGCTTTTTAACTATAAAAAGCAGTGTGCCTTTGAAGTTTTTTTGGTTAGACGTAGCCTACACCCATTATAATGAAGTTTAACAAGTCAAGCCAACTCTCTTAAGACAACAGACAGTTAACTGGCTTCACTATGTGGCCAACACGTGTTCTAACTATGGGTCAGAATGCCTCTGATTTGCCCAGAAGTCCGAATGTATGCAGAAGACAGTTATCTACACAAATGCTAAGGATAGAAAACAGGCTGCATCAAAACTCACTGCAGTAGCCTACACAAAGTGTGAGACTGGCTAGCAGCTGTCTGACTCTCAATGTCAGTAAAACAGTTGGTATGTATTTCTCCAACAAGAGAAATGCACAGCAACAACCTGACATTTTTGTCAAAGGAAAGGGGATTACAATTGTTGACAACTTCAAATATCTGGGCATAATCATTAGACGGGCCCTGGTACTACATGATATGTTTTGGATCACGGTCACAGGAGTACATGCAAGGTTACAATGCTAACTTTTGCTGAATTTAGGAGAAATATACATAACAGACGCGAGACACAATATAATGAAATAAACACCTAAATGTGTAAATCGGACTTTTTTGTTGTAGTAGTGTGATAGAATACATGCTAAAGTAACAAACTAGCTCAAAATCTCGAAATTGACCAATGCATGAAAAACGATGTTTTCACCTGCCTTGTCTTGCCTTAAAAAGATATCCAGAAATGTCAGAGCTAGCTTAATTAATTTCAGACATATTAGGCTTCAATTACCTTTGCATGCTGCTAAATTGTTCATGCAATCCTCTCACATCTGTCATATTGCACCACAAGCTGGTCCCAGGCAGGTGTGACTATATGCTGAAACCATTGTACACCTTTTACAAACAGGCTGTGAACATTTTTGATAACAAACCAAGACACTACCATCACTGCACCATTATCAAAAAGCATAACCTGTTGACCTTTGACAGTTTGCTTTTCTTTGCTGACATGTGCTTGATGTACAAATTAATCCATGACCTTGCACCACCACCACCCCTCAAGCAATGTGTGTCACTCTACAGGGACAATGTAAGAGAGTATCCAGGGCCTCAATGAGAGGCGATTGTTCCACCAAATTAAACTCAGTCCGCAACATATTAGGAATTGTGCAACTCTGAACAGTTTTAAAATTTCTTTGAAGACATGGCGGAAAGAGAAACAATCATGCGATCAACTTGTTTAAAGAACACCAAATTTATTATGTGTTTTGTATGATGTTATATCTGTAATGTTGTTGTTGTTTTGTTTCTGATACTGTCTGTAATGTTAGCCTATGCATTTTATTGTCTTTTTAACTCTTGCCCAGGGACCACAGATGCAAATTAGCTAACTAACTAACTCTGGTATAGAACTGACAACTAAAGTAATAAACTAAACTAAACTAATGAATAGTAGATAGGTTGTGCTGTGTGTATAATCAGAGTGCACAGACTACAGAATTTGTTTGTGTGTGTGTACCTTGACTGTCCGCAGAACAGGCATGTGTGCAGCTGTATTCAGAGTTTATCTCTCCCTATGGCTATAAGGAAGTAAACTGCCTGCATGCTCACTCATTGCCTACATATGAGGCATCTTCAGGTGAGCTATCCCCTGTATGGCTCTCTTCACTCTCTTCACAGCAGTCAGGCTTCTTAGTCCACAGCAGTCACCACTCCATCCACGTCAGAGACATGACCGGACTCATTCTCACGGGGTGACACATTGGCCTGATCTGAGATACTGTCCATGTCCACAGATAAGATGTTCACAAGCATCAGCAGGTTGCGGTGCACAACTCTCTCTTGCCCTGTCATGGGGTTGTGGATCCAATATGTGTGAGTGGAGGCATTCACACTGACGCCAGTGTATATCGTGGACTCCCAGTCTGTCTTTTGTTTCCATCTCTCTTGTTTTATACCAGGACTTGGGTCACCCACAGTGATGGACTTTTACCTTTTGTTAGACGGTCGTAGAGTTCAGTTTTTGCTCGTTGTCAACATACATTTGAGCGATGGCCATGCCCTCTTGATGGTGTTTGTTAGAGGCTTCACATAGCTATCATAACAGCTCATCTCTGGGTCTTTAAGTTTGTTCTTGAAAAACACATCAACAGGTAGACATGGGACAGCCATAAGATAGAAAGGGGAGTATTGACTCATGAGCAGTGTAGTTATACGAGAGTCTGGAGATGATGTGGCCAATTGTGCTTTGCATCTGGCAAAAGGGCTTGAATCCTGTTACCCAATGTCCTGCTGAAGCGGGCCACCATTGCCCATATATGGTACGGTGTTGTCCGTGACTTCCTCACGCCAGCAACCTTCAACAATTTTCTTATCAGTTTTGAACAAGTCATCCTGATGCGAATGCATCAACAGATTTGTTGTTAGCGTCCTCTGCAGTCCAGAACTGCAGCAGTGCAGAGATCTTTATATTCTCTAGAGGCACCATTCCCTCCCGATTGGCTGTCTTGCTGATGACACACCTTGGGCATTGATGGATATAGTCCTTCGCATCTTGGTCTATGTGAGGCCAAAATAATCTCTGACGGGCCAGGCTCAAGCTCCTAAACTGCCCCTGATGACTGCCATGAATGCCCCTGAGAACCTTAGATTTGAAGGAGCCCGGACCTATGAACTTGTGTCGCTTCTTCCTTGAGACCTGGTTCTACAACACTGTGTGAGGATTTCATTGCAAGTAGTCCATTTCTCCCAATGTTTGAGGTACCTGATGACCATTGTAGGCTCCTGATAGGCTTCTCTCTTCTGGACAGGTGTCGGCCACGTTCCGCAAAGTACAACACTGGAAAGGACAGGATCACTCGGCTGTCCTTGACTCAGCTCTCTTTCAATGAACACAGGCAGGGGTTCTTCATTAGGGGAAACTAACTGTGGGAGCTGCTGGAGGACATCAACAGCTTGCGTCCTGGCACTGGACTACCAAAGGCATCTTTGGAGAAGGATCGGTTCTTGGTACAAACAGACACTCCACTCCTCTCTTCCCCTTCATTTGTAGTCATCTCAAAGTTGATATAGCTGGGCTGTGAATTAGGTGTGTTGTGTAGTAGCCAGAGGTGGAAAAAGTACGAAAATATTGTACTCAAGTAAAAGTACCAATACCTTGATGGAATATTACTCAAGTACAAGTTAAAATATCGATCTGAAAATGTACTCAAGTAAAAGTAAAAAGTAGTTCATTTAAAATGTACTTTAAGTAAAAGTTACTTAGTTACTTTTTTTTTTTGGGGGGGGGGGGTACCAGAACAACCAGTTTTACCAAAGACTTTCTAATGAGGAGATACAGCACTCAAAAAATCCTCCATAGTAATGCATGGGGTTAGTTTGTAACGGCAATATGGCAGTTGTCTACACATCAAATGTCTATACATATCACAACCCTTCCGCGGCAAAACGTTGACATGTGAATACATTGAGCCAATCATGTGGTGTGTTGTAAAATACATTGAGCCAATCATGTGGTGTGCTGTGAAGACATCGTGCCAATCATCTGTTGTGATCTCGCTGCTGGAGCAAGATTGGTGTCGTGAAGCCTTACGCACACGCATTTCTGCTGAAATAGATGCATGATAAGTGCCCAAAAAGTGTTGCAATATGGCCGCCGAGTGGAGGTACTTGCCTGAAAAGTTTGAGCAGTAGTTGATTTTCAAAGTTAGTTGCACTCATCCTTGGGTCGCTTTGCAGTGAACAGTAATCCAGTACAACTGAAAAGCCCCTCACAGGCAGCTGAGGCAGGCAGGCCAATATTGAGTTGCAGAGAGTTTTTTTATATTTGGAAACGAGCAGAAGGTTCAGCAGATTAAAGGGCGTCGTATTGGGGGGGAAAGTGGGAAGTATAGGGCCCCAATGGAGGAGAGGGCCCGTGAAAAGTGGAATACAGGGGGCACAACATTTTCACCAGGCATTAGTAATAACTCAAGTAATCCACAGTCATGTAATGAAGTGGAATAACACAGGGGAAAAGTATTGAACACGCTAAGAAAAAGCACTAAGGCAAGGAAAGGGAAGGAACGAGCTGGAATCTGTATAGAGAGTATGTATCCTTTCTATCTGTGCAAATTAATATAAGCTTGGTTAGTAGCCTACATATTGATGGACTATAAAAAGTTTTTTCATTTCATGATCGATAAAAGCAAAAAGCTCTCCCAAGACCTTTGCAACCTTATTGTTGCAAAACATATCAATGAAACTGGTTACAGATGCATTTCAAAACATCAGAATCTTCCAGTAAGCAGCATGGGAGCCATTATCTGCAAGTGGAAGAAACATCACTGCATCATCAACCGGCCATGCACAGGATCTCCTCGTAATATTTCTGACCAGGGAGTCAGAAGGATAGTCAATTCCAAGAGCCAAGGACCACTCGGAGAAAGCTCCAGAAAGACTTGAAGGCAGCCAATTCAATTAAATAGTTCTGGAAGTAACTAAAGATCAGGATTCACAAGAGGGACCCCTGGAATCTGTTTAGAACAATGGGCCAAAATCAGACCTGATACTGCGACCAATAAGTTTTGTCATACAGGAAATGTCTTGAAGCTGTCTTTACAAGGCTTTTCCACAAAGTATTGAAGAAATTTCAGTAGGCACGTTCAATACTTTTTTCCTGTGTCATTCCACTTTAATACACAAAACTCTTATGTTTGGATTTTTTATATGTGTGTTAATATAATGTGTGGTGAAAATTTTGAATAGACTCACTGGAAGTTTAGGCGTACATCTTGCTAAAGAGCTAAATGGTTTAGTCCGCCTGCACGATTCATAAGGTAGTCTATCTTTTGTTTATTTAGTTGAGCATCGCTAGTAGTGGACCGCTAATTGTTTTGCTGCTGGTGCAATGTCTTTCTCCAAGAAAGCCAGGTTACTAAAAACAAAGGCCAAAACAGGAAAAAGAGAGACATCAAAATGAGGGGAAACAACTGCTAATAAACTTCTTTCCCAAGGAAGGTGAGCACAAACGTCAAAACACGAAATCCCATGGTGTTTGCTTAAATATCTCCGTGCTAAAACGAACTGAGACAACCGATTGGAATAGCGGAATATAGCCTACACTTTCATAGGTTAGGCTAATCTGATGCATTTCGTGATCCAGTCTCCATCACTTTCAGAAAGACTGCATGGCGCCAGCTTGATTCATGTCCTGTTGTAGGCTACATGCTGATCATTATCACTAGGCTAGTGGTTTAGGGCGCGATTTTTTTCTCTCCCTTTCCGTTTTCGTTAGTCTTAACTTTTTTTTTTTACTCAAGTAACGGATGGGATTTTTGATGTAGCGAAGTACAATACTTCACTCAAAATGTAATCAAGTAAAATTTAAAATACCGATTTTATAAACTACTTAAAAAACACTAAATACACAGAAAAACTACTCAATACAGTAACGTGAGTAAATGTATTTTGTTACTTTCCACCTCTGGTAGTAGCCTCCAGTAGGGCGGTCAAAGATCAAACCCCTGCTGAAAATGTTTAAATGGCCATTCACTCAATTGCTTTCGCAGACACCGGAGAAGAAAACATTGTTCAACCAAAAAATCTGGCAGACATCTCAGTCATACAAAAGGAATCCAACTATGAACATAAATCACCCCCAAAGTGTGTGTCTCTCTGTGTGTGTGTGTGTGTGTATGTATATTTGTGTGTTGCAATGGTCTTGACTCATAACCTGCATGTATGCCTGCAGTGAAAGACTGGAGATGGACTCGCTCATCTTAGATGGAGGGTGCATTTGTTCTGCCTACAAAGAGGGTGATGTACAAAGAGCATGCAACCCTGTCCTCCCACAGCATGTTATCATTCCTGCTACTGGGGTTGCATTGCTATTTTGCTCTAATGTCACAAAATATTTCAACATTACAATTTACTAAAATGAAAGTGAAGTGTGTCAATAAAATAATCAAAAGAAACTCCGTGTATAACTATCATGTTTGTTGTGACACATTCCGTGCATACAAAAATGTGCTATATATGTGACTTGACTTGACATTATTTCCTTGTGGAGTTTCTTTTGATTAGGAATAAGAATGTGTAAGTAAATGGCAAAATACTTATATTTCTAATTCGTATATATAAGTATTTTGCCATTTACTTACACATTCTACACATTCCTAAGATTCCTAATATTATTCTTACTTTGAGATAATATAAATTAATACATAATACACAATATTAAAAACTTTGCAAAAAAACCCAAAGTGAATCAGATATACAGTACAGCATACAAATCAAAACACTACAACCATTTTAATGAGTCAAAAAACAGTGGCCATAAAATGGTAAATCCTACACTTGTGGACCTAGAACACAACAATGATGCTATTGGCATCTATATCAAGAACTGGCTATATGCCATGTAACGGTTAAAACATGCATGAGGTGCCATGGAGGTACTATACCAAATCTTTTAATCATGCCGCAGACGCTCAGTTGTTGTGTGAAAACCTAAGCTCTAGCAGTTTCCTTTTTTATCGTATCGAGGCATCTTAGCTGCTAAGATTTTGCAGAAACTAGTGCAGAGCGCTGAAGCATGCATTGGGCCTCCTACAGTGCTAAAACGTGTTGAAAAAATGTCTTCTAGAACTAGCATGTCTTATTTTATTATTTCAGTTGTTATATTGATATTTTCCCATTGTTGTCAATCAGCCACAACCTAAAAACATGTTAGCTACTAAAACAGCTGAATGTGACAAAGATAGAGATATACTTTAAACGGAATTTTAGTGGTGGTTTCCTGTTTGAAGCATGGGGGAACGCATGCTGATATGTTCCCCCACTAATGTTCTCTGTGGTCTCTTAAAGAGACAGTATGGTACCTCCAACAGGATGGCAGCTTGCCCACATTTACATACACATACCAACTCACTCAATGCAGGTATGACTGTACAGAGCCAGTCATCAGGTGTGGGAGTTTGGGACAGACTTGAGGTTATAAATACAGAACACTTTAGATTTGATGGTAATCACTGGGCAGGAACATAGTATTACATTGTGTGAAATGATTACATAACAACAATCACTTGGTAAAGTGTGATTAGTAAGTATTAAATCAGTTATTATATATTTTTTTCCATAACATTACTAAATGTGACTAAAGATTTTTTTTTATCACAACACAGTAAAGGCTAGTAAAATATCAAATGCCTCTAAAAACTCTAATGTATGCCAGATCAATATAGAAATATCTGAAGAACTGCTGATCTCACACTACAGGACTTTAAAATCTTTTAAAATCTTTAGCAATTTCAGCTAGTGTCCTGATTATATTATATATATAAAAAATTACAATGGCAGAAATAATAACAGTTATGACAAGGGCAAAGATGTTCATGATACAGGCAGTGGATCCATAACTTTTGGCTCCTGCAAGGTCCCCTGCCATCTTCCTGTCCCGTGACTGTAACACAACAGCATTACTGCAAACTTGA
Source organism: Alosa pseudoharengus (assembly GCF_046254945.1). Lineage (NCBI taxonomy): Eukaryota > Metazoa > Chordata > Actinopteri > Clupeiformes > Clupeidae > Alosa > Alosa pseudoharengus. Next base: position 16,350,597 of record NW_027468630.1, on the reverse strand, counting down.
ATGTTGCTATAATTGCAGACAAATTCTCTAATTTAAGATGCTTTTTAAAGGCATTAAATAGGCTACTGATTAAGTGCTAGAATATTGTAATGCAAATAATATTCATATTTGATATATAGTTGTGTTCATAAGTTTACATGCCCTGGCAAATTATTACTGAGGTCATCAAGCAGGCACCTTCTTTCTTCAGAGTTTCATTGAATTAGGCCCACGACACCTCCAGAAGGCTAAACAGTGTGTCTGGCATCCTAGACTCACCCCCCTCTACACTCATGATGATGCCAACAAATACCAGGAACAATCAAACTACAATTACAAAACAACAAAGTCAATTCAGGCTACAACATGACCCCAATTAGTCTGTGAGCGCCTCAACCTCAACTGCTTTTTCAGCAGCCTCCGATAACTGTTTTACAGCTCCTTCCAGTGACCGTCCTTGAAAGTCTAGCAGAAGTGTTGTGGCTGCTGTAGCTGCTAGCACTTATCTCCATTAGTCTCGCACCGCTTCCCCATGGGTCCATCTAGCATCTGTCTTATGTGCTTGCCAGTCACGCTCTCGTACCACTGCTACCAGTTCAGCATACTTTGTTTTTTTCCTTTCAAAGGCTTCCTCAATCACAGCTTCAAATGGAATAGATGGCTCGATACAGTAAACGATATGTTCACTCTCCAAATACAACACCATATCTGGTCTCAAAGCAATCACAACAATTAAATATCCAAGACGTTTTCAGTCCCATGCTTTGCCCCATTGTCTTGTACTGCTTGTACTGCCCCTCTAGCACAAACAAAATTCTACAGCCCCTGTCATTTGCCAGCATAAAATGAATCTCAACTCTCTTGTTCTCAAGCAAGCCCGCCAGTCATTTTAAAACCTGATTATGTCTCCAGGTGTAGCGACCTTGGGTCAAGCTAGTTTTACAACCATGATATGCTTTAAAGAGCCATGACCATGCTAGCTTACAGCTTGCATCTTCCCCAACCCATGAGGTTCTGTGGAGTTGGAAGTGGCTCTTACAATACATTTTATGCGGTTAGCATCCATGACCCATAGCTCCTTCCAGGTGCATGATCTTTGTCTTTTCAACACCATGCCAGTGCATCCATTGATCCATAATCAAATTAAGACATGGAGTATTCCGATCTTAGTCGAATTATTGAAATGTGTTCTTAATTCTTAAAAGAATGGTGCACATTTCACAAATTCTGTATGTAACCTTATGAGCACAACTGCAACCTAGTTGTTATAGCTGCCTGAATGCAAGTATCATTTGTGTGGATATTTATTAAGCTTCCTACACAGCAATATGACTCATTGTCTAGGCCATTGATATAATGAATCTGTACATGTGGTAGCATGGAATATTTCAGACTTCACACAACATCTGAATAGCAATCATTTTCACTCACTTCATTTCAAACATCAACAGCCAATGATTTACAGATTCCATGACTATTTTGGATGAAGAGAAGGTCTGCCTTTTCTATTCTCTTTTAGTTGCAGCTAATGTGTTTTTTCATTGTTGGATAGTTACCTTAATAAAGACAAGTAATTTCTCTTTCTTCCTAACAATTATTATGTTACATCTTACTGTCTAAAAACCCAAGTAGACAGAATAGGCTAACTTATTATGAATTCTGGAATTTAAGCATTAAAAAGTTTGAAAAACATTCTATTGAAAAATGGCTGTCGTGTTTCTACTCACCTTTATGGAGTATATGAAGGCTACCAGCCCCAAGCAAAATGGGTTACAGTAGACAAGATGGAACATTGACCATATGATATGGTCTCTCGGCACGGGGACATCCACATAAACAAGTTGACTCTGCGGCATGTGGGTCACGACTTGCATTGGCACGTTGTCTTGGTTTGATGGCATGTACTGCGTTGCATAGTTTGATGATGGTACATATGCCATGTTCTCTCTTTGAAAGCTGAGAGTCAAAACGTTGAGTATGGCATGTGTTGCATTTAAGTTTGCAGCCTTTTTGTGTAGCCCTCACACAGGAAACCGTGGGGTCTTTCCTCCCTCCCCTATTATCGGAAATTAACGTGTTTTCCTGTGACTAGACACCCCCACAAGTGTGACATCTGAAGCCCTGCCCTTGCTTGTAGGCTACCTACACGCTTACCTACACGTCATATACTAGCCTACAAAAGTTAAATTATGCTATTTTACCAATGTCATTATACACTGCTTATTTACTGTAATGTGATTGTTTATTCAAAGTGCTAGAACTGCATTTTGTCAAGGCAAATGTTAATTAAACTGATCATGCCTCTGTAGGATTATGCCAGTTTAGAGCAGTAGTGTAGTCAATGGAGCCTGCATGTGGAGCCCCCGAGGTGACATGGGAGAAGAAGAAAAAATGAATGCAGCTGAGGAAAACAAATCTGTCTGAGGAAAAGAAAATCTGGTTGAGGGAAAAATATTTGTCTGAGGTAGAAACCTTTTCTGTATGTGACTTCCTTTATAAGAATAATCTACTAGACCATATGCAGTCTGTTTTCAAGAGTGGTCATTCTACTGAAACTGCTCTTGTGTCTGTGACTGAAGCATTGAGAGTAGCTAAGTCCTCTGCTCAGTCATCAGTATTAATTTTACTAGATTTATCTGCCGCCTTTGATACTGTCAACCATGACATTCTCCTTTCTACATTATCTGAACTGGGAATTTCTGGGAAAGCTCTTAACTGGTTTGAATCTTACCTTAAATGGCATTCTTTTAGCGTTTCTTGGCAAGGACAGGTATCAAAGTCTCATGACCTCTGACCTCACCACAGGTGTGCCTTAGGGATCAGTATTAGGGACACTACTTTTCTCTATTTATACCACTTCCTTAGGTGAGACCATTCGCTCCCATGGATTTGACAATCATTGCTATGCGGACGACACTCAACTTTACCTATCTTTCCCACCTGAGGACTCTAGCGTTTCCGATCGGATTTCTGCATGCCTTAAATGTATTTCAGTCTGGATGAAATATCGCCACCTTCAGCTTAATCTTTCAAAAACTGAGCTTTTGTTGTTTCCAAAACAGCTATTTACAGATTACATCCAGTTTGCCTTATCTTCACTGACCCCAACTCAGCATGTGACCTGGGCATCGTAATTGATGCCCGATTTAACTTCTCTGAGCATGTAGCCTCAATTGCAAAATCATAAAGAAGATCAGACCTTATCTGACACAAGATTCCACACAACATCTTACAGGCCATGGTTATCTCCAAGCTGGACTATTGTAATTCACTGTTAGCTGGCCTACCTGTTTGTGTAGTACGATCGTTACAACTGATTCAGAATGCTGCAGCACACCTGGTCTTCAATCAGCCAAAGACGTAACTCTTCTCCTAGTTACTCTCCACTGGTTCCCTATAGTGGCTGGAATTAAATTTAAATCTCTCACGTTGATGCACCAGATTGTTTAACACAGAAGCGCGGAGGAACAATTCCTTTCTATGTCAAGACTCTTTTCATCAGTGGTTCCTTGTTGATGGAATGAGTTGCCCAGTGCTCTCCGTTCCTGTGATAGCTTTGGGTCTTTCAAGAGGGGTCTAAAGGCATATCTGTTCGACATGCACTTAGTTTATTAAGCCTTTCTTATGTTATGTGTTATGTTATGGTATTATATTATAGTATTTATTTATTTTCATTAGGCTATTGATTGAATTGACATTATTGTTTATTATTGCTATTCTCCTTAATGTAGTCTTACCAACTTTTTAAATGGTTTATTGTTAAATTTATGTATGTCGCTTTGGACAAAAGCGTCTGATAACCATAACCATAACCAAAAACCTACACTGGCATTCAACTTTTTTTCCTAACACAATTTTAAGCAAGTCTATTGGGAGTTTGATCTCTTCACATAGACAACATCAATAGAGTAGCTCTTGAGCAACTATAGCCTAGCAGCTTTGAATAATGTAAATGTGACACCTGTTAAACTCGAAATTAGCTGTCAGTATGCACAAAATGAAAGCAATCACAGAACCACAGCCCTGAATAAAAGCCACCTCCCTTCCAAACTGGTAAGTGGCGATTCTGCCCTGAATAAAACCCACCTCCCTTCCACACGGTTAGTGGCGATTCTGACCTAAATATGACAAATGAGGGAATGGTTGGAAAAATACTCTCAATCCTGTCTAACAGCAAAGCGAAAGGTATATCTTGATATTGCATTTTTAAAACAGCATAGAGAATATATTACCTTAACTATTTTAATAAATAAGTCAACAAATGAGAGCATCTTCCCCAGTAGCCTGAATTTTGCCATAGTTACCCCTGTAGAAATCTGGGGTCATACAGGAAGTCAGCAACTATCGGCCTATCAGCATCCTCCCATCTCTAAGGTTATTAAAAAAGTAGTGTCAGCAAAGATTGTTAAGGCGTAGTGATGTCAGAACAACTAATTGCTCACCTGGAAGGCTTTTTTACATCCGGTTTCAGGAAAAAACATTCTCCTGAAACAACCTGCTGCTACTTCCTTGAAGTAATCAAAACAAACCTATCAAGGAGTGGTGGGAGCAGTTTTCCTTCATTTACGAAAGGCTTTTGACACTGTCAATATAGGCTACTGTTTAACGTAAGATACAACCTCTCAATAAACACTAAAAACTGGATTAAATCTTGAATGACCAACACCAGTGTGTGAGGAATAACACACTGTCGTGCACACTGGGAATACCACAAAGGTCGATCTTAGGACCGCTGCTATTCAGTATATATCAATGACATCTGTTTGCAGTGATGTTGACATTAACGCTGATGACGCTGTTTTATATACTCATGGGAAAAATGCAACAGAGGTCTCTGTTAAACTAACAAAGGAATTGCATAAGATTGCTGATTGGCTGCACTATTCCTGTCTTAGGCTACATTCAGGGGTTGGTAGAATCAGAATACCAATGGGCTACGTGTTTTTGTGTGTTTTATTTGTTCCATATTTAGTTATCAAATTTAGTGTTTTTGACTGGATAGCACTGAATAGTTTATAGTGTTGCATGTTATAGAAGCCCTATGCAGGTCTGGTTATTCCTTCGTTGTTTCTGGGTTTTCGCCGGATTTGGGCTCGCATTTTTCACGACATAGCTCCCCCTGCAGCTTCGGTAGCAAGTGACTGCTACGCTAAACCCCCACTAGCTAGCGAGCTAGCCATCAAGAAACCAAGCTAAACACATAGCAGTGCTACAGGGCTCACAATAAAACGGTCGAGCAAACACATTGTTCAAGAGACTATCAAACCACATTACAAAAACGAAGTTCACCCAAAGGTAGGCTACTTACAATTTCAACAGCAACAAAGCCAAGTTGGTGTCCGTTTTGCAATCTTCTTAGAAACTACAATCTGACTACATTTTCGAGGCGCGATTGAATACTTCCGCTGAGTCACATCCGGATTTCCTCAGACCGGGAACAGAAAGTTGCATATTCATTTTTTCCGCGGAGAAGCGATAGGGGGAGACGAAGCACCCACCAAACGACCCAGAAAGTGTTGTAGAACCATCTCTCAACCTGCATAATTAAGGTAATTTTTGCTAAAATTGTTGCATAGGGCTTCTTTAAGTTAGCCAACAGCTAGCACTATCGGCTAGCTTGCATGATTGCACGTTAACGGTAATCTGTGTTCACATTTAAACTCTACGCGTCTGCTTCGATCTGTCATGACCTATGGTTGTTCTAGCTTTACCTTCACCATACTGTATCTAATGTTTCTTTTCTTTTCTTCTGCTCTTGTCTAGATTCTTCAGACAACATGAAATGTATGTCCAAAACATGAGTAATGACAAATGAGTAAGCAGGAAAGCAGAACAGGTGACTTTCTTCGTTTGTGTCAAGACTAGCCTAGCCTACAGTTTGAATGGCAGCACTCAGGTGTTGGACATGTTAGAACATTTTTATAAGCAATGGAGAATTTTTTTAGTCAATTGTGTACTTTGGATGAAATAAACTTTTTAATATTTTGCAAAGTTTGGCTATTTTAATTTGATCAGCAGTCTACTTCTATATAATACATTTAAAAGTGTAAATAAATACAACATTATAACACATAATAATCATTATTAATAGTAATATTAATAATGGTAGTGTCCAGTACAGTACTGTTTACCTGGAGGTCAAAGAGTCAAAGAGTGTTTAGAAATGAAAGGGATAGTCATGAGTCTGCCCAGGATACAGCTAATGCAGTGATTTCATAATGACTCACCCGTCTGCGGCAGCTTCTCTCCGTCTGATCAGGCCTTTGATTAGGGCTGCCTGACCCGGTTTACAAATTTCATTCTCATGCTAACCACCAATATACAATGCAGTCACACTTCAATGTTAACAATTCCTCTCAGACTCAAAAGAAGGCAATAAAGATGCAATGCATCTGTCGTCAGTGGTTGGGCTAAGCTGAGACGTTCTGTGATTGTTGCAGAAAAAACTATAAAGGGACATGGGTATCCTATGTCTTCCACTGGTGCCCTCTTCGCAAGGCAACTGTAGGTTGCTTTGGACCAATGTGTTTGCTAAATACCATAACCATAACATATGCAAAACTGTGGTATAAGCGGGGAAGGGCCAAGCCAACACTGCTTTCAGTCCATTAGAGAATGAAACAGCGTAACATCTCACCAAGGCCATGATGAAGTAGCCACGAGACATAGAGCAATCACAATTTTGTGGACTTTTATTTTTCATGATTAATTGTTTTATCAGTTCTTGAATGTTACAACGAATGTTGTATGGCTCAGTTTGTGTTAACCTCACAGTTTACACACAGGTCATCTTTTAACTTCTTTGTTATTTTCTTATAGTGAAATCTGATTGGCATCCAAGATGAAAATGTCACTGGGACAACCCCAAGAAATATAACTGGCCAAATATTCAACACAGGTCATTTTTAGAGTACTGAATGTGACTCAATTCCAATGCAACACCTTTGTTTCAGGGCAATTCCATGGAAAATTATGTTTTTTGTAACATCCAACGCCAATAAAATGTGATGGTATGGTATGATGTGAATGATTACATGAAATTTGAGAATTTGCTATTTTTGGCTGAAGAATGTACATGAGAAAAAATGCACAAAAAATGAATGTTGTTATTCACATCATACAAATGCCAAGGCATTTCACTGGCGTTATGGATGTGACAAAAAGTAAATTTTCCGTGGAATTGCCCTTCATTATTACTTTTCCTTATGTCTCCTACAGGCCCCAAGATGTGGCACAGATGTCACAGTCCATTTTCTATATGCCCCCCAGGTACCAACACACTGTGGACCATCCTTCAAGCTCTGGTAAAGTGGAGACATTCTCCTTTGGTACAGTGTTTAAGCTTTTAAGCCCGTACCATCACACTGGTGTTACGGGAATGTTGGAAATTGAACGTTCTAAAGAATATCTGGTTTCATTCAGAGCCCTAGAGAGTAGGCTAGAGAGAGAACTTCCTGACCTCAAATGTTGTGGGCGGGACTAAGTTCGGCTGGCACCCAGGCTAGGAAGGGAGAGGAATTGCACAAAACCACTGCTTTGGTCTGCAAGTTTACACAATCTTGCACAATCAAAATGGTGGTTGTAGCATGTGTTATGTGCATATGTGTCACACCGTTGTACACTTTTTAAGAGTAAACTTTGCTTATTTTCCATGGATGTATTCACTTGCAAAAATTACCATTTCCTTTGGTTCACCTTTTTTTCATTATTTCCTTCATCCTATCACTTGTGCTGGGTTGCTAAAGAGTACCATCCTATCACTTGTGCTGGGTTGCTAAAAAGTACCATTTGGCAGGAGCGTACCTATGTTCCCCGGGTCCTATGTTCCCCGCTTTGTATGGGACCGGGGAACATAGGACCCTTTTTTAAAACCCTAACCATAACTATAACCCCAACCCTAACCCTAACCCCGAGCGGGTAATATAGGACCCGGGGAACATAGGGGTGACCCCATATTGGGCTATTGTGTGCTAGCTTACAGAGAGGCAATGCATTGGATAGTGAAAGTGCACACACCTTTCATTTCAGACCTTCATTGAGATATGGCAGTCAGAATGGATTCTCTTCTCATGTCAGACCTTTACAGAAGTTACACTACATAATACAAAATAATCAATCAATCAATGAAACAAGGACTTTGTGGTAAAGGAACGGAGGGAAGTTGAAGAAAGAATTGTGTAATTGTAAGTGTAATTCCCCGAACGGATGCTAAAGTATCTGACACGTCTGCTTTTTATCTACACAGCAGATTGAAGTGGTGTAAACATCAGTAGTAAAACTATGAAGATTTGTGTATGAGCCATGAACAACATGTTCTGTTACATTAAGGACCACATATAATAATAATAATAATAATAATAATAATAATAACAATAATAACGCTAATATACATTTTCATCATTATAGTGCATTTATTTATAGGCAGCTTTCAAGGCACTTGAGGACACCTTACAAAACATTAAAAAAACAATCAGCAGCACAGAGTAGCAAGCAGACTGGGAAACCATAGAGGGCTTGCATATATACAATCAGACAGAGCAGTGGTAGGAGAGTTGGAAAGGAAGGTCTCAGTGAACTACCATGTTATGTGTTCATATTAATTTACTCTACGAATGTTCAGTCGGAGGCGTGATTCATTGTTGGACCAGGTCAGGTTAGGTCAGGTGTGGCCGCTGTTGGAGTCACACACTCCTGTCCAGTGTGTTCGCAGTGGTGCTCTTTGAGTTTTGCGTCCCTCCCATGGAGTGAGTGGGCGCCTCGGAGGCCAGGTGGAGCACACTGCGGAGCCCGCGTATGATTCCCTCCTTGAAGCCGCGGCCCATGCACACGTAGATGACGGGGTTAAGGCAGCTGTTGACGTAGGCCAGGCAGGTGGCCAGCACGTTGGCCCACGCCAGCTTGTAGCCGTGGTGGATGTGGTGGTCAGCTGGCAGAGCCAGGTGCACGATGTCCAGCATGTGCACCGGCGCCCAGCACAGGAAGAAGCTCAGCACCAGTGAGATGATGACACGGGCGGCTCGCGCCGACCCTTCGCGCCCTCCGCGGCTTTGCCCACGCCCCGACGCCCGTTGGTACACGCGTCAGTGGCTCACACAGATCACCATGAACGGCAGGGCAAAGCCCATCATGAAGCGGAAGATGGTTATAGCCCAGGCGGCCGTCATGCTGTGCAACACGGACATACACCTGATCTTTTCCGGCACCCCACCAAGATCGACTTCGGTTCCACGGCTTCCTGGATGACGAACTGTGGGGCACTGCCCAGCAGCGCCAGTTCTGGCACCAGACGGGCCAGCTGACCAGCATCCAGTGGTCCATGCTGATGAGCGCCAGCTGCAGCACACTACAGTACATGACCAGGAAGAAGGTGCCGTGCAGCAGCTTGCAGGCCATTGGGCCCATGGACCAGTGCATGTCCTGGGCCAGCGGAATCATCAGCAGGGGCAGGGACAGGCAGCACAGCAGGTCGGTCAGGGCCAGGTTCTCTAGGCTCTGAGTTCATTGAATTTTCGAACCTTACGTTGTTGCGGAACAGAATCTTCGGTTAGAATGTTCAAAACTCACCTGCTGAATGTACAGGCAATTTCATATCCAGGTAATTGACAAACTCTCCCCCAAACACAGAAATTGATCAGCATGCAATTTTCTCTTTGGCAAAGGAAAGATTTACACCCTTTACAAAGAGCAAATGCTGGAGAGATTTAGACAATCCTGGGGTAAACATTTTCAGGCTATACCATCCCTTACTGACCCAAAATTTTCTCTATCAAAGTTGGCAGTTGACTCTATAGTCTCCATCTAGTGGTGGCATGATGGAACTGGTAACAGAAAATCACACATGCATAGTGCTCTATTCATAACACTGTGTTCTTTATTGTAAAACAGAGTTGGCCCAACATGCTGAAATGAAATGAATTTCAGCTAATTTTAAAAAAGACATTCTCAAAAATATATAGCATTTGAGAAATAACATTTTTAACTCTAATGCCACAAAAATGGAAAAAGAAGAAGAAGATGCATTTTGAACCTGACTGTTAAGATTTCTGCACTTGAATTATTGTATATGTCATTAGACAATTTACATATTTATACATACTATTTCAGAAAACTTCCAAAACAAAAAATATTGACATAAATAATCAACTGTGGAAGGATATCTAGCTAGCTTTTTAACCTGTTCACCAAATATATCTTTACATAAGCGTATTTTAGACATAAAGAGTGAAAAGCTACTAATGCAATGCTATCACTTATTTTCTAACTCTAGGGTGGTATGCCTTGCCAAAAATTAGGAGCCGTAGCCTATTCCCCTCAGATGGTACCGACGCCGACCAACCCCTCTGGCTCAAGGACTAACATAGACAGGGCAAAACCTACAACGATCTGATAAAGGTCACCAAACTTATCTCAGTTGATCCCATACTTTTTCGCGTAGAATCCATTTCTATTTTTGTGCCATGCATAGTTATAGAATACATTTGAATAAATTAGCAGATATAACATATTTCAAAGACAAGTATTGATAAATTAGCATGCAATAGGAAGACAGAGCCATATGTCCTCTGGCCTCAACATATTCAAATTTGATCAAATAATTATGCAAAATGATGTTATTTTCATGTAATATTGCAGATACATTATGCAAATTAGAACCTAAATATGTATTGTCGATGAATGAGTTCCTCTTTATAAGAACATTATATCAAGGAGAATATTAATATTCTTTTACTTAATTAGTCTAGATATCTGAGGCTATTTGTGAAAGTTAATATGCTTGCAATTTCATGAACTAATTTGCGAGGGGGGATTTGTGAATTGTGGATTTATGAGAACTCCATCTCTCTTTCATTAAGAAATCCCAGAAACTTCAGTCCATGTTTTTTGTTCAACATCTTAATACTATTACACCAAAAAAGTCACCAACTCCAATATTTCATTGGACCATATTTCGCCGTTTATGGTGCACGTGCATTTATCTTGCCATTGTTTCGACTTTCGATAAACTTTTAGGCTCACACATTTCTGTGACCTCGAGAAACGGAGACCAGAAGACATGGCTGTGTCTACCTACAGCCAAATTATCAATACATGTGTTTGAAATATATGTATAGGCCTATCCGCTCATTTATTAAAATAGCCTATAGAAATTATCTAATTAACTGATACAAAAATGCCTCAAGCAGAAATGGATTCTACGCATAAAAGTAATAGGATCTCAATTGATAAAGGTTTGGTTGTGACCTTTATCGGATCGTTGTAGGTTTAGGTTTTGCCCGGTTTTGCCCTGTCTAAAAAGCACCACCCACTTGTAAATCTACAGTCTGACGTAAGCACGCAGCTGCACGGTGTTTCTGACGAGACTTCCTTAAAGGAAAAAAAAGATCGCCGTAGGTTTGTCGGGGAGGTGGTCCTGGTCCACGGTCGTGGTATTAGCATTTGGACTTCGAGAAACGCTCCATAATAAGTATGACGAGTAGGTATCCATTTTTAGCCTTATTTGAGGCATACGTTTTTGTTGGTTTGTAGTATTTAACCGAAAAACAACCAATGTTGGTAAATGCTGTGCTGCTAGCTAACACATCACTTCGACACCATGAAAGGAAAGGAAGCTATGTTGAAAAGATAGCTAGCCAGCTGGTTTAGTGATAGCTATCTAACGTCAGCTAATAACCAGCGTTCGATGCGCTTTTGCACAATATCTGCCTGTAGAGCTGTTACAATGTCACGTAATGAAAAAATAGATCTATATTGACACTCTGATTCAGTAATATTCACTGTAAATTAATTAATCTCTGTTAAATCCCATGGCATAACGTTAACCTTATACTGGTGCAAAACAAGCATGCAATCGCTAGCAGGCTAGTATAACGTCATATAACTAACGACGTTTGCTTTTGTCTATATAAAGATTCCGATACGACGTGACGGCAGACATTTATTTAGTTATTTATTGATTTTATGGTGATCACACTTGAGACAGCAGTAAACTCTAAGATTGTGTTACGACGTCCAGCAAATCTTTTGCACTTCCACTATTGTTGAGGTTTGTTATTGTCATGCGCGCGCTCTCTGGCGCCCCCATTGCCACGTTGGCTCTTGATGTTTCCAGCTCTGAATGATCATAAGTAATCCTGTTGTTGCAAATGCCACTTTTTTGACATGCGCATACATTTGGAGTCGAATCATGAATTGGACCATCTGAATTGTTTAATATGTGCAAATTGACCATTTTTACTCTGTACCACAGACTCTCTTTGTAGTCATAATGCAACTCTTGTCTTTTCAGGGGGAAACCAGCGCGAGCTTGCCCGTGCGAAAAATGCCAAAAAGAATGATGCGGCCAAGGGAAAGCGCCCGGACGACGGGCTGTCAGCAGCTGCCCGCAAGCTAAGGTATCACACACACCCACATGTCTCACAAAACAGTATACTATTATAAAAATGTCAAGTTTTAAAAATTGAGGGTAAAGACCGTGTGTATGTGTATGTGTGTGTGTGTATGTGTGTATATATATATATATATATATATATATATATATATATACACACACACACATGTGTGTGTGTGTGTGTGTGATGAGCATATGTTGTTTATGGTTGATTTTTTTTTTTTTTTTAAACCGTCTTGACTATGAATTGAATGTCACATAATTGTAACCTCAGTTTGGCTGTTAGAGTGTCCTTGACGTGGATTAAAAAGCTGAACAATGTGTTGTAAGAAAATTGCCTGGAACTGTCATTAGATGTCTAAGTGACTAGTTTACATGCACTTCAGTATCCTGGCTATCCCGATTTTGATTATAGTTATAATATGACAGAGAGCGATTGGCCAACATGAAAACACAACAGCCAGATTTAAGCGAAGGCAATAGCAGACCTAACCTTTATTTAAGTTAAAGGTTAAATGGAGTTAAAGATATACTGTAACAGCAAGTGAACAGCTAATCATTATCATATGAGCAAATGCCAGTTAGAAATTACATTTCTTTACTCTCCTGAAGTAGTTTTCTCTATTGTTTGGGTTTGTTGGTGTTATCGTATCAGCAACAGTTTACAAACCACCTATTAAAAATGCAAGAGTTGAAAATAAAATAAAACAGGCTCTGAAAAAATGAGAAAAGAAAGCAAACAATGGCTTGACGCTTCTCAATTGTTCTTGCGCGAACAACAGAGTTCAACGCATCACTGTTTTTTTAGTGATCAATTTTTTATTAGCACCATTTATATCATTCAGACATACAGAATGACTTCCACAATGTATGACAGTTTGTGTCAAATGGTGTAAAAAACAAAAACCATCCCCCACCCCCTGCGGTCACAAAACGAAACAATCAATCAAACAAAAAACAACAAAAACACAGAAATCAAACCTTGCCTAATCACTCTCCATTAGTTCTTGTGGCACTGAGGAACGCATCACTGGTTGTGTTGAATCAAATGCTTTGCGTTTTGTCTGCCTTGAACCCCTGGAAGATACCGGATAATAAATCTTACATGCATGATTGGCTATCAAAATATAAGCACAACTGCAAAATCAGCCTACTTTTTTCCTGTAGGGTTAGGGTTTCTCCCTTCAATTAAAAATCCCTGCAGACTTTACAAAAGCATCACAGGGAATGTTATAAAATTGAAAAGTGTATGGCATGGCTCTTTATCCGCTGCATCTACTCAGTTCTAACCTGTGTATTTTTTTTTTATATATATATATTTTCAGAGATGCAGAGATAATGCAGCAGAAGCAAAAAGCGGCGGCTAAAGACAAGGCAGGTGGCCAAGGGAAGTAGCCACAGCAGGAGGGGGCAGCTACAACACCTAATCAAGGAAAAAAACAACAACTTCAGTCTGAAACTCTTGTCACGACAATGGATTCCCATCATGACCCGGCTCTTAAAGAGTAGGCTAAGTCCTCAAACCAAACCAGGCTTGCCCCGTCAATATTTCTCCACCCTCTGGTGAACTAAAGGATCCCCCCCCTCCCTTTTTTTTCGAGTTCTTGTCATCTACATCTGGCAATGGATCCTTTGAGCAAAATACTGGTGGTAGAACTAATGTATAACTGCGTACACAAAGATTTTTTTGTATCAATATGTATCCAGTCAAATAAAGTATAGGCTTTCTAATTCAGATCTCGCTGTTCATTTGATTGCTTAGCCTAAGGGCCCGTCCCAATACCTCCCCTACCCCTAGATTTTTGCCCTAACCCTCGTTTTTGCGCGTGCACGTGTAGGGCTAGGGTGTCCCATTACTATAGGGAGCAAGGGGAAGTGCTATTTTGCCCTTAAAATCAACCCTCAAAACATAGCCAGGACCGATGCAGGCTTAAAACGAAGTGGGAGATGAAATTACCCTGGATACCATGCGAGCTCTGCGAGCCGGCCAAATTTTTCATATATTTTCGCAAATAAGCATATTAAAATTTCGAAATATGTTGGAATATGTTAGCTGGATGCACATCTGATGGACTATTGAGTTTTGAACACTAATGTTAGAAAATATCTCACGAAGCTATCTGACGATGTTCATGATATCTGCTGAGTGCTTTGAGAGAGTCTGTCCATCAAATAACGTTATATATCTGATCTGGGTAGTTTCGTCAATATTTAAGGTGGGTGTTCTGGCGTTCACATGAACACGAATATCTTTGTTGATTAACTAGACGTAGATAAACCAGCACAGCCCACACAACAACAACCGCTGGAATGGGCATGTTCCTGAATGAAAATAGTAGCAGGCTACTACCGGTAGACACGTCGGCGCTGCGCGTGACGTAGGTGAGCACGTTCGCTACGCTAATTTGCATTTAGTGGTGTCCCAATTTATAGGGAAAGATCTTCACCTCCACTTCCCTTGTTGAGGGGGCTTTAATGTTGAGGGCAATCAAAACCAAGTGGAAGTTTTAAGGGGGGAGAAATGGGACGGGCCCTAAATCTAACAGTAACATCCTAATCGCTTCAATCTTGCATGGTTTCATTCTGATAATCTTTTATCTGGTTATAGGTTGCTTGCTGCTTTGATACATTTCAGTATTAGAAAATACAAATTTAGTCAACTTAGATTAGCAGTTTATTAAGTAAAGACATTATTAAGACATGCTTTGTACATCAAAAATGCACAGTGTGTACATATTTGAACAGTATGTACATATTTTACAGGTGTGTTAGGAGTGCGTTAGCTTCAACTTCAACAAAACAAACAAAAAAACAAAAATCCACATTGACATGAGGGAACTTATCTAAGTAAAACATATTTATTAGGTCATTCATTTAGTTTAGAAATATATTAACATGGGCTGAAGTGAGTCCAGAGATATAAGGTTAGGCCAAGGCCCAGCAACAGTTGCCTGCAGTAGGACCTCTGCCACCAAGGCTGGACAGCTGCACAGTGGACTCAGTCAGCACACACCCAGTCTTCCTCACCTCCCTACAAACACACAATCCATATAGTATGACAATATGAACATTTGTTCTGAAACCCAAACCCAAGTAATTGTGTCAAAGTTTGTCATTCTTCAAGATCAACTTTCTCTGATGTCATAATGTGGCTAGTTGTAAGGGGAAAATGTTTTGAGGAGTCTTGGTGAAGGTTCATTTCTGCACAAAGAGTGGAAAATAAAGGTGCAGTGAAACTTCATAATGACAAACTAAGCATGCAATTCTAACTGTCCTTGTGTAGGCCTGTGGGTGTTACCTTGCTAGGTGCAGCACAGCCTCCACAACATTAGTTCCATCTTTGGCACTGGTCTCAAAGAAGAGGGCTCCGCATGTCTGAGATATAACAAAAAAAACGTACTCTATTGCACTACTGTAATTTTCCAACTATTAGCCACGGTTTATTCATGGATTTTGCAAAACTTCTTCAGCTATGAGGTTAATACACAGGGGCAGTTTTTTTTGTTTTTTTACTTGCATAAAACACTGTCCTGCGGTTTACACACAATGCAGCTAATACACAGGAAATTACTGTACTTTGTTTCAAAAATGGGCAAACATGGGCTAAGTAGCCTAACAAGGTCAATGTCCACTCGCCAATGGCACTGTTGTCCCCTATATTTCTCTTGCTCATTCATGTGCTGTACTGACATGAATACATGTTATAATTCATTGTCCTATTTGACTGGGTCTGGACCCACAGGTCAGCCTTGGCTCACTCAACACATCTTTCCTCCACTATTTGAGATCGGGGCGGTAACAGTTTCACCTTAAGGTAGACACTTTTTAAAACCACCAAAGGCAGGAAAATGTAGCCTTGAATAGCTAAGTGGTTTTTAAGAACTACTTACCGTAGCCAGACGCACCCCACAGGCAGAGCTCACACAGAGATTGCTGGTCACTTTACCTCGTAGGTCGGCCTTATTCCCCACCAGACACATGGGCACAGGGCTGGTAGTGCAGGCCTGAAAGGTAGGAACAAAAAAAGGGACATTTCTGGTCTTTTCTATTAAATGTGTGTACTAACTGTACAGCAGGTTGTGGTTGTACGGCTACAGTGTTTAAAGTCATGTAAAGGACTTATCCCATTTCTGTGCTTGACACAAAAGGAGAGAGTATTTTTGACTGTATACTCTACAGTTTACCTTTGAACGTCCCGAGACTCAAAGTAGCAGGGTTGTGCAAAATTCGAATTGCAAATCTGCTTCCTGTTTTTTTTTTTTACCTCAATTGAAATGCAAGTGAAATTCAAGAACTGAATTGGAATTTAAGAGCCAGTTTCAATTCAATTCTGGAATTTTGCACAACCCTTCAAAGTAGTTATCCAACAGCACTGCAATCAATATGTCAGTATTCTTAATCTACTAGCAAATCATGATTTAAACATCTATATGTCCAAATTAAATGGCCCAGTTTTCAACATCAGCTGATTTCAAACCAGTTTGAGATAACTGTCTGTCATTACCTCAATTTGCTCTAACCACTGGGTGATATTAAGGAAGCTCTTTTCAGAGGTGATGTCATATAGTAGAAGAATTCCATCGGCCTTCCGGAAGTATGATCTAGAAATACTCTGGAACCTACAGAAACAAAGCAAACAAACAAGTCGCTTCAGCTGGAAATCTCTGTAAGGGTAAAAAAACCAACGGTCTTTATGGAGAGTTCACAATGTACATTACATACATACCAAAACAGCAGAGTCTTATGAGAGCATGGGAGGTCTGTGACATAATCCCCCTTGAAGTCTCAAAAGCACACCCGAACAAGCTCTTCAGCTCAAATTTAAGGAGTTGTTATCTACATAAGCTTTGTTTTTTGACCCCTTGACAAAACAACCATGCCTATACTAGGTTGGTGGTAGTGTATTGGTTAAGGAACTGGGCTAGCGTGCAGTAGCCTAAAAAAGTTGTGGGTTCAATTCCCGGCTTCCACCGATGTGCCCTTGAGCAAGGCACTTATTCCCAAGTTGCATGTAATCTATTGTAATATAGTTGACATATGTAAGTCACTTTGTATAACAGTGTCTGCTAAATTAATACTAGTCGAGTCCTGTCACAGAGGTAGGCACAGCAGTTGCAAGTACCTTTCCTGGCCTGCAGTGTCCCATATTTGCAAAGCCGTCCTCTTGCCATCCACAAGCATGCGTTTTATCTGGCAGTCAACTCCTACACAGGGGGTGTGTGTGAGAGAGAAAGGGTGATAAAGGTAACGAGAAATGTCTGACATGATAACTAAGTCAACTTTGCTATGAATCACGAAGAGAATATGACTCTTCAATATCTTCAGTATGGATTTAATGGTGCCAAAGGAAAGTGAATAGCATAGCATGCCCTTTGTGGCTGGGCATGTATAGGAAACGTGTGTGTTTATGTAAATAGATATGTTGGTATGTGTAATTGTCTTACCAACGGTGGAGCGCATGTTCTCTTTGAACTGATGTTGACTGAGGCGCAGGAGAAAGCTGGACTTCCCAGAGCCCAAATCTCCTGCCAGGACCAACCGGTACGTGGGTTCGCTCCTCTCATCCTCACATGATGGCATACCTCCTGGCTATAACACACAAACACATTCATGTGATGATGATTATCACATAATATTGACTTCAAGTGTCATAAATGTGATGTGAGTCTGTGACAACATTGTTTGCATGTCACTTCGAGAACAATTTAGAACCTATAGCCTAAATATGACAAAAGGATAGATGGAAGGACAGACACGCACAGACAAGATTAATCAAGTCCCGTCTCACCTGGAGTGGAAGACCAGGTCGCGGTTTATGTTGGTACAGCACACCAGAACTGCCACTGGAAGATTCAGTAGTCTCCAAAGTAGTCTCCAGCCCCTAAATGCCATCCAATATAAGTTGCCTTTAAACATTAACTGGGCAAACAAACATGCAGTTAAATGTGTTCATTGTGCAGATGTCTTTATCCATATTGACAGTAGTTACAAAGAAGTAATGTCATGTTTATCAACATTTG
Organism: Alosa pseudoharengus; assembly: GCF_046254945.1. NCBI lineage: Eukaryota > Metazoa > Chordata > Actinopteri > Clupeiformes > Clupeidae > Alosa > Alosa pseudoharengus. Next base: position 16,332,210 of record NW_027468630.1, on the reverse strand, counting down.
TCCTTCCTCAGAATAGGATCAGTGAAGTTTGTGTTGCTTGTGCCTTGCTCGACCACCCGAGTTTCAGAAACAGAGTGCACATACTGTTGTGTCCTGACCCGATTCCAGCGCTGACTCTCGGTCGCTCTCCTTCAGATCATCACAGCTTAGAGGATCCAGCACAGACTCACTGTCTGACAGGCCACTAAGAGGGATGGGGAGAGCAACAGACAGGTGAGGACATGCATCCAGTATATGTTTGCAGGTAAAGGACCCCTAAATCTTGAAATACTTCACCTATTTAAGAATAAAATCCGTTTTTGGGTGGGCATGAAACTTCCAGGGATTTTGTCACATCTTCTTGATAACTGCATGTAGGCAAATGGAGTTATTAACATTCACACAAACATACAAACACCTCCATCATGCTGTGCTTTTATCAGTCCCAGTGTCATGGAAGGGCATTGGGGGGCCTGGCCCATCCTGGAAGTCACCTGTGCCTGCCCTGGACGAGCTTGGCTGCACCAACCAATCCCACTTCCTAGACCCTACAGTTCTGCATAAAATTCCTGAACAAAAATGAATTGATTTTGAACACAAACCTAATGTAGACTATGGGTTTGTCAATATAGCAATTGGCAAATAAAACTTGTAAAATCTGTATTATTTCATAGCCTAGGCCTATTTGAACATTAGCTAAGCGTTAATGGCTTATCACCTTTACGGAGAGGAGGCTAAAACCATTTAGTGGCGCAGTTTACTTCACTCTGCACTAAGTAACCACAGTCATCTGATGACAAATATAGGACTAATCAGCAGGTAGGCTATGTCTCATATAGCGTAGTAGTTAGTAGTAGTAGTTTCTGGCTTTGTTTGATAGCGGTAACCTTTCCTGTTTAGTCTTCTGACCTAGTCAAAGAACACAGGGTTGCCGAATTATCCGTAACTTCAGAGCTAACTTCCTTTCCCTCTATCTGAAATTAGTTAACAAATGAACAAGGACTTGGCTTTTGTCTGTGGATTTATTTTCTGACACTATTTTCAATATGACTCTCTCCAGTCTCAACAGCACGCCGCTTCTCTCCATGCGGATCTCAGTTCTAAACATACATTCGAGTCTATCTCGCCTTCTCTCATCCCATCTTTGCGCACAGGCCACACCATTATACAACAATAGGTTATGTTGCTTAGATACAGTTAGGCTACTTGGGTACACTGTAGACGAGTAGACATTGTGGACAAGTAGGGCCTAGACATTGTAGCCCCAGTGTCTTTTAATGGCCTACTAACGTGATCAATTTAAGTTTCCGCAACAGTGAACAGTGGATCAATTTGTGGCCCCCTTGGAAAAATATAATGCTCATCCGTGAATTGGTGTCTGCTGCCGGATCTGGTCTTGAATGAGTCCACATGAATTAACAATGCAAAAGTAGGAAAGTCATAAGTGCAACTCTGTGAACACATTACATCTGTGTCTTAATTTGCATGGAACCATTGACTTTTAAATGCATTTTTATCAGCATTCGTCCCTCTCCCTCAGAATGGGATCAGTGAAGTTTGTGTTGCTTGTGCCTTGCCCGACCACCCGAAACAGAGTGCACATACTGTTGGGTCCTGACCCGATTCCAGCACTGACTCTCTGTCGCTCTCCTTTAGATCATCACAGCTTAGAGGATCCAGCACAGACTCACTGTCTGACAGGCCACTAAGAGGAATGGGGAGAGCAACAGACAGTAGGTGAGGACATGCATCCAGTATATGTTTGCAGGTAAAGGACCCCTAAATCTTGAAATACTTCACCTATTTAAGAACAAAATCTGTTTTTGGGTGGGCATGAAACTTCCAGGGATTTTGTCACATCTTCTTGATGACTGCATGTAGGCAAATGGAGTTATTAACATTCACACAAACATACAAACACCTCCATCATGCTGTGCTTTTATGCGTCCACATAAATTAACAATTCCAAAGAAAGTAATTTTAAGTGCAACTCCGTACATCTGTGTCTTGATTTGCATGGAACTATTGACTTTTAAAATGCATTTTGTTTACACATAAACGTTTGGGGAAAGGTACCATTCTACAGGTTGACCAATGACCAATGGGGACACTCTCCAGATGAGATTTCAATCCTATGGGTGATGACCTGCCCATTATCCTGTCAGAGAGAACAGAGAGAAGATGATGTGGGAAAGGGGATGAGATGGGATGGGAAGTGGGAAGAGAGGAAGATTTTATGTTTGCCTTTGACATGTGTGAATACAGTACATGGTTGAAAGTATTTAGATTATTTTGTTTATTTGATAAGGACGGTGCACATTCATGAACATCAGCAGGGCTCCAGACTAACTTTTTGCACTGGTTGCACTGGTGCGCCTAACTTTTTTTCTTAGGTGCACCAGCACAAAAGTTAGGTGCACCCAAATTTTCAACCACATCACATTTAACACCGCAGCAGGTTCACTTTTTTTCCCTTAATTACTGTCCTATATAGGTTGTCCTATGATTTATGATTTACAATTCTACAAGAAAAGTAACTTAATGAAGTGTTGGTGCTTTAAGTGCTTCACTGAGCTGAAATTTAAACTTAAAACATCTCAAGATTAATTAATAAAAATAAGATTGAGTAAATTAACAGTGCACGTCTTTTAAGGGCTTCAAACTGCACATCTCATGGCTCAATGTTTTACATACTATCCTTCATGATCTTTATGCCTTGGCTAAACCAGCTCGCCATGCTAGCATCTTCCATAGAAATGTATTTGAGCACAATTTAAAGAGATGTTCCAAGTAGCCTGGGGGATTTTTATGTGATTTTGCAATGATGATTGCAATAATCATTTGACAGCCCCACAATGCAATTTAGTGTTTTTAAATGTTCAATAAGAACATGGTTAATGCAGTAACGAAATGGTAGGCCTATTATTATAGGCTACTGCAATGACTTGCCATGCTCGATCTAATTGTGTCCATCGGGCTTTAAATGTAGCAGCGATATTCGGTTTGCGCCAAATACCGGATTAAATTGATTGATGCCATCAGAATGAGTTTACACAACTCGCGCGCAAAACGAATATTGCTGTTGAAAACCGGGTTACTCCCTGCATGTAACTGCGGTCAATGACGCACTCCTTTTCGGCGATATCTGTATCTCTGTCGTTCGGTCGTTGTATGCATTGTTCGCAATTTTAAGACGTCTTTTCATCTGCAATGACTCCTATAAATTTGGCGCAAGTGGCATTCCTGTACGTCGGGTTTAGCCTACGTTCAAACTATTTTTCTGGTGAATAATTATTTCGGACTGAACTTGGTGAAGGGAAGTTTCACTAGGCCTATCGTAGGCAACGATAAACTTGATCATCATCTCGGGCTCGTCTGATCGGTTTGCTGCTGCCAGCAGCCGCTGAAAGGCAGTGGGGAGAGGGGACATTTATCTCGGCCTATGTGACCACACTGTAATGCAACTACATCCACTCTGTTTATCTGACGGGTCTCTGACCTCCATTGCTCTCTCTCTCTCTCTGCAGCACACGCATTTTCAAATTTACTCACAGGCACTGGGCCACGGCCAATCAGAGGGGAGGTCCCGCCCTTCACTATCTGTGATTTGTTTAAACCACGATATTGGCCAAAATATGTTTCTGTTATTGAACCAAATGTAGAGTTTCAATGCGGACACTTTTTCCTCTCTCGAATAAGGCGCACCGGTGCGACCTCCGATTTTTTTTAGTCGCACTTTTGAAAAATTAGGTCGCATATGCGACCAAATTGGTCGCACTCTGGAGCCCTGATCAATATAAAATACGGAATGTAAACATGCTGGATGTATCAAAATTTCTCATCATAGTTCCTAAGCAGGTGAGCTAGGAAACAGAATGGCATACAAATACACATAGAAAACGTACATCTACACAGATAAGGACAGACACAAAGTCACTATACACTGTCCACAAATCCAGAACAGTGACAGAACCAGCTGAGCAAATAACAATTACAAATATAGCTGCAAGCAGCAATGAGGGGGCCAAGCAGTTAAGCAGGAGTTGGGATTGGATTGGACTGGACTGGACTTGACTGTGTTGCGTTAGATTGGATTGGATTAGACTTGATTAGATTGAATTGGATTGGACTGGACTGGATTCGAAGGTCACCGAATTTATTGTGTGTCCTCAAGATGTACTCCTAAGTCCACATACCAAGTTTGGTTTAAATCGGTGAAAGTGTTGATAATTATAGCACCCCTTGTGGTCAAAGCACACCAAATTAATTGTGGGTCCTTAGGATGTGTTCACGAATCAACGTACCAAGTTTGGTGTCGATACGAAAAAGTCTTCCTAATTATAGCGCCCCTAGTGGTCAAATTACACCAAATGTATTGTACGTCCTCAGGATCGGGTCCCGAGTCCATGATTCCACGTACTAAGTTTGGTTATGATACATGAATTGGTTGCGGAGATATGAGCTCATTTCCTGTTTGGCGGCTTCGCCACAAATTTCGATTGGCTGTTACGGGAGGACCATTTTAGTTCCGAAGACGAAAAGGGATAACTTTTGTGCGGCTTGGTCTGAAGATCATATGTACTAAGTTTCGTGAAAATCGGACAAACTATGTCTTTTCACTGGTCTCCCTAAAAAAACAATAAAACCTTGATAAAATCCAATATGGCGGAAAATCCATCATGGCGGAAATTAACGTCATAGGGTGCGTTGAACTCAGCTTGGTCTAAGGATTCCAACGATACCTCATTTTTGACAATTGGGCAAAGGGGTCAAAAGTTACATGCGTGAACGCACATCCAACTTTGGCCTGTTGGTGGCGCTAGAGCACTCAAGGTGCCGGCAGGAAACTTGGTTCAATTAATTATCGGACTGTCCCCAATCAGTGTGCCAAATTTCACAACTTTTGACCAGACGGTTCTATGGGCTGCCATTGACTTCCATTGCGGAATAATAATAATACGAAAACGTAGAAACACAATGGGTGCCTTCGCAGCTTCTCTGCTTGGCCCCCAAATACAAGATATACAACCACACATATAGGGACAGAGACAACAACAACACACTACACAGATCCATTAGAATAGTCTCATCTGGTTTAAACAGGATAATTGCAAGACATTAGAATGGAGGAGTTAAAAGCGGTTGCAGTTCTCCATGATTTTCCAGTTTGAGATTGGGTCTTAACATTGTGATATGTATGGAACACCCTTATTGCAAGCTCCTGACAGCATGAGAGGGTGTGGAGACTTACTGTCCCATCAGGGCATACGGAGGCGTTTTCTCCTTCATCTCAACACTCTCCCTGGAGAAGGAATACACCATCAGTACAGCATGATGACAAACAGCAATCACACAGTAAACACCTCATCTATAAACTCATACCACTATTTGGAAGATATTTGCAACGTGGCAGAAAGCAATGGTGATTGAAAGGATTCTTTGTATAGAGAGTAACCAGAGACTTTCTAATGAGGAGACACAGCACTTAAAAAATTCTCTATAGAAATACATGGGGTTAGTTCGTGAAGCCTTGCGCACACGCATTTCTGCTGAATAGGGTGCCCGATGAGTGCCCAAAAATCGTTGCTATATGGCCGCTTAGTGGAGGGACTTGCCTAAAAGGACTTTGGAGTAACTTTAAACTGTCCACTAAAGAGGGTGCAAAAACTGATTTTATCATTGACTTAATGCTTATTTTAGTTGACCCACAGCACAGAAACCAGACTGTGACACTATAAAAAGAGGAAACTTGCTGGGCCATGAGCTCCTGCTTGAGTTTGTCCAGCTGGGTCTGTATGCGGGTGACCTCTGTCTGCGCCTTCAGCAGTGCAGTCCTCAGCTGCTCATTCTCCTGAGAGTAACCAAAAGGACGGAGTGAAAAAAACTCTAACTAAGGATGTGTTCAGAGGATCCATCACAAAGCACTGGGTGTTCATAACGGCCAAGAGGCAAGAGGAGTAGAGGCCGACAAATAGTACTCTGGTTCAACTATCATGGGACTTGACTCTGTATTCCGCCTTAGGTGAGAGATTAGGGAACAACAACAACAACAACGGGGTGAGTAATTGTGCATTGAAGCCAGCCATACCTGTCTTAGGGCAGTTATTTCAGCATGTGAATCTGACAGCTCTCCTTTATGCTTGGTCTTCATATAAACTATACAGGTTTCCTGCTGCTGTTTCTGTAAAGTGTGTAGACACATGCACATACACACACAACAGGCATAACATTGCATAGCCTACTATTGTTCTAAACTCTCCATAACTGTTAAAGATTATGTAACCAGTATTTTTAGAACACTTCCTTATGTTGAGCTTGCCATCACTGCATTTACATATAACAAATATTATCTCACCTCCTCTTGTGCTTTAAGGAGCAGCTGTTGTTGTAGTAAATCCTCCAAATCTCTCATCTGACCAGATCTCCTCTCTCTCTGCCTATCGGCAGACAAACGTGCATCTTACACAGCATCAAGACTCATCTAAAATGCTACGAATGAGCAGAAGAAATGCTGGGGTGTGTTGCTTGTCCATAGTCTTCTTCAAACTTGTCCATGTGTTGCTTCTTGATACTTGTCCATATTCCATTTCCACCCCTACCCTTTATAATGACCCAGGACAGACACAGTGATATTTCTGTACATGCACAAAAGGTTACATGGAAAAACTTCTGATTACCTTTGACAGCTCTGAATGGATAGGCCATAGGCCTACAACAGAGCAGTTTGCACAACATTCATTAACTGAGTTTGTGAACAATTAGCGAGTTAACTCATGGAGTCACAAGACAGTAGGCATTAGGCCTGCATCATGGTGTAGTAGCATGAATGGTCTTTGTGTAGCCTGAATTAGCCTGAATGCTTTCTATAAAACACACCTTGCGCCTCTCAGTCACACATTGCCTCTTGCCAGACTTCTCATCTTAAACATGAGTGGGCCTACAAAGGCTAACGTTATACACACCATCCCAAGAAGTCTTCGTCACAATCCAGGGAATCCTCAAATTCTCTCCAGTCAATCAGACCGCGACGTTTGGGCTTAATAGGCCTTTTTACGAAGGTCAACCCGTCGTTTACTTCATCTGAAATGTTGGTAGCATTCGCCGAATCGTTCTCATCTGCTGTGTCGCTATCGGCCAATAACCCGTCCTTAGTGTTTAGTTGGTTTAACAAAGAGCAAATATCAGTGTTATTTAAAAGCTCCGATTCATTTTTCATCCCACTCGCGGACAAACGTCGCCGATTCGGGTTGCTCATGATTTGTGTGCAATTAACGTAAAATAAATAAATACAAATTGTGAGAACTACTTGAAATACCCTTCCAGAAAACTGCGATTATTTAAAAAAAGAACACTATACGGCATGTGTGGCCACCGCAGAAAAGAGTGACGCAGGTGCTTCAACTTCAGACACACCTGCTCAGCGCGTCATAACATTGGTTTTGATAGGGTGCTTGTGCAGCCCTGCGAGATACGTATTTTGATAGGCCCAATTTGCAATCATATTCTAATATCAGTGTTGTTGCATTTCTCCTTTTTTAATGTAACATGAATTTGAAATGAATAAGTCATAGGCCTACTGTAGGCCTATTGTTCGCGACTTCGGAGATGCAAACAATCTTGGTTTCGTTTCTCATATTTTCACAGATTAAAACAGATGCCAAACATGCCATGTCAATTTCTCATGAGTACATTTCAAGTGAGTGTAGGGCTCTTTAAAAGAACAGCATTAGCCTATATAGGTTAAAGAGCATCCTGTAGGATTGACATCCATGCAAATCCCTTTCTGTAAATAGATGCGTTTGCGCCAGCCTTCATGGCTACTCTAAACAATGATGATATGTGTCCATTTATGAACATGGTCATAATATACAAATTCGTCTGGAAAGGTGTCTCTTCATGCAAAAACTTACGGTAATACTGACAAGCATTGGGTAGACAGACAGGCAAAACTCTACTTCCCATGACAACACAACTCTTCACTCATGTTGCAAATAGGCTATTGGGATGAGTTTACAATGAGGTGTTTACTATTTACTGTTTCATTGTTGTTTGTCATTACACTGGACTGATTGTGTATTTCTTCATCAGGGAGAGTGTTGAGATGAAGAAAGAGGATATAAGGATGAATAAGGATGTCTGCCTACATATCACAAAAAGTGACTCCACTTCATTTAGTAATGTTCCAAAACATTTTCATTGGATGTAATAAACCAAATAAAGTGCAAAAACAGTGAAGAACAAGCAAAAGTAATGTCAGTACGGCTCAGAACTTACAGTACAATCCACACAAACACACACTCAATTGAATCAAAGTAAACACCAAGACTATGTGTAGGTGAGTCTGCACGTGAGTCTGTGGATGATAGAGGGATAGAGACTCAGAGCAAAAAATAAAAAAAGATGAACGTATGAAGAGTAGGGAAAAAAGAGGAAGTAAAATGCTTTTGGGAGCAATAACAGGAAGTTTGGTAGTTAGGCACACAGTATAAACCAAATTATAAGAGTAAAACTCAATATAGAATCCTTCTGAGTAATTTCTTACAGTAGATCTCCAACTTACACTGAAAACAATATTATAAAACTCTCAAACAGAACCCCCTGTTTTCTTCTGTCTTCAGTGGAGGGACTGTGAACAGATATAAAAAAACTACTTCCAAAGACTTAATCTGTGAGCGTCACATTAAAATAACAGCTTGTTAATACTCTTCTAGTACACATACATTCAGTGGTGAGTCAAAAGGTCTTTGTCAGAAGCCAGTGCAAATTATTACTAACAGAATGTTGTGCCATATTTAACAGTCTCACAAAATAATATCAAGATGATATGGAAGGTCATATATCACAAGACAGAATGTGTGCGTTTTAAAGGTGTAGGTTTTTGAACATTCTAAGTTCCGCAACAATTGAAGGTTCTAAAATTCTATGTTGAATTCAATGAACCCAGATATTCTTTAGAACGTTCATTTCTCAACATTCCCGTCACACCGGTGTGACGGTACTCCTTTAAAGGTTAAGATGCACTTCTGGTCATTTAGCAAGGGAAGGTCAGATCTAACTGGTGTTAGAACCTCAATGGTTAGTCTGCTGAGGAAGATACCTGTGGCCTCTAAAAAGATCAGACCGGTCATTAAGATGAGAACACATTACAGTAAAGCTCAGAGGGATAGTGATGTCCAGTCTCTGTAATGGAAGTCTGCTTATCAGGGTTTTGCTCACAGTAAAATGACGAGGTAAAACCACACAGGTAAACAAACAAGTGAGACATGGTGGTGGTTAAGGACTACACTCAGTTCTGACAAGTCGTCTTAGAGTGTGTCTGAATATCATCTTCACATTAACTGTGTGTGAACATCTGTGTGTCTTTGTATGCATGCGTGTGTGGGTTTGTGTGTGTGTGTGTGTGTGTGTCTACACTATGGAGTCTTGAATCTCAGATCCCAGTCTGACACGAGGCCTAGGACAGATGGGAGAGTTGTCTCCGTGAGTCTGTGTCTCTGTGTGCGGCTGTGGGTGAGTGGGCGTGTGAGAGTGTGTGTGTGTGTGCGCGCAGTAGTTCTCCTCCAGTGTCTGATAGCCCTTGAGTTCAGATGGAGTGGTCGGGATGGAGCCCCCATTCAGTGGCAAACTCTCGGTTGATTTACCCACAATCCTCGGCTTCTGTTGCTGTGTGGGTGGCACACTTGCCCGGCCGTACACCACGCACACGCCGAAGCACAGCACACACACACACAGGAGCACACACACTGCGATCAGCTCTGCGCGGTAGGTCTTTGCAGTCGCCCACGGTGAGTGAGACCGATCGGGCAGAATAACTGACTCCTCCTCCAAGGGATGTGGTGCTCTTGGTCGACCGATAGGAGTGGGTCTCTGGACTCGTGGCTCCGCCCTCACACAGTAATTGGCCAGGAGTTGCTGAAAACCACGTTCCTCTGCCCAGCATGAGTAGAGTCTTTCAGCCCCCTCTATGCCGCCAACCACTAGCCCACCCTCTGGACCAGGAAACAGGAAGTGAGGCGTGCTGGGGCTGTATGACCATGTCCTGTGTGCATGGTTAGACCGTAGCTTGCATGGAAGAACGCGGAAGGTGTTGGCAGGTACAACGACCACCTGACATGCAGACATGTCTGAAAAAATTCAAACACACACACATACACACACATATACTAACATATATCAAACTGGACGTTAAATGTATTTATAGATAGATAGATAGAGAGATAGATAGAGAGATAGATAGACAGATAAGATACTTTATTCATCCCAAGGGAATTTTTTTATGTGTGGGTGTGTGTTTGCGTGTGTGACTCACCGGGGCTCTGTGACTTTGCAGAGCGTGGGGTGGCTGTGATCTTACACAACAAGGATGGGTCTGCATTTTCAATGTCCTGCTGCCATTGCCTGGGTAGGAAAGAGAGATACAGATGTGTGAATTACACTCAAGGGTTACAAGAATTTTCCATTTATTGTAATAGTTGAGTAAAAACTAAAATGACTACTGTGTGGGTAAATGTGTGTCTGTGTCTCTGTTTATTGTGTGTGTGTGTGTGTGTGTGTGTGTGTGTGTGTGTGTGTGTGTGTGTGTGTGTGTGTGTTTGAGAGGGAGAGTGTGCATAATTGAGTTTCAGTTGTAGGGCTCACCCCTGTGGCGCGGTGTGTGTGAGGTCAGCACAGCGTGTTCCGGCCCAGGCGCAGTACGGGTCTCGGGCCAACACACACTCCCCACAGGTCCGGTGAGCCGAGCAGTTACTCACACTCAGCTGCAGAACGGCCGAGTAGGAGGACACAAACAACACACCCTACACACACACACACACACACACAGACAGAGTCGTTAGAAATAGTTGGATCATGCTCACTCCGTCTCTCTGTCTCTCTTTGTCTCTCTCTGTCTCTCTCTCTCTCTCCCTCTCTCTCTCTCTCTCTCTCTCTCACACATACACACACACACACACACACACACACACACACACAGACACACACTTCCACAAGTTTTAAGCCCACACCAACAGACAGACAGACACATGCGCATTACCTTGCTTGAGTCCAATTCAATGTGTTGTATAGGCTGTTGCCTTGGAAACAGTGTGATCTCTTCAATAATGTGTATGTTGTCGGCACAACTAACAGCCTTATGCAGTCGTCCGTCATCTGCCAAACACATAACACAACACAACAGCATTATCCAATCTCTGCTCGGCATACTGCAATAATGCACAAAACTGCTACTTCAGTCAATAAATCATTAAGAGCCAATCACATAACACACAACTTTGTGCATTGTCTATTTAGAAAAACATGTAATCTACTATTACATCACATGAAACAAGATCGAACAATCCAAAGTAAAAATAAATCCATGTGAACAAATCCAGCAAAAAAAAGACAAAGCACTCGTCTATGCAACAAAAAGTTTAAAATGCCTTTATTCAAACAGGAAAAGTCAAACATGATTAAAAACATATACACCTTGACGTATTTCGGCATCCAGCCTTCTTCATGAAGTGCATGTTTTTTTTTATAATGTTTGACCTGTTTCTAGGCATCTTATGTCTTTTAAACAAGTGTGTCTTTTTGCTAAAAATAAAAATGACTGCAGCATCCGCCAACAGTGACTGAAACCGTACGAACACACACCTGTTCCCAGAAACATCACATCATAGACCTTCCGCAGGCCCTGGACTCTCTGCACTGCAATCTGTGTGTAGCGAACACTCTGTGTGCGTAGCAGTGGAGCACTGCGGATCACTCCATCCATGAGGAAGTGGTCCTTCACAAAGTTCAGCACTTTATCAGGCATATGCAGGGATGACTCAAACCCCATCTCTCTCACAGCACTGTTCACACACTACAGAAAGAAAAAAAAACAGGGACAGTCAAATTCTGACTATTGTATATATACTTACTATATGTAAGCTACCTTTAACGTTATATACATAATGCATATATGCTTGTTTTAGAGGTAATTATGAAAACACAATCAGTGTGAATGTGTGTGTATGGCCATATCTGTGGAAAGCCATACACAATACACTAATGTGAGTGTCTCCTTACAGCTCTAGAATCTAGACAGATTATAGGTGTGTGTGTGTGTGTGTGTGTGCACTTACCGCTCCAGGGCGTGGTTCTGGAACAGGTTGAGTGTGTGTGGTCCAACGTTGTGTTTCTCGGTTCAGTTCTCGGTATCGGCCATTAAATACACTGTCCACATGCTTCATACTGAAAACACACACAGCCGAACTCCCCCATGCTCCTTTATGCCTAAACACACACACACACACACACACACACACACACACACACACACACACACACACACACACACACACACACACACAGAGAGAGACCTTTCATGTCACCAGAGCTTCAAAAAGTTATCAAAGTGTCAAAATTAACTTTTTTTCTTGTCAACAACACATTTTCGATGCATATTTACATGCACATTTACATTACATAAATGTACATAGTCATACACACATATGGACATTGTTGAAGATGGACACAAATACACACCACTGTGAGGTGAAGACTGCATAGAGCAGTGTGTGTTCTCGGCTTGGCGCAGTATGTATGAAGACGTCCTGCACGATGTTGTAAGGGAAGCCGTCATCAGGCAGAGAGCACTGCAGCTGGGCTTTCAGGAAGGTCGTCCACTTCTTCTGAAGGACCCTCTCACCACCCTCGTCATCCTATACATAAATACACACACACACACACACAAACACACACACATATGTGTGAGCGTGTACCCACACAAACACAGAAGTATTCACAAATATAGATGCAAATGAACTCAGTAAATGAACTCTTCATGAGATTTGCACACATTCCACAAATAGAAACATAAACACAACAAATCTAAGCAGACAAATCCCCTCCCCGTTATACTTAGGCAACTTCCCATAAGCATGGAAACACACAAACACACACACACACACACACACACAGAGTCCATTCATACACATATTATGGTCTTTAGCATTCACAGAAGTCAGGATTGAACCCTTCTGTCAATGTACAACACAATGTGCAAACACAGTCACACACACACACACACACACACACACACACACACACAAACACATGCATAGTGTCCTTTACCTTACAGACACGTGCTATGCGGGACACAATGGTGTTGTCAAAGAAATCAAACTCTGTTCCAGTTTCACTGAAGAAGAAGTAGATCTCATCGTCTCCATCAGTACCCGGCATGTATGCAGATCCCACAAATACTGGATCTGAACGCACACACACACACACACACACACACACACACACATACAAACACCCGTCAATACCCGGCATGTATTCAGATCCCACTAATACTGAAAATTATTATTTCCATACTGTGTTTTGTGTGGTTTCACAGTTCTGTGTGTTTGGAAGATAAACTGTTTGAAACTGATAAACTGGTTTGAACAACTGAAGGAGGCCACTGACCCAAAGTTTTGTTTACTATGAAATACTTTTTTTCTAGAGCAGACAACAGTTTGCAGACTGTCTAAACTGCTACAGTCTAAACTGTGTTACAATCTGAACTTCACTTCCCTTGCTGTAGCCCTTGTGTGTGGGATGTGTGTTATCTCCACTCTCTTGTTTACCTTCCAGCCAGTTAAGGGAGTTGTCGGTTTTGAGAGCAGCTCCGGTGCCCAGGCTCTTAGAGATGGTCGGCTCATTACCCTGGAAATTACTCACAGTCCCAGTATACAGCATCCCATCTGCAACAAACAACGTCATTCATCATTCAGTGTGTGTGTGTGTGAGTGTGTGTGTGTATGTGTGTGTGTGTGTGTGCGTGTATGTGTGTGTGTGTGTGTGTGTCACGTTCGAAAAGCATACCACCTATGGGAAGATCTGAGGCTAATAGATGACCACCCACCTAGAGCGGTGGTGACCCTATGACATCAAATAGCTTTATAGCCAAAGCGTTTTAAGCCTTTGTGACAATTGTTTATTTCCAGAGAAATACAACATTGTATGACTTGCTCCATAACCTCATATCTCACTTTATGGCCCTGCAATAAACCATTTTCTAAACTTTTGCTAAACATTATGTCATGAACATGCAGCTTTCATTCGCACAAGAGAGTAGTGACCGTATTGTCAAGTCAAGTCAAGTCAGTTTTATTTGTATAGCGCATTTAACATGCACAGAGTGCAACCCAAAGCGCTCCACATATAAGACATTGTCACTGATACATAGACTAACAAAGACAATATCGGACGGAGCGGCATAGTCGCCAGCGTACCCGTGACACCAAGACATAGAACTACGTTTAAGAAATAACAAACGCAAAAGATGCCGGACAGAGCGGCGTAGTCGCCAGCGTACCCGTGACACCAAGACATACAAGACAGACAACAAACAAATTAATAAATAAAATAAATAAAAATAAAATTAGTCCAATTTCCAACTGGCTGAAAATGTCCAAGGGCAATGATGACTCGCGTGAAACTGCTGAATAGTGAAATTGTCTGAATAGGAAGCTTGAATGCAATCTGGGAGAGAGCCCATGGGGAAGCTAATTACGTGAATTTTTTTTTATTGGATTGGCACAATGTCAAGACAAATCACCAACCAAAGCTGCACTATAACTCAAAGCACTCTGGACGTTCTCTATGTTCTGGGTGTGGCGAACAGAGGATTGATCAACATCACGTCTATGTCACCAAACTGAGTGCACTGTGTGTGTGTGTGTGTGTGTGTGTGTGTGTGTGTGTGTGTGTGTGTGTGTGTGTGTGTGTGTGTGTGTGTGTGTGTGTGTGTGTGTGTGTGTGTGTGTGTGTTTATGTGCACCTGCAATGACAGCAGTGTTCTGGTACTCTGGACTGAAGGGACAGCGGCTCCGTCCATCCTCCATGAGAACCTCTCCCTGATCATCCCTCAGCATGGAAAAACTAGCTGCATTCTACAAACACACACACACAGCAAAATATATGGCATCATAAACATAAAAAAACTAGAAAACTAGCTGCATTCTACACACACACACACACACACACACAGCAAAATATATGGCATTATACACATAAAAAAACTAGAAAACTAGCTGCATTCTACACACACACACACACACACACACACACACAAACATACAGAGCAAAATATATGGCATCATACACATGCAAAGGTCATAAACACACATAAAGAGTTGCTAGGTCATTCTAAGGAAATTGAGAAAGAGAGAGCGAATGCGATTCTCACTCACAATGTAAGAACAGGTGGGGCTGAAAGCGTAGGTTCCACACACGTACAGATGTGTGTCGTTCAGATGCAGTAAGAGCTTGATGTAGTTGAAGCAGTCTTTCTGCAAACAAAACATCTTAGTGCAAGATCTCCAAACTGTAAATATAGCATGTGCTACCAGTAGCTACCACAAGGGGGATGCTCCTGTGCCTGAGTCAGTAGGATTTATGTGAACGACAACATGCTGCTAGGTCAGAGCATGTGCTACTTTGTGAAAAACAAAGCATATGCTTGTAGCAATGCTAGAGATTTCTCGCGAGGTGCACATGGGAGTTGGAGAATGAGACTGAGTGCCCACGCCCAAACAAACAACCTCAGTCATCAGAGGGGTGCACTACAAAGCAAGGTTACTGGCTTACCCCTGGAGGTAACAACACGTCCTTTTAGAAACAATAGCTGCTCAGTGCAGTGTTCTTTTAGAGATCAAAGGTTACTCCCACAATTACCTGAGTTAGCCTGTTGCCTTAGCCACGTTGACACCAGACACTTCTCAATTGAGAGTGGGTCTGGAAAAGGTTCATTGACTTACGACTTCAAGCAGAAGGGCGTAACTAGCAGTGAAATGAAACTTACATTGGTGCATTAAACTCTTACCCAATTGTTTCAGAAGTGGTCAATGAAGGTTTTAAATGCAGTTGTTAATTCCAAAAAAATACACGTCAATGCCGGAATAGCGTTTGTATTTGCATGCCCGTGTTTTAGGGACATTGGAAATGTGCTTCAATTTGCCAAAGGTTCGTATGGGTATTCCCAGGCTACTGTTATCTCCCTTTGTAGCACAGTCCTCTGATCTTAATGGATCTGCTGACTTGAGTGTCTGTGTTTTTCTGCCATGCTATGTTATTGATGCTGAACATCACATAGGAGGCTGTGTTGAGAGTGCTGTGTTGAGAGAGCTGTGTTGAGAGATCTCCCTCCCTCTTTCGACTCACCTGCAGGTCTTTCCCTTTAAAGCCACACTCCTTTCTCTTCTTCTCAGGTGTTTCCCATGACAACTGAACATAACACACACACACACACACACACACACACACACACACGCAAGGGGTTGAAACAATTAATAATACCAATTGGCACACAAATACAAACACCCAAATCCACACAATCACACATACATACTGCCTTTTGTTGAGAGTGTGAGGTGATGTCATTGACGTTGAGGGCAAACAGCATGTCTCTGGCACCCACGTAAAGTGTGCTATCTGATTGGCTGAGCAGCAGCGAGGTGTAATTAAACACTCCAGCAGGGGAGAACT
This sequence comes from Alosa pseudoharengus, assembly GCF_046254945.1. Classification (NCBI taxonomy): domain Eukaryota; kingdom Metazoa; phylum Chordata; class Actinopteri; order Clupeiformes; family Clupeidae; genus Alosa; species Alosa pseudoharengus. Next base: position 16,315,731 of record NW_027468630.1, on the reverse strand, counting down.
GTCTGACAGCTCGCTCCTGAGAGTCTGTCAACAACAACAACAACAACAATCTTACAAAAAATGCAACTAACAAAACAGAGAAAAACATTGAACCATAACTGTGAATAGAAAGGTGCTTAAAACAAAATAAGTAAATCACCACACACAATATACAAGAAACTAAAGGACCTTACCATAACAATGTTCTACCAAAACACTACAACACACAACAACAACAACAATAACAATTCTGCTACTTACGGTAGGGGAAGCTGATGCGAGGAATGACATCATCATTACGTGCCACTGCTATGGTGGACAGCAGCAGAGACAGCGCCCATGGGAGGAGCAATGTCATGGTTACTACCTGTATGGCAACAGAAGACTCAAGGATGGC
>NW_027468630.1:16292855-16310355 GCF_046254945.1 Alosa pseudoharengus | reverse complement strand
AGTCGATGGAAGAGAAAACACATAATTGGTATTTCTGTTGCTAGGCAACGGGTTCCCACCAGCTTTTCAAAGGGTAAAGGGGCACTTCATTTATGGGAAAGATAAATCAGTTACAACATTCAGCCTAAGTTGCACACACACACACACACACACACACACACACACACACACACACACACACACACACACACACTGTCTGTGTATAAATGAGTGTGCATGAGAGCATACAAATATACACAATAATACCACCTGGCACATCCAAGTCTGTTGTCCTATCAAAATAGGTCAGGCTCTGTACTCTCATTCACAGACTGTGTAACTTTGATGAACAATACACACATTATCATTTACGCATGTTTTCAATACACACACTATAATTTATGCTTTCAATTAAGCAGTGTTTCCTATACATTGACTTATTTGTGTTGGCCCACCACAATATCAACATTGACCACCACACAATGATTTTCCAGGTAGTACTAAATTGTGCTTAAATCTGGTTAGCATCATAACAACACTGTGCTTATTGTTAAAAACTGTTGTATTCAAGTAAATTCTGCAAACCAACCACCACAAATGGAATTAAATTCTGTGGGAAACACTCTTAAGTTTCAATATTGTCCCATGTATGGCATGCAGTGACACAAAACTGGATCCTTACAAACAAACAAACAAACAACAAATCAGCTTGTATACTCTGAGTCAAGATCCACCTTATGTAGAGAACATGCTTCCCTTGCACCGTGATTCCGCCGTACATGTCTGCGTGGAGTGGCACTGTGATTTCAAGCGGGCACTGTGACGGGAACTGCCCAGTGAGGACCCGGATGTGTGTGCCGCGCAGTGCTGTGTAACCAGCCAGGCGCTGTAGAGGAGGTGGGGGGGGGGGCTGGGTAAACAGAGGGTCTTTTCCCAGGCCCTGAGACGCAGCAGTCATCAACCTCCTGATGACACGCAGCACAGGAAAAAAAACAACAGCCTCCATTACACAACACTATATGCACACTGCAAACATACAGTCTACTATTACTTATTCAGAGTTTCTTTTGAAAAACAACATGCCAAACAGCACGTGTAGCTCGGCCCCTTAGTCCAGCTTGTTTTCATGTTTGATCTTTGTATAATAACAGTTGCAGTAACTTGTAATAAAGGAGCACGTTGAGTTTGCTAGGAAAACTCAAGTGGGAGAGTGTGTGGGGAGATCTAACATCTGCTCTGCCTGCTCCACACAGGCTGTGAAGGATAACAGCATCATGTAAATATAATTTACAATGTGTCATTTAAAGTATATTGTGGAGCTTGTGATGAAAGTTATTTTGCGTGTCCTCTCTTTTTACAGAATACACTCCTCTCTGACCTCTGCCCTTGGTTTCTTATCCAGCTGGGACTGCGTTGACTGGACTTGGTATGGGTCAGCACTGAAAACTATTCATACCATTAGGCATCCTCCCTGAATCACTGAGCATAAATATGCAGCTCAACAACCAGTATTGATTGAGGTGAAATTAATCAGATTCATATACAATGTAGCAATTGATGACACTCGTTGTCAAGGCAATGATTTATCTAGGTAGAAGCAGAGAACACAGACACCATTACAAAGAACACACAAGGGTAGCCACTAACACACACACAATGCACAAACAGGGTTGTCACATTCAAATCGACACGAGGTTAACACAAGACGGAGAACCAAGAAGGGCTACATGTAGACCACACAACACACATAATCTCCAAATAAGCTCTAAAACACAAACATTTAGCCCACACAATTCCCCTGCACAGCATTCTGGGTGTTAGCAACCAGCCGAAGCTACAATATTGTTAAGACCGTGCGAAACTGTAACACTTGTGGTTAAGTCTGCCATCATGAATTGATGATAAAAAGGCGGCAGGCAGATTTATGCAGCTTTTGAGCAATGTGACCAAAACTCAGTGGAAACGTCGGAGAGGTCAGCTGAGAAGCCAAGAGGTTGTTTTGTGCATATACTCCAGCAACACAATTAGCTCCAGTCATTCTGCCAGCATGGCCAACTAATGAGCACATTCATGCAAAAACACAGGGCCTCCGTCAGAGTGTCAGAGAGACCTGCTATTCCCTGTGTGTGAGTGTGTGTGTGTGTGTATATGTGTGTGTGTGTGTGTTTGTGTGTGTGTGTTTGTGTGTGTGTGTGTGTGTGTTGTAAAGGAGTGCTGGGGACGGATGCACCCGGTGTGTGATAGTGAATGGAGTATTGTGTGAGAGCTGTCAAGAGCTGTCCACACAGTGACTCAGGCACACACAGCACGGACAATACACACCCAGAGCAGCAGAGTGAGAAATTAAAGTGTGTGTGTGTGTGTGTGTCCGTGTGCACGCTTGATACGTGTACCAAATGAAGTATGAGTTGTAAAAATGATCCATGCTGATCAGGTTTTCTTTCAGCTGTCATTTGCAAAGCACTGGGAGTGAGAGTGAACCCCCTCTAGGAGATCTCTGGAGGAATCTATGTGTGTGTGTGTGTGTGTGTGTGTGTGTGAATGTTAAGTCTTTTCCATCACGCTGTAATTTGAAGGGTCTCCTGAGTGGTTGAGATCAACTTCCTTTGCTCTACTGAGAGATCTCAGTGTGTGTGTGTGTGTGTATGTGTGTGTGTGTGTGAATTGGAATAATCTTGAATGTGTTTCTCATTACTTCAATAGTGAGCGTGGGAGAGAGGAGTTGATCTGAATGAACAGTGTGTGTGTGTGTGTGTGTGTGTGTGTGTGTGTGTGTGTGCGTGCACAGGCGGTTGTGTGTTGCTTCAATTCAGTCATCTAGCATGCATATGGAGTTCTACTGGTTCGAGCTCAGGACCAACCCTTCTGGTTTCCAAGGACAACCTCTCTGGAGTCTCTGAAGATTGGCAATCACAACATTCACAGAACTCCAAAACTTTATTACAGAAAAGGGAAAACTGATCACACATCTTTGGAAATTCATTTCTAATAACTACTAGTGTATCCAACCTTACACATGTCAGCAGTTTAGTATATGACTCATGGACTCAGTGACCTGATCCAGATCATCATGGTATATGTATGTTGGGAGTGGACATACTATACGTTAGGTGTATATTGGGATACCAGATGGTGTTCCCCACCAATGCAAGTGAGATGAAGTAATCTCTTTAATCTTTACTTTGACAGAAGTGTTTTTTTTAAGTAAGACATTTTTTACTAGAGCTGAATGTCATGTTTACAGTATAAATGTATAGCTTTAAAGGGACTTGACCTAGTTAACTGCAGAATCAGTTGTTCAATTCTTACAAGAGTTTTAATCCTGTCTATGCCTTTTTACCACATTTTAACAACACAATTCAATCAAAAGCAATAATTTGTTAATTTCTAGGGTGTTAATAGACTGTTGAGTGTATAGAATAAGATCAAATTATTGTTTTACAGAATTCTCTGCAAGAGAAGTAGGCCTACCCAAACCTAAACATTTCAACAAACATTTCAACTATTGCTGCACATTTAAATTTTGCCACCAGGGGGAGCAAAAATATTTTGGCCATTTGGTCACTTTGTTGTAGGTAACTTGATCACAAAACTGGGCAGCACTAGTAGCTATAACAAATGATTGTCTTGAGTGCGGGTTCACCCTATGGTCCCTTTGGACTATGGTTCTCTCATACACTACATTTGCATGTATTTATCAAATAGCTTAATTAAGTAAACTCTGACAATGTCAAGTGTGTTTCCAGAATGCATTTTCCAGAACGCAACATGTTTCTGAACCTGTTGGCGTCTCTCTCTCTCTCTCTCTATCTCTCTCTCATACACACACACACACATGCACACAAATAGTTTTGTGAAGCTTTCCCACACACTCAGATTAAGACAGTATTGTTGGAGAGGAAACTGTGGGCTATAGGAGAAGGAACCGCCATTAAAACTGCTGATGAGGAAATCCTACAAACACACACACAGATACTCAAATAGTACAAACACACTTGCGCGCACGCACATACAGTACACACACACACACACACACACACACACACACACACACACACACACATTACCAGGCAGCTAATGTATAGAGGGGACTTTTGTAGGACCACTTGCCTGGTATAACTCACGTAGCTGAACATGCTAGTTTTACACACCAGTCATACTGTTCAGTAATATAATATCATGTAGGCCTATACACATGAGCCCAGCTGGCAGATCCCAGTCATATGAGATTTATACATTTCCCATGCCTGTCTAAGATAAATCATGTCATTTTACTCCAATATATCCTGTGCTATTTTAGACAAGGGTAGAGGGTTTAAGAAAGTAACTGCAACAATGTGTAAAAACAGTTTGAATAGAAATGGTGACTTATAAGCTGTCAGGTCATACTCATAAAAATGTCTTAAAATTACCAGTTTACTACTAATGTAATAACAACATCAACAAGAATGCAACAACTTGTGTGTGTGTGTGTGCACAAACCAGTGTTTACTGGTATGGAATGCTGAATGTGGTCTCAAGTGCAGCAATTCGGTTTTCACAGAGGCTTGCTGCCCCCTAGTGAACATGGCACAAATGGCATGTTTCGACTTATTTTGAAGTTCACTAAATACACTTATCTGTAGTTAATTATATATTCAATTAATCAACATTGTAAATATTCTTTAAGATGAATGAATCTGAACATAACAACACAATATTAAAAAACAAGACGTCAGATTATGAAGATTTCGAGCTGTAAAGGAAAATTGAAAAAAGTTGGTGAAAATATTCCACAGTCAGTGACAGTATGACAACTTGTATTATATCCTAAACTATCCTACCATATTCTGTCTATCTTTCTAAAGTACCCAAAATTAGTTCAGTACAAATTACGGATGGCTTAATCAGGAATAACAACACACATTTTCACATTACAGCTTGTAATGAACAAACTGAGAGTGTAGGCTTAGGCTATTGTCTGATTCTCTGTGATTAGGAGACTCAATAAGATATCATTTTGTAAAAAAAAATTATAATTAATATAATAATGAATGATCTGTAAACAGATTTTAGCAGATGTATTCATTCATTGTACAAACTTTGAGGAACAGATTTTATTTATCTTTCGCCAAAGGACAATGTGTTAGTCTGTGACAGAGAGACCCCTCTGGGTTGCAAATTCTTAGTCATATTGACAAACACTAAACATTCAGTTTCACAATAAACTAAGAAGAGCATCTATGTGCAAAATATCTGCAGTAATATGAGCTCCATCAAAAGGCAAGTATGAGCATGTGATTTATGTGCAGGCCTGTCAGAAGCCGAACCCTAAAACACAAAAGCAGTGTAGCCTCCAAATCTGTCTGCCAGAGAAAAAGCAAAAGACAGGTCTGTGGGAAACAAAAACTGGATTTGAAAGAGCGGAAGTCTCATGGGAGATGTGTTAACATTAATCTAACCTGTCAATATGCCTATCTTGCACAGCTTGGCCTAATCCAGTATAGGGACAATTAGGAAATCAGACAGTCTTTGACAGTAGCCTATTTGGTCTCACATGAATAAACTCGAAAACATGGACTTCAGAAACAGTTTAAGACTGGTAGGCTATGCTACCACATTAGGCAAACTTCACAGGAAAGGCAATAACATGAGAGTGACATTCAGGGAACCCATTCTTGCCCAGTGCCCAAAACTTGAACACAATCTGATATTCATCAACTTTACCTGTACAATGTGCCCTCTATCTGCTATGTTATTATTCAAGGGGTATCTTAAACTAAAGTTAGCTTGGTTTAGTAAAGGAATATATAAGCAACGGTAGCAGAGATGGGGTTTAGGGTGCACTCATCCGCACATCCCTCTTTCCCCTGACAGCGAGGAGGAGCTCGCTTGTTTATTCGTTCACGTCACTCTTTCTCTCATTCCCTTCTTCCTTCCTGCCATACACAGCGGAGAGCTAGCTTGCTAGCTAAATTGAAACTGTTTATTGTGATACTAAAATCCACCAAAGTGTTTTCAACGCCAACTTCCGATTTTTGGAGACGGGTAAGTTTAACAACTGTTCGGTCCTTTTCCCACACGATTAGACAGAGAACGAAACAAACGAATGGCCCAGACCGACGGGATGTCCCGTGTGTTTCCCTACGAAACTCAGCGTTATTCTTCATGACGAGCTTCTACAATAATTTGCACTATGAACTGGATGCTGATATTTACATTTCCGCTTTTGAAGTGACATCTTTGTGACGGTTTACACCTGTATTTTCTTAAATTACGCCAAACTGGGTCAGTGTCTAGAGCCAAAATGTCGTCTTTTACTTGTACATTCTCTCATGCCACAAACAGATGGCGTCGGGAGGGGGATGGAGAGAATGCGAAAGAGCCGCATAAACGAATGCAGCAGGCCACAGTCACCCGCTTTCCGCCACAGCGCCGTGAGCTAGCTAGCTGGCTAACAGTGGCTAAATTAGCGTTTTATACCCAAGAAAAAGCCAAGTCTGCTGATACCTTCGTCTAAGGGAAGCTTGGAACAAAGTTTTGCTGTAAACTTTTCAGGCCTTTCAAAGTTGTATTTGTATTGGCAGTGCTAATAAAATTGGCTACAATGCTATGCTGAATGAACGCGGTGCACTGTTCGTTGCCTAACTGTGTGGTCTGTGCAGATTCTCAGTAGTGGGCCTAAAGCACCCGGGGAGGGTTTCTAAAATTTTCCGACCATAGGCTCTGGTTCATTTGAGACCTGCCCAACGCCGAGGCGAGGACAAGGCCCTACAATCGATAAATTATGCATCCAATTCAAGTTAAGATGGTGTGGTTGTCTGCGAACAAGTGTGGCTAGTTATAGCAGTGGTTTGTGATGCCAAAGCTTTCAAGTTGCTCGTTGCTGTGTGTTACTATGGACATACTTAGTGTGGCATATTATCGGGGACTAGATTTTTTAAATAAAATGTATAATGTATCATCCTGTTACACTGAATATTTAAAATTTTACACATGCACATGTTTGCTATGTCTCAACTGTAAAATAATCAAAACCTAACCTTAGATGAGAAGGCTTTTGTGACTACCAAACACAACATTAAGCAGCAGAATAAGCTGTCATTTATACTGTCATACACCACTCAGGCCTTGAAGCTTTGCCTGGGCCTTCATGAAACGTTACACCCATTCCATGGACGCCCTGGCCTGGCTTGGCTTGTGTTGTCATTTGTGCAGAATAACAAGAGGAAGTGTTTTGTTGTGGCGAGTTGAGAGAGGTCACACAGGGGGCGCTGAGGGGGAGAGGGCATCAGCATTTTTCTCGAGCTGCACCACAGAAAGACCACGCGGGGTACTCTCTGGAAGGCCTGAGGGGAAAGGTGGTCTGACTTCTGGGTCACGACCTTTTCAGGCACTCTCACATGCAGCAGGCTGCAGCTCATCTGTACAACTAGACTGCTCATGTCACCTATTGGGGATCAGCTGGCCTTGAAGTGGCAGTCATTGATTTGAATTTACTGTTATTTTGTGAATACTGTTGTCCAGTTGTCCAGTCATCACAGTCCTCTCCATCCTCTGGACACTGCCGTTAAACAACTCCAGCTGTCTCAGATTTCGCCCGTAGATGCTGGATTGCATCAAAAAACATTCTTGGCTCTGGTGCCAGCCAGGGCTACCCAACGTACTGAACTGCTATGGTCTGGTTTTTGTCACAGTGCACCCCTGTGATGTCATTGAGTTGGATGAAGCAGGCTGTTGCCCACTTCACTAGAGTCAGCCATGAGATGATGGTTATGGGCTGTGGTGCAGAAGCTATCCGAGCCTCAGTGAGTTTGCTTTAGGCAGCTGTCACACAGAGATGACATGTCAGTCATCGGAGATAGGAGGAGCCAGTGGTTATAAATAGGGATGCTACGTTCCCCTCCATGACTGCAGTGCATAGAGATGCTATAGCACCGTAAACTGTGACATTAGCACCACTGAAAACTGACTGTATAGTATCGCCATGTGATGTATGACTGTGTGCTGTAGTCTAGTCTTTGGCTAGCATGGAATCTCAAATAAGGAAGCAATTAGGTATGTGTATAGCATGTATGAAGACTCTTTAAACATTTAAGAAGCCTGTGGGAAGAAGAGTGTCCTTCCTGTGTGGTAGAATGAATAGAGTCATATCACCTGCATGTTGTAAAGGTGGATGCATGGACCTCAAATAACAGAAGGCCCTAAGGCTCGAGGTTAAACAAACCAGAGTACATGAGAGGTCACTTCAGAGCAGACTGGTTCAGTTCCTGAGCTGCAGTGGCCTAATCAAATAAATCAAATGCAGTAGGCCTATCTGTTATGTTTGTTTGAGGAACTGCTGTCTCCTAGGAAGCTTGAACAGTGGAAAAAGTCTGGTTCAGGAGGTATGCCCACAGGTAGCCTATGTAATAAAAGACTTATAAATAAATACATAAATAAGGTTCCTAGGTTTCTGAAAATAGATTTAGACTTACTCTATTTTGTTTACTTATAGTTACCACTGGTATTTTGCATCAGTCTGTGGTAACTGATACAAGACTGGATTAGGAAGTGTAAATATCGTCTTCCCTTCTCACATTGATCTCATTCATTACACTCATTAGAATTAAATCTACAAGTAAATATAGATCCTTGGCACAACAATCTGGGAAAAAAAGATGTCTTAGACTTAGTCTGATCTGATGCTATACTTCTGCACTTTCATGACACAGTATTTTAATTAATTCAACTGACAAAGCATTTTATAATCTCTCAAGATTAATGTTACACACGAAAAATGCGTAGGCTAATTGCATGAGCTTGAGGCAAACTGCCCAGATTTCTATCATAGCTTCAAATTAACATGGAAATCAAACGTACCCAGACTATAACTCTTGTAAAAAAAAACTTGAGTCTGTCACGTTATTGATATATCACAGAATCTGTTTGGCATTCTAGAGATTATGGGGTTGACCTCAGTGGAGAGATGGTGCGCTTGACACAGGGTATCCCCCCATACCTCCTCTGTTGGCCCTTTTCCTGCTGAGTTAAGGGATCAACCTGTCAACCTGGAAGCACACTGCTCTACCTGATATTTCAAGTGTGATGTCATGCATTTCAGCAAACTATACCAGATGTACAGTTTAAATCATTTTGAAATGATTTGACTGTCTCTCGTCAATATATTTCTGAGATGTTTGACTTGTATTGTCATGCTCTGTAAGACAGGCAGACATTAGATGATCTAGTAGGCCTACATTTCTCCAGTATTTAGCTTGGTATTAGTCTAACTTGCTTCTGCCTTCAATAGAGGGATGAAATTCTCATAAAGTTCTGTGAGAGAGGGACCTCCAAGGTGGATGATGTTATGCTGCCCCATGGCTCTTGATTAAGCTACATGTGGTGCTTGGACCATTTGTTATAAACAAACACTCAAGCTTTACAAGTTCATGCCTCTCATTCACCCATTCACACACACTCATACACCTATGTCTCGGAGGCTGCCATGCAAGGTGCCAACCTGCACATCAGGAGCAATTTGGGGTTCAGTGTCTTGCTTAAGGACACCTCGACAGGGTTGGGCTTGAACCGGAAGCCTTCCTGTTGCTGTACGACACCTCTACCTCCTCAGCCACTGACTAATCAGTAATGTCAGTGTCTTGTCAGTGTTGTTATGTTGGCCGTTTGGACAGAGAATACCAGATGACCACAACACCATAGAATTCTCTCCTCTCTGTAAGAAATGTGTAGGACTAGGACACAACCTACTGTTTACAGAATGCACCATAATACCCCTCTGGTTGACCGGTCACTTTTTTATAGACTGACACCTGGCCACTTACACTGTGTCCATCAATTAATGCTCTCTGTACCTATTTTTTGAGGTCACATCATGAAAGCCAGAGGTCACACTGCGGACACACTGCGTAGGCTTAACCAAAACCAAATACTTCCACATACAGCATACACACAATGGGAATGAGAGGCACGATGGTTCATTGATTGTCAACATGGCTGGAAAACGACGCATGGTCTGGCGTGCGTCAACCCTAAGCTAATTTGATAATTTAGCACAAAAAAAAAGTTTGCTAATTTCATAGCATGAAACCAATGCAAAAGTGGGTGGGTCTGCGCGATGCTTGGGTGTGTCAATGCACAGGCGTGCGTGGGAGTTAAATAGCATCTTTCAAAACAACACATTTTCCCTGAAACTTCCATATGATTTCATATTGGGCAGCTGACCTCCCACACAAGAACCTCCGCCCCCTCTGGTGGCTCCGTATGCGATGGGAAATTTGTTGCTTGCTCCATTCTAGAACATCTACGAAGATCTGTGTTGTTATTAACAGGTTATTAAGGTATGTTTGAGTCATTTTGACTGATAATAAATGACTTCATCAGCACATCTACCAATTAGTTAACCTATTGAAGCTCATTTGCACCTTGCTTTGTGTCAATGAAGCAAGCTATCCCCACTTATCATGACTGTGTGATGCCTTTTCATGGTGCTTGTAGCACTAAAAAACAAGATAGATAGATAAATACTTTATTGATACCCAGGGGAAATTCAAGAAAAAAAACAAGGGCCCATAGGCCAGGTAACAAAAAAAAAAAGGTAGTTGCTATCTGCTAGCATTGTCGGGTGTTAGCCTCAAATTTTCAGAAGTGGAAGTTAAGATGCAATGATGAGAAATCCCCTACTTGCTTGTAGTTAAGGACATTTTATGTGGATTTTAAGTGATTTTCAGCGTTTTAAGTCATAGTCAGTAAGTGCAGGCCATGCCAGCAGTGCGCCATGTGTGATTCCAATAAACATCATCCAGAGTGTGTTGCTATGAGTTGCTGTTACATACCAGACTACAAGACAGGGGTACGGGGGGAACACAGTGCAGAAGATAAGAGAAGGAAGGAAGTGATGTGAAGGGGAGGGAGAGGTGGAGAACAAGAGTAAACGAGTTCATGAGGAGGAGGAGTGAGTGAGTGAGTGAGTGAGTGAGGGAGGGAGGGAGAGAGAGAGAGAGAGAGGCAGGATTGTTGCATGGTATCCATGGAGACCTGAGTTGGTGCAGGGTGTGTGTGGAGGGGTGAGGAGAGGTACTGCAGGAAAGTTTCGGAGGGGAAACCGGGAGACGTTCCTCAGGAAGTTGGCAAGTTCCTGCAGAAGCGCCGAGAGCCTGAAGGACATCTGAAGCATGCAGGGTCCTCAGTACTAGAACTAGTGTGTGTTCATCTACCCACACAGCGAGTGCCCAGTCCCCCCATCAAGCCGTCCATTTATTTTTAATCCTACCTCACAACAGTTGTTGAGCAGGCGAGATGTTTTTTGTGCTTTGAAACTTGCTAGTAGATGTGAATAGAAATCAATCTGAAGATTGGAATGTTATATGTGGCCATGTAGGCTACTTGTGTTAGGCCCACTGCGTGGTCATTGCTTGCATCATGCTGTTGTTAGTGGGACAGTATTGTTTTCAAATGATTAGACCCTATTTTTTGGAGTCTTGTATAATTTTCCTATGTTGACTAATTTTCCCATTAATATCCTTTAAGGAAAATTCCGGTATTTAGCACTTTGAGTCCTTTTTCTGGTTTGTTTTGGATGAACTAGAGTGGTGGACACCGAAATTTTGACGATTGGTCCTGTCTCGACTTTTCTGACTCGTTTTGAATCGCCTTTGACTTCTCAGAGTGGCTGCAAACAGGCATACTGTAGGCTACTCAAACATGTCCTAAAACAACCCTTAACGTTCGTTTTCAAAACTGTGCAACTCACCGAGTGGTAGTGGTGTTCGTTGATTATTAAAAGCAAATATATCGGCGCAATGTATGATTTCCAGCCGTCTTATTTGCTATTGTGGAACTATTCACAACCGCTCAATATTTGAACCTGAAGCATAGACGGTGGCGCAGTAATATCAACGTGCAATGAGTCTTCCAACAGAAATCAATGGGATTTTACAAAATGGCAAATAAAACACGACAGAAACTCTATTTTGCTACGCTACTTGTTTTGGAACATCAACGAACACCACTAACCACTCGGTGAGTTGCACAGTTTTGAAAACGAACGTTAAGGGTTGTTTTAGGACATGTTTGAGTAGCCTACAGTATGCCTGCTGGCAGCCACTCTGACTAGTCAAAGGCGATTCAAAATGAGTCAGAAAGGTCGAGACAGGACCAATCGTCAAAATTTCGATGTCCACCACTCTAGTTCATCCAAAACAAACCAGAAAAGGGACTCAAAGTGCTAAATACCGGAATTTTTCTTTAATAAGTCAACATTTCATTGACAACTGTGAAGGTACACAAAGCTCCGTGCTTGTTATTCTTACAGAGCAAAGAGTTGATGGGAGGACATGCCACCATCATCAGAAAACAACCTTGAGTGTAAATGCTCCAAATCTGTGGCTGGTGATAAACCGTTGGTGAAACTGGTCTGTGTTTGGCATCCAGTCCTAGACTCCGTTTTTTCTTACCACATAAGCTGAATGGTGATAGTAAGTCTCAGCCTTGTCCAGCAGGTGGACCTATGTGGACGCGGTCTCTCAGCACGTTGCCAAGACGATGCCACGAGGCCGGCGTGAGTCATCGGCATCAGCAGCGTGTAATCTCCTGCTGCTTTCCCGGCGTCGACGGCTGCAGCCGGGGCTGGGGCTGGGGCCGCTCTTAAGGAGGGTGCTACATCGCTGTGATTTCTGAGGTGCCAAGTCTTCTTTGGGAGACTTGACACGTTCAGTGACATCAACTGGCTCGGGGAACCACAACAAACAGCAAACACTGCCAGCGCCAGGCAAGGCTTCCATGGCTCTGTCTGTCTCCGTGCTGAGATCAGAGACTGTTTGTAGCCTGTGGCTCAGCTTAGAACTGGGCCCTTGGTACTCAAGGAGACCCAGTGGTAGAACAAGAAATGGTTTCAGTTTCCAAGCAGTTCAACTTGGGCAAATATATGTGCTACACTGAAGAGTTCTCCAAACGGTGTTATAAATGCAAGCCCTAGTACCCCAGTTGGACATTCACCAGTGCAGTTAATGCTTGGACAGTTGACATGACATTACCTGATTGCTAGAGTGTGAGACTGACACACAAACAGGCTAGCGTTGAGCCAGTGGTCTAGAGTGCAGAGAAGAACCGTTGGTTCAAGACTGAGCTGTTGATGAGGAGTGGTGGTGAACCAGTGATCTTTGGGTAAGACATGGACTGACCCTCCTGGCCTTGATCATGTCCAGAATGGCTCCCGGACCACTGGCAATCTCGTCAGTGTTGATGGTGAATTAGGGGACCCGTGGTCTTCTGTGTGTCCCTGAACATGTCTGCCTCAGACTGTAGCAGTGGCTGTGTTGATTTGATTGAGAGGTGGTGCAGGTTATCAGCAAGTGTGTGTGTGTGTGTGTGTGTGTGTGTGTGTGTGATGGCTCATCTTTTGTGGCACACTCATACCCATTCCAGCAGGTGAGTGATGAACCTGAATAATGGCAAATGTGTGATGATACTCTTTTCAATAGTTATGAAGCGTCTCTTAGGCAGTTTGTTGGAGTTTGTTTGGAATTGGGCTTAATCAGTAGAAAATTATTCTCCTCTGTCTGAGTGCCTGTCTGTCTGTCTCTTAGTCTGTCTGTCTGTCTCTCTCTCTCTCTCTTACAGGCCCCTCTCTCTCTCAACCTTTCTTTCCTCTCTTTATTTCTCCCTTCCCCCTCTTTCAATTTCACTCTGCTCCCTTCTCTTTTTTTCTATCCGCTCTCGGTTTCCATCTCACTCCTTGGTTCTCTCACTCTTTTTTTCTCTCCTTCTCTCTCTCTCTCTCTCTCTCTCTCTTTCTCTTTCTCTCCCTCTTCCTTCCTCAAATTGCTTTCTCTGTTTTTTTCTCCCTCCCCTCCCCCGTGCCCCCCTCTCTGCTTTGCTCTCTTTCTCTCTCTCTCTCTCTCTCTCTATGCTCTTTCTTTCTCTGCTCAGCTCTCTCTGCTCTTTCTTTCTCTCTGCTCAGCTCTCTTTCTCTCTCTCTCTCTCTCTCTCTCTCTGTGCTCTTTCTTTCTCTCTGCTCAGCGCCCTTTCGCTCTGTGCTCTTTCTTTCTCTGCTCAGCTCTCTCTCTCTCTCTCTCTCTCTCTCTCTCTCTCTCTCTCTCTCTCTCTTCATTCCTCCCCCAGCTTACCCCCCTCACAGTTTCCCTTCCCTCCCCCCGCAGCTGTCTCTCTCCATTTTCTCTCTCTCTCTTGCCCTTGCTATTGCTCTCGCTCGCGCTCTCTCCATTTTTTTCCCTCTCTCTCCCCCTCCCTCTCTCTCCCTCCATTTTCTGTTCTCTCTCCCTCCCTCCCTCCCTCCATTTTCTCTCTCTCCCAGTCTCTCCCTCCATTTTCTATCTCTCTTTCTCCCTCCATTTTCTCTCTCTCTTCCTCCCTCCATTTTCTCTCTCTCTTCCTCCCTCCATTTTCTCTCTCCATTTTCTCTCTTCCTCAGACCCTTTTCTTTTTTCCTCAGTTTACCTTCTTTGGATTTTTAACAGTTTACGTTTACCTCTTTAGTTACCATCTCTTTTTTCTCTTTTTTGCTTGTTCTTGCAATTACTCCCTTCTTTTTCTCTTTTCAATTGTTTAGGTTGTTTGTCCTCCTTTTGCTCTCCCTATTGTTACTCTCTGCCTCTGTTTCTTCTCTGCCTTCTCTCTCCCTATGTCTTGTTCTCTCTCATTTTTCAGCCTCTCTTTCTTTTTTCCCTCTCTCTCTCTCTTTCTCTCTCTCTCTTCCTCTCTGTCGCCATCTCGCTCCATTCCCCTCCCTCCACTGTTCTCTTAATCTCCTCCCCCTCTCCCTCTCTCACTATTTGCTCTCTCTCTCTCCCTCCCTCCCTCTCTCTCCTCTCTCACTGGTAGAGGCTTCTCTTCTCCTCCCTCATCCCTCCATTTTCTCTCCTCTCTCTGAATCCCTCACTTTCAGCCATTTTGCCCCCCATACACAACCCCTTATGCCAGAAGCCTTTTATCTACAAACCAAAGTTCTGATAGAATTGTAACTTAAAACTTTTGTTTACACACAAATGGGTATAATTTGCCATCATGTTGGCATACAAAAACATTATTACCTCAGGAGAGGTGTGGGTGTGACGACTCTCAGGGTAGTAGGTCACCCTATCCTCTGCACTGCATGACTACAATAGACTCTCGTAGAGGGGTCCAGTCCTTTCTTAGTGTGGACGGAACACCCAGATGGAACCCCAGGTGGGGAAGCGATGCTGGAAGGTTGAGTTGATTCACCCAGCAGCCAACTCTTTAATAGGCCTGGCCTGGGATGCAGGTATAACTGTACACTTTGTCCATATTTGGAATCATCACTTCTAGAGTACAAGTAAGAAGGTGAGCAGATCAAGACTAGGCTTAATTTGAACTTTGAATCAAACAGAAAACCACAAAAACTCAGAATGCAGAATAGATCAAGACTTGTCCAAGAAAATAGTCTTCATCTTTGTTTTTAAATAATAATTTTCCACTCTACAAGTTGGGACAGGCAATGTGTGTGTGTTAGGAATAGAGAAAGCCTGCTGTAGCAACATTGCAATTGTAGATCAATTTAAGAGGGATTTGTGCTGGCTTTTTATTTATGTTTTTGCCGAAACTTATTACCTAAGCCTATTACTTTCACAACTCCAGGAACCTGCTCAAATGTATTTGTAGAGGTTAACCATAACCACCATAAACATTAATGGTTTACTAGTTCATCATCTCCCTGTTCACAAGCCAGGAGTTTTCATCTCAAATGGTCCTTCAGGAAAATGCCTGGCATTGTCTCAGATCGTCCTAAACAGCGGCCTGCTCTCAGCACCTCTTTACTTTGTGGCTCTGGATGAAGGTGTTCTGGCAGTGGATTTTACACAGGGATCCTTTAACTGTGTGTTGTTTTGGCTGATTCTATGGGTTTTGGTGAGCTGAATTTCCTGCAGGTACGCCATGAAGAAGAGGGAGGTAGTAATGTCAGTCTGAGTGTTTTTTCCCCCCTCCCATTGTTCTTAGTAGAGGCAAACAGGATCAAATGTACTGGTGGAGTGTGAGTGTGTGCGCCGGAGCTTGTGTTGTTCTTTGCCTTCAGGGATCAGATACATAAACAAACATGCTTTTTCATACAGAAACTCACACACAACATACACACATAAATGGAAAGTGCATGTGTGTAAGGCCTAGTTGTGATTGCTACTAAATATATTGAATGTTGACAGTGTGATGTGCTGTTTTTGCTAAAAGAGAACTATAACCGAGTTCTTGTGCGGTCAGTTCTTCCATTGGAAGAAGCATCAACTGACCAGTCCTTATTAGGCAGTTTGATGTGAATAGCCAAATAATTCACTTATCTGCATTTGGAGGAAGCCCAAATTGCTGGCCACCTCTGAAAAGGTGAGGGAGGTGTTGGATTCATTTGTGCTTTTCATGCGTCATGAGAGAAGATGCACCTCAGCTTCCAGCCAGACACTGAGCACTCAAGATGATGCTCAAAGATGAACACATTTTTCTGCTGTATACTTACATGCTGTTTAATTTGTTGAGATGAGCACAAGCTGTTGTTTACAAATACAGTGGTGGAAAACTAAAAACTAAATCAAAAGCAGCTCCACACTTGTCATCACAGAAGTACTGCCCTGTCACGACTGACTACTTTGCCAAATAGCAGTTGATTGTTTGTGCTAGTGCACACACTGATGTGTTTCATGTCCCATTGGTGTTTCTTAATTACGTTAACTAGCCAGAAAGACGCAAAACTAAAAATAACATTATCATATTAACACGTTCTCTCCAACTACTCATTTTCCAAACAAAGGGACATGGTAAGATCTATTCAATTGTCCATCTTCATCTGTAATTCCTTCCCAAAATTGATATGAATACTTTGTCTTTAGCTAGGCGAAGAAAAAGGAGCTAGCAGGAATAATGTTCAAACGTCATTGGCCATACAGAAAATGTTTTGTCAAAAGCCTTCCTTTATAAAATGTTTCCGTCCATGTTTGTGGAACTACTTAAATTGAGCTTTTCAGCAAGATAAACATCATCTTTACTTTAATTTACTTTTTGTTCAGTGACATAATTGGTGAACAAATGTTAAGTCTCTTGTTGAAAATGCATAAATCCAACCAAGCCCTTTCCAATCCAAGTAGACAAATAACCCTGAAAAGTCCATAACTCAAGGACCTCCTGGTTTGAATGTATCATAGATACCCCACCTATGCAAATCATGGGGGTTTGTATAGATAGGAGTTCATATATAAAGCAGAAACTTGTTCTAAAGCTCAGCTTGCAGCCATTAGAACTCACAAAACCTGTCTAACACATATTTGCTATGGTTTGGTATTTCTATCCAGAAATGCTGAGCTTGTTGTTGCCGTGGTGCTGCGGCACAAGTGTAAAGATGTAGGCCGCAATTCGGCTTTGCAAAAGGTTGTTGATGTTTATACTCAACAGTCAGTCAAATCACAGTGCTTCCTCCTATATTGAGAACTGAATCAGGAAATGCATAGCAGAATAATGTTGCTCTCTTCACTAGCACTGGTATCTAAATCCACCTGGTACTGTTATGATCTTCTTTAAATTT
>NW_027468630.1:16160355-16287855 GCF_046254945.1 Alosa pseudoharengus | reverse complement strand
GTTTACTCTGAATGATTTCGGACTTCGACACAATCGGATGTTTGAAAGGAGCATCAGTCTTCAGCTTGGTTTCTACTGGCTGCTTGAGAGGAACATCAACCTCAGACTTGATTTTCATTGGTGGTTTGTGAGGAGCCTCAGTCTTCAGCTTGGTTTCTACTGGTTGCTTGAGAGGAACATCAGCATGCATTATCATTTCCATTGGCTGCTTGAGAGAAGCATCAACCTCAAGCTTGATTTCCATTGGCTGCTTGAGAGGCGCATCAACCTCAAGCTTGATTTCCAAGGGTCAGCAGTGTCTTGCTTATGTTTCTGTTGGCAATATGACTGCTTTTGACCATGGACGACTTTTCTCGCTAATCTTCCTCTTGAAGGCCCCGGCCGTGGCGTGACTGGCTGGGGCACCTGCACCGTATGCCGGCGACCCGGGGTCGATTACCGCCCCGTGGTCCTTTCCGGATCCCACCCCGACTCTCTCTCTCCCACTCACTTTCTGTCATTCTTCACTGTCCTGTCATTAAAGGCATAAAAAAGGCCAAAAAAATATACTAAAAAAAAAAAAAATTCTTCCTCTTGAAGCCATATAGGTCTAGTCTTTTTTGGCACTGGTCTCTCTTGTCACCAAACTCGTCAAACCAAACCAAACCGAACGCTAAACTTTTTTCTCAACAAAGGGAATACTGAGCTCTACCATAGTACTCTTTACCATCATAGGTGTTGTGGCCATAGGTATAGCTGCAGTAAGATGTGCCAAGAAGCCAGTGGTTGGCACATTCACACTCTACAATTAGGGACTTGGGCATGGCAGTTGTCCAAATGTTTTGGTTAATTTCTGCTATTGCTCAAGCATATATGTGTTTAATTAATCTTAATTGTTATGCTAATTGCTGTGTAGTTTAAGTAGTAAAACCCCCTAGCCTCTATCTAGGGGCATATAATAATCTGTCCTTGTCCGTGTGTGCCCTTAATCCTAACCCTTCCCCAGTGGAAGTGTGAAACCTGTCTAGATATGACACCACACCTTCATTGGAATGGAAATCTGTTGCTGTGATCTTTTCTAGTAATTAGCATCATTAATTCTGTTGATACAGCTGATTCCTTCCAGCTCCCAAGCTGTGTCATTGATTTTAATGATTTAGGTCAGTGCTTGGATGATGGTGTGTCCTTATGGAATATAGTTAGTCTGATTCTTAAGTATGTGTATGTATATGTGTGTGTGTGTGTGTGAACATCATATATTGACTCCAAAATGCTTGGTAGGCTGAATTTCATCAAGTCCAGCAATCGCTGACTGGAGATATTTAGCTCCAGAAATCCTACCCGCTTCTCAAACACACACAGACACACACAGACACACACACACACACACACACACACACACACACACACATACGCCTTTGTCCAAACATGCCTTTGTCCAAACGCAGATACCAGTGACTTCTCACTTCTGTCACTACCAGAGTAGCTGATCAAATCTCCTACATGCCCTGTGAACTCAGAATTGACCACCCTCCCCTCTCTCTCTTTCATATGGATAATGCATACATGCACATCCTTTTTTGACACCTAGGTGATAATGAAACATTAACCAATGCACTTTCCTGGAGTGGTGCCATGATTGCCAGTCAGTAGTTTGGTGTAAAGGTTGCCTAAAACGGTTCACACCACTATTGGAAATATGGAAGTTGTAATTACCTGTTAATCCTTTTGCCGTGAAAAGGTTATCTATCTCTTCCCAGACTTACGTCTTTTCTTTCATACACCCACTCTGTCTCTTTTTACTGTTTCTCTCTCTCTCACTCCATCTGTCTCTCTTACTGTCTTGAGGCCACGTGTATCTGAGTTTCTCTTGTGTAATTTTCTGAGTGTGTGTGCATCTCTTACCAACCTGAGGCGTTTGTGTTTGTGTGTGTCTCTCGTGTGAGCGTTAGAGTTTGTGTTTTTCTCGCTAACGTGTGTTTTCCCTTTTCCCCCCTGCAGGAGGAGAAGACACAGCGGGCAGTCCAATGCCCGTCTGAGGTCATGCGTGGGCGCGCGGAGGTGGGCACTCAGACGGAGCCAGTGGTGGTGCTGTCGCTGGCGCAGGCGGCCGTGCTGGGCCTCATCTCACAGAACGAGGTTTTCGGAGCCACCATCGCCCCCAACGGCTTTTACACGGGCGACCCCAAAGAGTCCCCAGCTCCCCCCTCCGAGAGGATGGACTACGAGTACGCCGACCAGCTCATCGGGGCCAACGGAGACTACTTGGGCCAGAATGGTCTCGTTGAGGACGGACACATGCCCCCCCACCCCGACTGCGGAGACCGCAGGTGGCACGGACCCCCCCACGATGGCCCCAAGCCCCCGACGGGCCATCCCGACCCCTCTGTATCAGGGGCAGGGGTCAAAGGTGAAGGGTCATCTGCAGGATCTGGGCTGCCTTCTTGCGGGCACATGATGAGTGGCATGCCCATGGGCGACCCGGCCGGAGGGTACCGGCTGGCACACAAAGACCCGCCGCCGCCTCCCCCACCGCACGCCGGGTGCCCCGACTGCCTGCGCGAGGCCAAGAGCTCCCACACCCCCACGCCGCAGGGCGACCCGCACCCTCACGCTCACCCGCACGGGCATCACCCGCACCCGCACGCGCCGCCTCACCCACACCCTCACCCCCAGCCACACACGTCTACCCGCGACCGGCACGGACCGCCGCCGGGGAAGAGAGGCGTGGGAGGAGCGGCGGGAGCCGGGGGAAGCGCCGGGGACAACAGCGACGACCGAGGAGGAGAGGAGAACGGGAGGAACCGCGGCGGCGGCGCAGGAGGAGGAGACGAGGAAATAAGCGGCTACTTCCAGCACGGCGAGGTGGGCTACGAGTCCAGCGAGATGGGCGGCCCCGGCGGAGAGTTTGAGGAGAACAGTCAAGGAATGTTCTGGAACGACCCGGGCGAGGGTGGAGGAGGAGGAGGAGGCGGCGGCGGTGGATCGGGAGGAGGGAGTAGCGGAACGGCCGCCCACCATCACCACCACCACCATCACCACCACCATCACTCGGGCCGGCGCATTGACCGCCTGGACATCAACATCCAGATCAACGAGTCGTACTGCGTGGACGTGGGCGAGGGCCTGCGCCGCTGGAAGTGCCGCATGTGCGACAAGTCGTACACCTCCAAGTACAACCTGGTGACGCACATCCTGGGCCACAACGGCATCAAGCCGCACGCCTGCCCGCACTGCGGCAAGCTCTTCAAGCAGCCCAGCCACCTGCAGACGCACCTGCTCACGCACCAGGGCACGCGGCCGCACAAGTGCACCGTCTGCAAGAAGGCCTTCACGCAGACCAGCCACCTGAAGCGCCACATGCTCCAGCACAGCGACGTCAAGCCGTACAGCTGCCGCTTCTGCCGCCGCGGCTTCGCCTACCCCAGCGAGCTGCGCGCGCACGAGGCCAAGCACGAGCGCGGACGCTGCCACGTGTGCTCGCAGTGCGGCATGGAGTTCCCCACCTACGCCCACCTGAAGCGCCACCAGGCCAGCCACCAGGGGCCGCACGCCTTCCAGTGTGGCCAGTGCCACAAGTCCTTCCCCTACCGCAGCCAGCTGCAGAGCCACATGCTCAAGCACCAGCCGGGCCGCTCCTACGCCTGCTCGCAGTGCGGCCTGCAGTTCCAGCAGCTCTACCTGCTGCGCCAGCATGCCTTCACACACAAGGGGAGCACGCCCAGCACGCCCAGGGTCAAGGTGAGGGGGCTCACTAGTCCACACACACACAGATTGCATACAGACTCACACCAACACACATCATACAGTGGAATGCATTTACACACAAGGGGAACATGCCCGATATGCCCAGGGTTAAGGTGAAGAGGCTGACCAGTCCACACACACACACACACACACACACACACACACAGAGATTGTATACACACTCACACCAACACACATCATACAGGGGCATGCATTTACACACAAGGGGAACATGCCCACTATGCCCAGGGTTAAGGTGAAGAGGCTGACTAGTCCACACACACACACACACACACACACACACACACACACACACACACACACACACACACACACACACTCACACACAGATTGCATATAGACTCACACAAGCACACATTGTACAGGTGCATACATTTACACTCGAGCAGGGGTTATTCTCTTGTTCTAGACTTCAACAAACCAATGCAGAATGTAAACACAGAAAAACAAATTCATTCTCAGTATCTGTGGCCTGATTACCAACGCCACCACAATCAGCCCTATAAACACTAGGGACTTGCCCAGACCATCTCCTTAGGTCTCTTTGCTGTCGGTTTGTTAGGTCCACCCAGCTACCTGTCCACACATTTAATCACCTCTCCCAAGGAGCTTACGTGTTCAGTGTGTTTTTTCTGAAACATGATGCAGCTGTAGCATGGGCCAAGGACTAAACAAATTAAATTTTGGAGTGTTCCTGACTCACAGCACGGCTTGACGAATGTACTTACTACGCCACTTGGCTTTGGCAGAGGTCTGCACTCTCCAAGTGCCCCTCTAGTTATCTAATGAGTGCCTAGTGAAATGGAGACAGACTGGTTGGCAAGAAGAGAAAATCAGTTTAAATATTCACATTTGTGTTTCCTCTGTCCTAGGCCTAGATATGGGCTGTATTACTACTACGGCAGAATGAAGAATCACCTGTCAAAAAAAAAAAAATATTTTTTTGTGAAGCTTTGGACCTTAAATTAGCTTCCCAACTCAAAACCTATTTGTCCTGCCCACATAGCCTTTTATACATTTACTTCAGACCTCAGACGGGGCATGATCAGATGTTTAAGTAACTTCACAGCCCAGTGCTGCAGGCACTCACTGTAATAGTACTTGCTTGGTCTTCAAGGTAAAGAAATGTTTTATAGACCATGCTCTTGATTTTCAAATTTGGAATTGTGACCCACTTTTAATGACATTCACTCATTGTCAAGGTCACCTCAGGACTGTGTCATGCTAGCATTTCAGCTGTCAATCACAACCAGCTTTGTTGACCAAATATATGGACACAAAAGGAATTTGACTGCGAACATTGGTGGCTCTAATTCTAGGATAATATACTGTACAGATTATGAGTACAATATGTACGGTTCATCATATACAGTAGACAGACAGTGTAGATACGATAGACTGACAAAGTACAGAGAACACAGATAATGCAGGGAAAAAACAATATTATTTAAAAATCCAAGTGTGTGTATGCAAACAATTTGTTTGGGAATGTAATGGAGGCATATTAGAGTGTGCAAGTAGCTACACTAAAAATGTTGCATCTGGCAAAGATGGAGGCTGATGAATAAATCTGAAATTGTATATGCAATTGCAGAAGAAGATATGATTGGTCAGTTGTTGATTAGTTGGTGTATCTGTATCTCCATAAGTAGTTCTAGTTCCATAAGTAGTTCTAGTTCCATAGTTCCATAAGTAGTTCTAGTTCAATCACCACAATATAGATAGATGACTTGTATTCTGTGTGTGATGTCAGGTCCTTGTGTAAGTAGGTTAGTGATAAACCAACAGGAATGATAACATCAAACTTTCCCCTTACAACAATGGATGTTGGCAAATCACTTCACACACAAGACTTACACTGAGGTGTCAGCTAGACACACACACACACACACACACACACACACACACACACACAAACCCAAACTTTATGTATCTGATCAGATGAAACGCTGGACATCCGTGGTGGATAAAGATTCAGTAGCATTCATTTTCACCTTTTGTTAGTTACTTTTAAGTGTTTGACGGTTTTTAAGATTCTTCAGTAAGATGCCAGTTTGATTTTGTTTCATGACTAGTTTATATAATTTTCCATATATCCACGTTGTTACTTGCATAGTATTTTTGTAGTTACATCTTCATCATATCCAACACACATTTTAGGGTTTTCTTATGGTGGGTACTAACTTGACACGGGTCTGCCTAGCCTGTGTGTTGTGTAGACATTCACACGCACCTCAACAGGTGAAATACTCATCTATAAACAGTGGTCCATCAAACACACACACACACACACACACAGCATATCTATGCTGTTACAAATCAAGGCACAGTCATAAACATCTACAGGCTTTATTGTTTACAAACACAGCACCCAAAGCTCTCACTGTGTGAAGGTGTAAGCAATGTCAATCACACATTCACAGGCCTTTTGTCTTGCTCTCCTTCCCACTGTCGTTTGGGTTTGCTTTGCTCATTCAGTGTCCAGTGTGATAACCAAGTGTGTGTTTAGACTAGGTGATGCTGTTAGGCTTGGGCATTATGGGTAGTGTCCCCTGATTAGGTTTATTTGTGTATATTGTGGATAGTTGGTAGTGAAATTGATTGGAGTCAGTGTGACACAGGTTATTGTCTGAGAGATAGAGGGGCATTTGCTCCCTCTGGTGGTTAAGTTGGAGAACTGCATAATAAAGCACACATTGCTATAATGGTGTTGGTCTCAGTGGAAACTAATTTTGTGCATCTGTGAGGGAGACAGAGAGTTGATTTTAAACTTATCATGAGATTTAGTGCTATACAGGGGCTATTTCACTGTGCACACACAATGACCTTAATGATCCTTAACATGCAAGCACTGTGTCTGTGTGTGCAAGCGTACTCTTCTCTGTGGTCCAGCTGCCATTGTCACTCAGACACACCCAAATATACTCTGTGCCATCAGTGTGTTTTAGATTGCTGTATCTTCACCCACTTCCCTCTACCCATCAACCTCTGTCGATCTGTCTGTCTGTCTGTGTGTCTTTGTGTGTGTGTGTGTGTGTGTGTGTGAGCATTGCACACTGTACACCTCCTTTACGCCGTCACATAGCCTACTCCCAGAGTCTGTACACCACTCTACAGCATTTTGAATTCTGAATGACTTAAATACAGCTACATTTATTATATATTACAATCTGTGTCCCTGGGAGGATTAATTAATCCCATGAAATGGTGCCGTAACCCTGACCCTCTAATACAAAGATACATGAGCTACATGGTCCTTCTGGGATGTAAAATCTCTTTACTTTACAGGAGGCTTCTGTCATCATTGGTCATAGTCACCTTTAGCATCAGTGCCTAGATAGAAACTCTAGTAAAATGATGCCACTAGAAATCATTTTGTCACTTCTATATGAATGTATATTTACGGCCTACTTTTATTCATTCAGCAGCCAGGACCTTTAATCCGAAAGCAGGTACAGTACTGATACATGTTGTTGTTCGTATGTTTGCTCCCCGCATACCACATCCTAGATGTTGAATGTGCAAGCACCTACGTAGCTCCACCCCCTGAGCCACATAAACCACATTTCGCTGATTGAATCATCTCTGTATATTCATCTATCGCTCTCTCTCCCTCTCTCTCTCCCTCCCCCTCCCTCCCTCCCTCTCTCTCTCTCTCTCTCTCTCTCTCCCTCACTCCCTCTCTCTCTCTCTCTCTCTCTCTCTCTCTCTCCCTCCCTCCCTCCATCTTCCTCTCCTTCCCTTCCTCCAGGGCCGTAAGGGCTTTAAATGCGACGTGTGCGCCCGTGAGTTTACGCTGTCAGCCAACCTGAAGCGCCACATGCTGATCCACGGCAGCGTCCGGCCCTTCCAGTGCCACGTCTGCTTCAAGTCCTTCGTCCAGAAGCAGACCCTCAAGACCCACATGATCGTGCATCTGCCCGTCAAACCCTTCAAGTGCAAGGCAAGGCTACACACACACACACACACAGGTTCCCACGGGTCATGGAATTTCTGGTATATCATGAATTTTGGAAAGTCTATTCCAGACATGGAAAGTCAGGGAATTTGATAATTTTGGGGACAAAGTCGTGGAATATCAGGGAATTTTTTTGTAGCAGTTTTAAAATGCAACCGTTATGAAATCTTTGGTTGGTATACTGTACCCTTCATTATATAGTATGTCATGGAAATTCAGTTTTTTTGGAAAATTCATGGAATTTTACATTTCACTTGGAGTGGGACACAGACACACACACACATACGCTGACACACATACTTGCTTGCACGTACAACGAGTGTTTTTCCAGCCAACTGATCAATCACACACACGCACACGTTCACTCACACTCACACAGTCACGCACACGTTCATTCACACTCACACAGTCACACACACACACACGTTCATTCACACTCACAGAGTCACACATACTCAGTAACACTGGGCTGTGCTTCTGCAGGTGTGTGGGAAGTCCTTCAACCGAATGTACAACCTGCTGGGCCACATGCATCTGCACGCGGGCAGTAAGCCCTTCAAGTGCCCTTACTGCTCCAGCAAGTTCAACCTCAAGGGCAACCTCAGCCGCCACATGAAGGTCAAACATGGCATGGACGTTTCTCCAGATGGCCACGGTGAGCCAACCCGCACACGCGCACAGACACACACACATACCCACACACACACATACATACATACATACATACTAGGGGTGGAAATTAACTTTTTATCTGAACATCTACCAGCTGTCAAATAAATCCCTGTTGCACACATACATATACCGTAAAACTTCAAATGATAGTCTGGGCAATTATTTTTCAAAATCGCCAAACTGCACCGGCTTGTATTTGAGATGGACATCTGTATAAGACGGGCCTTTAATTCCTTTCACACAAAACTTTTCCGTTGCAAAGATGGGAAATATTATCAAATTAATTATTTCAAATATGCTGAATGCCTACCCATATTACAAGGCTATCCGATGATGGGCTTCAATCAACAATCATTGATTTACAGTAGTGTTGAGATGTTGTTCATTGAGTGTTAGAGATAATAGAGATAACAATCCAAATAGCATACTGGTAGACGGAAAGCATGACTGTAGGAGGTTACCACATTAAATTCCGTTTTATTTAATTAGAATGTGTTTAACAAATCAGTTTATGTAAGACATACTATATTTTCTCTTAGATTATTGTGAGCTGCGCCAAGCGAAATGATGTGATGAACAAGTAAGGGATAATGGACGACACGCCGTTCGAGTAGACAAAGTTAATACGTGTTCTAGGTGGTAAAATGGCCCGACGCCGAGTTCCATCTAGAAAAGTGTATTAACTTTGTCTACTCTAGTCGAACAGCGTGAAGTCCATTATCCCGCTTATTCCACTGTTGCCACTTCCTGTTATAATGGAAACGTTTTAATCTCTCTAACTGTATTGTTTGTAGAACTACTTCTTTCCGCCACATGTCAACAAATTTCTCAACTTGCAGCACAAAGTGCCATTACTAGTTCTAAATGGATGGTTGCTATGGTCAAAGGCCAGTCGTTAGTTCCATCTCTCCCGTTGTCACGCAGGTATATCACAGGATTCTGATGAACCTTAGCTTTGAAACATCGCTATTTTACTTAGCCTACATGTCATCCAACTAGCTAAAATCCACGTCTGTCATATGCTACAATGTTAATATGCTCTGAACATCTGTATTTTACAGCTTGGATGCAACGTGACAGTTCATTTAAACTTAACAACGAGTTCGCCGAATTAATATACAAGTGTGATACGGCCAACAAATTGGATCTACTTCATAGGTGTGCAAATAACATCACATTCTAAATTACGCAGGACAATGGGAAATTCAACCAAGCAGTGGAATAATACAAGTTAATATCCATCGAGCCTAGGAACTCGATGCCCGAAACACATCAAAATAATACAAATCGGAAGAAAGAATTGGGCAAGTGTGTGTGTGTGTGTGTGTGTGTGTATGTGTGTGGGCAAGTATGTGATTCAAAAGTTTGTGAACCTTTTGGTTTTGTTGCCAGCATAATCAAAACAAGTATAGGCTTACCGTTGGCCTATCCTTGTCATGACAAGAGAAAATATTTTGTCTAATGCACCAATTTGAAACAAAATGGGATGAAATGAACGATGTAGGTACATAGGATAGGCCTAATCCATATCGAAAAAAAGTTTCACTGCTTTCACCACTGCAGTCTTTATTAATGCCATCTAATCAGAACTTTAGCATGTACAATCTGCACCCTAGAACTGGCTTAAACAGGTTTTAGGAGATTAAATATACAACCCGAGACTGAAAAAAACAGACTGGCCTTTATTTATCCAAGCCTGTAGCCACATCATGCTTGTAAAAGAGACAGGCGTTTATTTGGGATTTGGCTCATATCTGAAGTTTCACGGTACATACATACATACATGTGAACGTACAAAACATACATACACACATACTAGGGGGTATGTCACTATGAAACTATGCATTTTACACAGTTACAATTCAGGTGTGAAATACATTGAATAAATCCAAAATTCTTGCATTTTGCCTTTTTGTTCTTCATTTACACAGATATTGTGATGCGTCGTAGATGAATCTTTTAGAATGTATTGAGAGTTGCAGAATGTTGCATGGTGATGTTATTGTTATCGTGGGCAAAGTATCATGACCGTATCAGTTCCTCAGTTACCTAACACACATTCATTCACACACTCTGATTCTCTCTCTTTGTTTTCTCTCTCTCTCTCGCTCTCTCTCTCACACGCACACACACTAATGTCAAAGACTGCATTGCCCTTGCTGCAGATGAACAGAGCGAGTCTCCATGCAAATGCATACATATGTAGACACTAGAACACGCATGCTCTGACTGAGGCACACACACACACACACACACACACACACACACACACACACACACACACACACACAGTATGCTCTTTATGGATATCTCTCCAGATGGACAAAGAGCCAGCTCACATACACACACACACACACACATACACACACAAAGACATGAATATCAAAGGCTGCATGGGCATCTCCCCAGATGGATGTAGTGAGCCAGCTCACATGCAGATGCTGGTGCGCGCGCTCGCACACACACATGCACACACACAAACACATTCAGACATGAAGGTCAAAAACGGCAAGGATCCCTCATTAAGGTTTCTCACTTTCAATTCAGGCCAAGCATGCTGTGGCACTTACTCAGACAAACATTTCCATAGATTCACATCACATCTGATAACACATACCACACACACACACATCTGCATTCAAGCATAAATACATGTGGACAGTTGTCCAGTCCCACACAAGCGAAGGTCAAAATCAGTATAGCTACCTCCCAGACACTAAATTATCACACTATCAAATGTCAGGGCGAATTAAGGACACACGTTTCACTAGGACATGCATTTCAGCTTGGAGTTTATCAGTGTGTGGATTTTTTTTATTAGTTATTTATTCCCAGACCGGCTCTGAAGTCTGATATCCTTATCTGAGACATTAGATCTTACGTTATATGTGACGTGACATTTTTACACTTCATGTTTGTGGTTTTTTTTTTCCAAGTATATATTTTTAGTTTCTGTTGGGCTTTTTATGCCTTTAATCAGATTGGATAGTGGAGAATGACAGGAAGCGAGTGGGAGAGAGAGTCGGGTGGGATCCGGAAAGGACCAATGGGCGGGGATCAAACCCGAGTCGCCGGCCTACGGTGCAGGTGCCCCGGCTAATCGTGCCACGGCCGGGCCGCATGTTTGTGTTTTTGTAGAGGGTTTACTGTTTGTTTGTTTGTTTTTGTTTACTCAGACGCCCCACCAGAGCTGGAGCCCCAGGAGGACTATGAGGAGGAGAACTTTGACTTTGCTCCTCCCGAGAACATGGAGAACAGCGACGCACCCAACCTCACCAAGCTGTCGGAGGTGGCCATCCAGGAGCTGGACTACTACAACTTCGGCAAAGACGTGGGGAACTTCAACTCAGCCTGAGAGCAGAAGAACTGCCCCCCACCCTACCCACACAACTCTGCCCCTGCCCCATCCACACACCCCCACCCACCCCCCGCGTTCTTGACCTTTACTACGCAGCACTCTCACACACACGCACACACACACACACACACACGCACACACACACACACACACACACGCACACACACACATGCGCACACACACACACACACACACACACACACACACACACACACACACACACACACACACACACACACACACACACACACACACACACACACACAAACACACACACACATAAACATGTGGATGAACACATGAACCTGCCGCCAGCATTGGCGCTTACTGACCCTGTGTAAGCCAGAACTCAACCCCAGGGAATTATAGTGGAGGCTGTGGAGGGCAGCCATCTTTGCTTTGTTTCCTCAATGCGCTGCCATTGTGGCTCTGTTTCTGCTGAGGGACTATGAGTCTGGAGAAACACCTTCACCCACATGACTTCCTGTTTCCTGCTCAAGCAATGATGGACCCTCTGAAGGTGAACAGCGCTGAGACTGTTTCAAACTGCAGTTACACACACAGGAAGTCCTGTCCTAGTTTGATGTTCCTGCAACATATAAAAGAAAAAAAGAACATGCATTTGCATTGTGGTCATATTAGAAGTCAAATATTTAAAGGACTGTTTTCCATCTGCCATAATCCACCCGTCATGTTACTTTGGTGAGAATGCATGTGAAAAATGGTGTAAATGCGAAGTATGAATTGAACAACTGTTTGTGTGTATGTGTGAAGAATGGTGTGTGTGTGATTTTGTGTGTGTGTGTGTGTGTGTGTGTGAAGGATGGTGTGTGTATGTGTGTGAAGGATGTGTTTGCCGTTTACCCCCCTTTACCAAAGCTCTTGCTGTAAGCCAGAACATACAACACCTTACCCCGATCAGTAACCCATCGCCCCCAAATACCCATGACAACAACCCAAAACAAGCAACTACACCTAACCCGTGCCCTGGGACCTTGCGTTGTCGGGTCTAAAGCCTACTGGTTTAGTACTGTGAGATATCTTGGTTTATAAAAAAAAAAAACAGTGTACTTAACATTAGTTCTCAGTGTAGTCATTTAGCTCTTCATGGACTAACTTTCATTGTTGGCAAGAACTTGTGATCCTTCTCCATTCCCTCTCTGGTATCTGCTTTGTTCGATTGCTGAAGTTGTTCTAGAAAGTTCAAAAGTTCTGAGGAAACCTGTTGACGTTCGGTTTTTGGTCACCCGAGAGACTGCAATCTCAAATCAGAGTCCAGTTAGAAGAGATTACAGTTCCTTGTAACTGAATGCTATTTATTTTGCACTTTTTGATGGAAACACACTTAAAGAGAAGGGGAAGATGTCTCAATTCAAGTATTTAGCCACTAACCTTCCTTTTGGCTGGTTTTCTGGTGAAGCCTTAAACCTAGTCCTGGACTTCATTTTGTTTATGAGGGGAAAAAAAGAGATTTTTTGTTTTTTTTGTTTCTGTTACAGCTTCCAGTATAGACTAGCACTAGAATTAGCGGCTAATGGACTGAATTGAATTCACCCGCCCTCTCTGTTCTCTCCTGAGAGACAAACTTTACCTTTGACCCTTTTGTGTAAGAGCTCATCATTTCATCACTACTTCCTGCTCCCAGCTGGCATCTGCCTGCTCTGTAGATAGTTAATGAAGCTTTTTTTTCATGCTGGTTGCCAGGCAATTCTGTCCTGTCTTTGGGTGGTAGGAGAGGTGTGTATGTTTGTGTTATTGCAAAAGATGGAGAGTTGGACAGTAGAGGGAGAGGGAGGCAGGGCAGTCTGTGCAGCTTTGCTCTTTGGGAGATACATCAGTCGTTATTCGAACTCACAAAATGGATGGATGGCTTGTCTTCTCTTTTGGTTCTGAGTAGTGCAACCGACTTTGAAAATTCACACCTGGTTATTTAATAAAGATTCTCTAGTTCAGACATTCTAGTGGTGTTTTATGTTTATTGAATTGGTGTGTGTGTGTGTACTGTATGTATGTGTGTGGTGACAAGAGAAAACCCAGCAGCCAGGACACTGGTCATAAGTTAACTGCCCAAGGGACCATTCTGAGCACCACTAAAGAACTTAGGAACTTGAATAACGGTTAAAGATTGCTTACCGGTACTTATTTTGATTGTTTTTAATCTTTGTCAAACATTCTGTCAATGGCTACAGTCCTGCAGATATCTGTTTTCACAACTTGCAGTATTGGGTTCTTCAAAAGACCGGTTAGGCAGGAATCAAAACCATTCAGGTGTAATGAGTCGAAAGGTTCAACTTCTTCATAAAAAACATTTGATCTGGACATGGTCCTAACATGAATCATGAGTGTCCAGGGTTCTAGGGTGTGAGGTGAACTGACTCAAAGGCCATACATTTTACAACTCGGCTTGGGGGCCGCAACAACGTGTAGACCAAGAATTGACCAAAACTATGTTTTATTGCAATAAATAAATATTTAGTTTAAAATTCTGGGGAGAAATACTGAAAGTAAAGTGTGAGCTATAGTGCGAATACAATCCTGAAGGAAAACTGAGGGGTGTACAACAAAGCAAGGTTACTGTCTTACACAGGTAACTTCAGGAGTAATCGCTGATCTCCAAACAACATGTATAAATATATATATTCTTCAGATCCCGTGAGGGAAATTTGGTCTCTGCATTTATCCCAATCCGTAAATTAGTGAAACACACTCAGCACACAGTGAGGTGAAGCACACACATCCCAGCGCAGTGAGCTGTCTGCAACAACAGCGGCGCTCGGGGAGCAGTGAGGGGTTAGGTGCCTTGCTCAAGGACACTCCAGCCGTGCCTACTGGTCGGGGTTCGAACCGGCAACCCTCCGGTTACAAGTCCGAAGCACTAACCAGTAGGCCACGGCTGCCCTTTAGAACCAATAACTGTTTAGTGCAGTGTTCTTTTAGAGATCAGCGGTTAATTCCCAAAGTTACCTGGGTGAGCCAGTTACCTCGCTTGATAGTACAGCCCTCTGCATGGCTTTTTCCACACACATGTGGGTCTCAGGTGTGGGCAGTCAAGGAAACGTACGTCCATGCACCACTCAGAGGCTGTTGCACGGACACTGCGAGGCCATTGGGGATTGCAGAAAAGCCCAACAGCTTTTATCCAAAGTGGCTTACAAAAAGGGAGCAATCAAGGTATACAGTACGACAAGTTAGACATGTTAGTGCAGCAATACGTACTACTCGCATTGAATTGAGTGACATTTCTAGAAGGACTAGCATGTCCAGTTATTGGTAGGGCTAGGAGAGGAGGTGCTCTCTGAAGAGCTGGGTAAGATGGTGGAAGAGGGGCAAGGTGGAAGGGGAAGATGCACGTGTGGAGTGCAGCTGACTCAATTCAAAACGGTCACCAACACAAAGTTACTGCAATACTCAGATCACTGAATCACTCTCATTACTCCCACTGAAGTCACAGGTTACATGACAAAGGTCCCCACTGCACACAGTTACAATCCAATATTTTCTAAACGTAAAGGCCTTGTGGTCTTCTAGTGTCTTTCACTTAAACAGGGTTGTGGGTGCAAATAAAGCCCAGAGAATATATATTTACATTTATTAATTTAGCCAAAGTGACTTCCATATGTCAACTACATTGCAAAGGATCAAATTGTCCCTGGAGCAACTTGGGGTTAAGGGCCTTGCTCAAGGGCACAATGGTGGAAGCTGGGAATTGAACCCACAACTTTTCAGGCTACTGCACGCTACACTACCACCACCAATATATATTGGTGAATTGGGAATTGAACCCACAACTTTTCAGGCTACTGCACACTACACTACCACCACCAATATATATATATATATATATATATAATACAACTGGCTGGGGCACCTGCACCGTACGCCGGCGACCCGGGTTCGATTCCCACCCCGTGGTCCTTTCCGGATCCCACCCTGACTCTCTCTCCCACTCACTTCATGCCACTCTCCACTATCCTGACGCATTAACTCATTGAGTGCCAAAAATCGTTGAGTGCCAAAAACGTATAATATTACTAGTAATTTTTTTTTAAATTACGAAACTAGAGTCTCTAACACACCTTATATGTGATTTTGGGAACTCTGTGATGAATGGAAATGAAGTATATGACGATCGTGAAACTCATGAAAACGCACAATCTGGACATTTTGTCTGGACATTTTATCATAACTCGGTTGCCGCTTTGGGTCAAATCAGTGACGCATGCACGTCAGGTCAAAACCAGGCCATTTTCGTGGGTCTATCACTAGGTGGCAGTCTCGCCAGGTCTCGCTGATCACTTCCCGGAACGTTTACACAAGTAAGTAACAGCAGAGCCCGTCTACGGAGAGCCTCCCCACTCTCTATTAATCCCATACAAACCGAATTTGGCTGCAGTTCACCAGAGTTCACCTAGATGGCGATCGCGGGCGAGTCCAAAATACATGGGGTCCTATGGAGCTACATGGCTACATTTATTGTTTTCACCTATTTAACAACTGAAACCCTCAGATTTTATTTTATTTTTCGCAAAATGGATATGGATTATCAATCAAAAGTGAAATAATCCGGGAGTCATGTCGTTTCGTTTTCTTACAGGTTGGGTCGTTGTCAGGGTTGGGTAGTAACGGATTACATGTAATCTGGATTACGTAATCAGATTACAAAAATCAAGTAACTATAATCAGCCCAGATTACAATAAAAAAATTGTGTAATGAGATTACAGTTACATTGTTGGGGATTACCTGATTACATTTTATCATGCAAGCAATGCAACTTTTTGATGATAGCCTAGTTATCTTTTAATTCGACAAGCTTCGGGCTTGCCGGTTCGATCCCCGACCAGTAGAAAAAATGTGGGCGGGGTAAGTGGTTGAGCACTGCTCTCCCATGCCCACATCCACGGCTGAAGTGCCCTTGAGTAAGGCACCTAACCCCTCATTGATCCCCGAGCGCCGTTGTAGCAGACAGCTCACTGCTCCGGGTTGGTGTGTGCTTCACCTCACTGTGTGCTCATTGTGTGCTTCACCTCACTGTGTGTTCACTGTGCTTCACTAATTCGCGGACTGGGAGACCAAATTTCCCTCACGGGATCAAAAGAGTATCTATACTTACTTACTAACTTATTTACTATTGGGGCAGGTCTCTCGGCACACTGCCTGATCTTTTCCTCCTAATCTTAATGTAGCCTCTTGTTTTAGTGTTACCGTTTACTTTGAGAAAGTCACCAGGTCCCCCTGGTTGAAAAACATCCCAAAGAAATAATTTTCTCACCCCCACAATTGAAATGGACATGGTGGCATTCAATCTCAGGCCATGTCCTGGGTCAAAAAAATCCAGCGAAAGCTAAAATCATTATCCAGGTGTGCCCTTATAAAGGTTAAGCTGAGTTGTGCATGTTTGGAGAATAGTGATCCATGATCACATCCATGATGACTAAGTGATCAATTTTGGGATGGGGAAAATTTCAACCACCAAAATACCACCCCCAAAGTGGAGAATAGCTATAGAAATGTATTAGTTTTGGGTGTTTTTCAGACAATGGGACCTGGTGACCTCAAAGTAAATGGTAACACTAAAACAAGGGGCTACATTAAGATTTTTGGAAGAAAAGATCAGTTAATTCACACAGGAATGCTTTACTCAGAGCAAAGAGATTTCTTAGATGTAATGAAATAATAAACAGAAAAATAGAATGAGAATTCCTTCATCAATTCAGTGGTGGGGTCTTTTACTTAAGGGACATATTTATTGAAGTAATCTTAAAGTAATCCTAAAGTAATCAGATTACGTTACATGTTTTTGGTAATCCTGATTACGTTACTGATTACAAAAATTGCCATGTAATTTGTAGTCAGTAATGGATTACATTTCAAAGTAATCTGACCCAACCCTGGTCGTTGTTGCCCATAACACGCTAGCATTGATGCTATGCTATGCTATGATCATGCTAATGAATGATGTCATTGACACGTTTGAAAGGCTTTTTAGAACAATTAAGTGTCTTTAAAAAATATAATACTCAACCAAGTGTATTGTCTTTGCCTCCCCTTTCGAATATAATATTCAAATTACTTTAAAAAAATGTATATCCGGAGAAAAGTGGCTTTTGAGGGGTACAGCTCCATAGACCTCCATTCATTCTGGACTCGCCCGCGAGCGCCCCTAGATGCAGTACCACACCGGAAGAGTTCCGAGAGTGAAGGTTCTCCCCTTATTAGACATTCTCTGGTAACAGGCAACACTTCATATTTCATGAAAGACGTTATATCTCCATTTCTAGAAAAAAACAGCGATTTTGATGAAAACTAGCCACTGTTTAGCTTGGGATTTCTCAGGAACAGAGGCGTGTAGAAATACACGGTTTGCACCCACCGAGAGTTTAAAGTCTCACCTTTTAATCGAGCTATCATATGTGTTCATAGCTATAACATAGAATATGCTGTGGCTGTACAACAATCATCAACAATGGTCTAGATTGCTGGCACTCTAGGACAAAGCTCCCGAAAACAACTTGGCATTCAATGAGTTAAAGGCATAAAAGCCCAATATATATATACTATAATACAATATAACAACCTTCAGGAACCCATCATCTTTAATCAATGACTCCATTCCACCACTCACAAAAGTCTATCTCATCTTACTACATCCAGCATCTAAGCATATAGACCTTGGTCAGTGAATTAACTGCAGTAACCCAATGGCTAATACCACCCTCTAGTGTGGGCAACCAGAGAATAGACGGGCTCTGGGGCAACCAAGCAAATTCTGCTCATCCACCCAATAAAGATCGCTGCTTGCTGCACTGCCACCACGCGGCCAGTAGGGGTAATACAAACTCCAGGGAGCTGATACCAGATAACATTAAATGGTAAGCACATTTTCATCTTGGAGTGGATACAAGAGTTATTATCTGAATAGCACTCGGGTGACGAATTGTTCACCACAGGCCCTGAGATATCAGAGAGAGAATTTCAGTATACGTTGGCTGTGATATTGGATACATGCAGAGCCTAAGCTAAGGAAGGGAAAAATAGGACTACACTACTCAGACTATACTTAAAGCACTAATACTTCTCTAATTACCTTGAGTGTTTTGAGGAGGATGCATTACGCATTTTACTTTCAAATATTACGCTTTCAAATACATTTCTGTTCCTACACTCCTTGCCTCAAGGTGGCGATAGAACCGAAAATCAGTCAGCATTCACAACAGTGATTTTCCGAGAGGAAGACCTTCGTATGCAGCGCGAAACTGGACAAACTTTAGATATTAAAATCAGAGCTGAAATGGGTAAGTACTGATGAATTAAAACTATATTTTGCAATACTTCATCTTGCTATTTGTTTACACGTGCGTGTATTCCATATTTTTCTACAACGAAACGTAGCTGTATATAGCCTAATAAGCACCAAGATGGCCCCAGTCTTGGCGGTGGCCAGGCATTTTAGCTAGCAACACATCCCGAACATTTTCCTCATTCCTTTGTGAAATGCTCGGTTACAGATGACGAAACATTCCTAATCATACAGGTACTATGTAACAATTGAAAAAGGTTTGTAATTTATACACACCCCTCTAAAACAATAACTTGATTTCTCAAAGTCTTGAAGTATTTTAAGAGAAAAAAGTTAACTGAAACTCGCTCGCTAACTAGCCAGCTAGCCACCATTCCTCGCAAGTTGACTAACGTTAACGATAGCTGTCCTCGCTGCTTTTTTAACAGTCCTATTTATCTGATATATAGAGCTGAACATTACAAGAAAACAGGCAGCATGCCGCTAAACGCCCATGTTATGCGTTAATTCGAGACAAAACGGAAACGCCGTACATAGTATGGGATATG
Organism: Alosa pseudoharengus; assembly: GCF_046254945.1. Lineage (NCBI taxonomy): Eukaryota > Metazoa > Chordata > Actinopteri > Clupeiformes > Clupeidae > Alosa > Alosa pseudoharengus. Next base: position 16,268,274 of record NW_027468630.1, on the reverse strand, counting down.
CAGACGGCCTGCGTCCTAGTTGCTTCCAATGTAACGTTATCCTAACAATAGTCCAGGAAGTTTGACAAGAAAGTGGTGTTTGATTGGTACCTTTTCTTTTTAATGTTCACATTTCTATGCATTACAGTGACGTTATATATCTATTAAACAGTTTTCTTTCTGTCGACTTTGTTTTTTCCTCAGAATTGGAGGTGATGGTAGACCACAGTGAGGTGTATCCTGCACAGGATACTGAGTTTAAGATCGTCGAAGTGTTTTCTATGGACAATTTACAATCAGGTGCTTCAAATACCGTGACCGAGGTCGTCATTGAGGAGGAATCAGACAGCGATACCCTTGTAGTTGATCATGACTTTGGGTTTGGGGCTCCACATACAGAATACCATGCTGATTCTGAGTTGCATTCAGCTGAACAACCAGGTGAGTGAATACAGTAATCATACAGTCAGGGGAATAAGTAACTGAGAGACAACTGATTGATGTTCATTTGAGTCGTTTTGTTATGTGTTCAGTGCAACCTGTGAATAAAAAAATCTTAACCAAAATAGAATATATTGAGTGTATAAAAGCAGTTTACATTAATACATTGTTTGTCTGTTGTTACAAACAGTTGTTTCTCTTGTCTTCTCTCCAGTTAAAAAGAGACGAAGGCAGCCACAGCAAAAGTTGTTCTGCCCCATCTGTGGAAAGATGTGCATGTCCATCTCAGGCCTAAAAGTGCACCAGAAAATGCACACAAGAGATTCATCGCTTGACTGCAACATCTGTAACATGACCTTCCCATCCCAGGCGGCTCAGAGCGCCCACATGGCCATGCACAACCCAGAGAAGACCCACCATTGCCCCTGCTGTCCCTTGCGCTTTGCCTCGGATAGGGCTCTGCAGGGCCACTTCCGAGTCCACCACAAGGGCTCTGAGATGATGATGCCTCGGAAGAAGCAGGGTAAGCAACGGAAACCTCAGTTGCCACCGAGTCCACAGCGCACTCCGTCGCCACCTAGTGGGCATTTTAGTCAGTTGCCACCCATGGAGCATTTCAGTCAGTCGCCACCCAGAAGTGTTAAACGGCAGAGCAAAAAGAAACACAAGACACCGTCGCCAGCGCAGCTTCTGCTGCCTGAGTTGCCTGAGCCACAGATCGTCAAAGCACAGAAGACGGAGAGCCGCAAAGGCAAGCAGGGGACGGGATACAGGAATAGGGAGAAAATCAAGATGGCAAAACTGAACCGAAAGGCCTTCCTGCAAGCTAGTCCTATACAGCAGGCCTCATACTTGCAACAAGTAATCGAGGAGAGCAGAAAGCCTGTTCCTGCCCAGAAGGCCGGCGGTGCCGACCGGAACGGGACGTACCGATGCAATATCTGCAAGAAGATTTTCCGGGAGCTCCACTTCCTGGAGAAGCACATTGTCGTCCACATGGCGGTGCGGCTGCACAAGTGTAGTATGTGCAGCGAGTCGTTTGACTCGGCGCGGGCACTGAACGCCCACGAGAGCGAAGTGCATGACCAAGGGCAGTATGTCTGCAGCATCTGCGGCAAGAACTTGCACAAGCTGGGCTCGCTACTCAACCACCAGCTTCTTCACGAGAAGAAGGGCGCCAAGACAAAGGCCAGGTCGAAGAAATCAGCTTAGGTCACAGGGGCCACTGACATCAAGGAGCATGAGTTTTTAAAAGAGATGTGAACATTGAGACATTCGAATGGGGGGGGGGTGGGATTGGGCAGATCGTTTCTCAGAGAATCGTTTGCTTTATGCTTTTCAGACCACTGTTGTTCTGCACAAACACATGGTTTCACGTACCCTCCCAATTAAACCAAATTATCAGGTTAAACATTATCCTATCCAGCATGTAAATATTAGTGAGATGGTAGTTTAGCTAGGCTAGATCTCATATATGAATTCAGAGGGCAATACACGGCTGAAAGTTAATCATTCTAAAACCACAGCACTCTGATCATGTTTACAACCCTTTCATTTTCTAGATACAAGGACTTTCTTTATGTTGGCTGGTGTTAACATATGAACAAAACACAAAGTTTAGGACTCACTTCACAGAGCAACAAAATGAGTCCACTTTGAAAGTCAGACAAAAACAAGGCTTCCAAACTAACATTAAAATTGCATATTCCAACCTTATGCTGAGCCTGCATGAGATTTTACTCAGTAGGCAATTGTGTTTTTCCTTTCCTAGTTCAGGGATCAATTAGTGAATAGACACTAATGAAATTATGGTATTTATTCACATATACCTTATTCCTGTTCTGCCCCTGTATGTATTTTGTAGCCTATCCATATTTTTTGTTTTTCCAAAAATTAAGAAAAGAAAAAAAAATGTGACCCAGATCCTGATTGATTGCAGGCTCTGCCCATGGTAACGACCATCTTAGTCCTTTCCTGTGTCTGACCAAATAGTTTCAGAAGGGCAAGCTGTCCTGTCGTGTCAGGCACAACAGAAAGAAGAGACGTTACTGTCTGATTATGACCAACAAACAAATCTCTTTCAAGACTTTTAGAGATAGCTTGACTAAACTATCTTCCCTTGAGTATTATGTCTACTGATATGTAATTGGACGTATGTTCAACATGTTTATCCTTGTTTAGTTATTGAGATCTGATTGACTACAAATGATAAAAAACAAAAAATGCAGCCACATTTAAGATAATATTTTCATATCCTGTATTAGGAATCAAACCATTGTGTTGTGCATTCCTGTAACAGTGTTAAATGTTTGGTCTTCTATGTACTGTGCATTTTTTGTTTCACTTCTAATTCCATAAAACTAACATCCTTGTAAACTTAATAGGTTTTTGTTTATTTTTCAACAATAAAATACAAATACAACATACAAGCATGGTACACAAAGTGTTTGTTGTTTTGTAAAACAACTGGTTTTATGAAACTGACCATGATGCAAACAGAATAAAGGAAGTGGTGTAAGTTACTGCAGGATGTGACATGTTGGTTGTTGGGGAGGAGGCCTAGGTGAAAACGTGGAGCCTGCCACTGGCGTTCCCCCCAAGCAGGGCTCCCTGGCTCGGGTGAAGGGCTGTGATTGAGCAAACTGTCATCAGACAGTCTGGGCTCTCGAACGCATGTGCCAGCTGTCCGCTCTCGTGGAACACCTTGACTCTGCGCGGCCGCTCCAGGCTGCCCACCACAAAACAGTCCTCCTGCTTCGGGTCCCACACAGCCTGCAGCTTGGACAGCCAGCGACCCGTGTGTGTGTTGTGCCTGTCGCCAACACAAATACAGACATTATACGAAGTAACATTATTATATATATATATATATATATATATAATAATGTTAAGACACATACACACCATGTTTGTGGCCAATACAGATGTAGTTCTCTCACATACACTACCGGTCAAAAAACATTCCATTATAGAATACTAACTGAGATCAGTTGCATTGTTTTTTTAATCAGGGCAGCAGTTTTCAGATTACATTATGTGCTTACATAATTGGAAAATGGTTCTCCAATGTTTTCTCAGTTAGCCTTTTAAAATGATATCAGATTACTAAACAGAATGGGCCTTTGGAACATTGGATGAATGGTTGCTGATAATGGGCAATGTAGATATTGCATTAAAGATCAGCCATTTCTTTCTACAACAGTCAAGAACCCTTTTGCAATTATGTAAGCACATAATGTAATCTGAAAACTGCTGCCCTAATTTAACAAAAAAACAATGTAATTGATCTCAGCTGGTATTTTGTCTATAATGGAGTGGAATGAATATTTCTAAGTGACCCCAAACTTTTGACTGTTAGTGTACAGTCTTCCAACATACACATATATTAATTGAGACTAATATGCTAACAAACATACAACTGAGCTTATGCCGTTAAATTATTGTTATATTCAGAATACATTTATTTATTTCAGAAATCCAAACAAAGAACACCAGAGTCCCTATGTGCATATAGTGTCTGTAGGTTTAGCAGAGACTTGAGTGTCTCCAGATGCCTAAAATCACTCACTTAATGGTGGTCATCAGAGGAGCTGAGGAGACCAGCTGGGACGTGTCGAACACCCTGGGAGTCAACAGGAAGAAATTAGTGACGTACAAGTAACAGGACAGTCTATGGGGGTTGGCAAATGAGGAACCACTGAAAATATAAGGAAAAGTCATCTATGACCATGTAAATAGGTTTGTTGAGTTTAATATAATCATTTTGAAAGTATGACCATCAAAACTGACAGCAAAGTGTTACTGGGCTCTATTGCTGTTGCATGTGTTTTGTCTTGATATCACAGCAATGTAACATGGGGATATTCTAGAAAGCGGATTTTCATGTAGCACAAATGAGCAGGAATATTTTTAATAGTATTCTGATGACATGGGGAAACCACCAGTTTCACACAAGTCTGCAACTGTGTTGTTTTCTTCTGAAAAAGTGGGCATTGTGCAGCTCATAGGTAGACATTAAAACCTCTAAAAATACTTAATCACTATAGCATCTCACAACAGCCGAAGACAGAAAGGAAGATTAAACAGACAGACACACGCACACCACCTGAACTTGTTGAAAGCAGCTGATGAGAGAAATAATCATACAAACACTCACCTGAGTTTGTCGTCCATACAGGTAGTGAGTACTCGGTTTCCAGTGTCTGGGGAGAAGTAGGCATAGGACACACTGCGGGAATGCCCATTCAGAGCCGACACAGGCTTGCTGGACCGCTTGTTTAGGTTCCGCACATCATAGATGTGAGCCCCACTGTAAACACACAACAATACACTATAACCAAATCACTACAATGTCACACCAAAAGAACACAGGTACTACTAGTTCATATTCTAGTTGAATCTGTTCCATGTTGTTTCTTTAAATATTGGAGTGAGTCTTCAGAACTCAATCAACACTCGTCCGCTACACAAATGAAAGGGTATAATCCTATTCATATGTAATGCCAAGAGTGACTATGTACAATGTAGTGCATATATATGACTGAACTGAATGTTTTGTCATAGAAAACCAAAAGGCTAAGAAAACACTTAAGTACAAATAATAGGCACTGTAATGAATTCAGTTAAGGTCACCTGCTATCAGTGACTACAAAATACTGCCTCTGCATAGGGTGGACATGAACACTGCGCAAAGTCTTTGGGTCCAGAGTGTGGAGAGATTCATGGGATATCCTGTGAAAACACATGTGTGCAGACAAACACAACGGGTCTTAATCTACTAATGTGGGAGAGAAGACCAATTTGAGGTGTAAACGCCAAAGTAAACTCATACCCTGGGGTCCGTGTGTCGACGATGGCAACATCTCCTCCTGCGTCTCCAATGAGCAGAGTAGTGCAGTCATGTGACAGGAAGTCAAAGCCCTTCAGCCCTTCATCAGAGCGGTAGACCTAAAGCCAGAGGAAATAAGAAAAGTGGGTCATCTAAACAATAATCACTTTTTCTAATATCAATCCATAGCATGACATTTGAAAATCAAATGAAAAGAATTTTATCAAAAGATAATTATAAGTGTTAACCCTTTCACAAAATACTTTCACTGTCATCTCCCTGATTCAATTGCATGCCATTCAATTTCAAACTATCTAAGCAGCTCAAACCTCTTCAAACACAGCTCGTTCTATGTCTCCTGCCCGTGCTGCGCCATCGTAACTAGTGGTGATCAGGGTCGAAGGTTGTGACCTGGAGAAGGTCATACAGGTGATCGGCCTAGTGTGAGGTTCGAACAGCAGAACTCCATTGTCTCCCCAACTGGCGTCCTTGAAAGAGAAAGTCAGACAAATAAAAACAAACAAAGTCCTGTTAACATACTTTCAAGTAGCACTGCGTGTGTGTATCTATGTGTGTATTTCAGGACATATGTGTGTATAGATGCCTGTGCACAAGGAGTATGTCTGTCTATGTATTTCAGGGTGGCCTTTAAGCGTTGCTCTGGTTACATGTGCGTGTCCCTCACCAGGTTCCAGATGCCCACTCGGCCCCACTTGTCCCCAGCGGCCATGAGCAGACTGCTGGCACACGGGTGGAACGCGGCAGAGAAGATGCGTTCCTTTACAACCTTCACCACTCGATCCTCATTTATACGCATCCTCTGCAGGCTTTCCTTGTACCTAACGCACACACACAGACACACACACACAAAAATGAAATAAATGATTGCCTGGTATCATCTAATGATGTTGGCATGATCCCCATGTGGTTACTGGGCTTTAACACCACAGTTATGTAAATATTTTGTCCCGACTTAATTTTTAGTTATTATGTAAACCTACATCTTCAGGTCCACAGTCTTCTTCCTTTCATACTTCACAGGCTCCTAAGAAAACAGGATTGAATCAGGAATCAAATCTACTCAAAACAATAATCTGCATGTCCCAATGAAACAGTTATTAACAGACCCAAGCATAACACCAAATATAAACGATACAATGAAACTGTGTAACAGATCAGGCAACACACCTCAGTCCACAGATGGAGAAGACTCTCAGGCAGTGGACTGTCCTCCTCCAAATTCACTGGACACATTGGGACAGGCCCCTTCAGACTACGCACCACCTACAGAAATAAATATGAACATATCAACATGTGGATATGCATTTATGTGTGTTTATGATACATTTTCATGTGAGCATGATTATACGTATGATCTCACACCCAGAAGTAGTCGGCTGTCATTCAACTCTCACCTCCTCTTTCAGCTCAGGGGGGAGATTCACCAGGTCCGTTGATTCTGCATCTTTGTTCTGTAGACGCAATGATTTCCTTGCAGGAAGGACCTCTTTCATAACCTTTTCCCTGCAAAGGAAAAATATGACCATGAGATGATTGCAGTTTTTTTTTCTAATCCTCGTTGGACATGGACATTCTGCAAAGCTATATCTTAACCTTGAACAGTTTAACTTAAAGCTGATGTCTTGTTAGCCCATGTTCAAACCATGACTAACACATATTATCCAACACTATGCTCCATCATGTCACATGCAGTCACAGTCTTCACCAACAAAACAACATGGTTTACATTATACAGTTCTTTCATTCACTTTTTCGACAGACACTTTCATTCTAAGTGAAATTACACTACAGCAATACAAGTACTGTATAAATCATTATCTATTGTTAGGCATTTGACTGAAAATATATATTGCTGAGCACTGACTGACTTGACTCACTGGTCACATATACTACAGTCATACCAGTATGCCCACTCTTTTGAGGGAGATATAGGAACATCTTACTTCTTTAGGCCTAACTGAGAAGGCTTCTTTGGTTTCAGCATCTCAGCTACCTGTGCAGGAGAGAGGTTAGTCATTTAATGTAGCCCATGACAAACTGCCAGTTTTGTTTACGTTCTAATGGGGAATATGACATCTAGGCTAAAGAGTTATGAGGCAAATATGTATTAAATGCATTACATTTCTAAATGAACGGTAGAGACTTTCATATGATTGAAAGTGTCATGCTTACCTGTGGTAGGTTCAGGGATGAAAGGAAGGCTTGGTTCTGTCGAATGGTCTCAAGCCTTTCCAACTCATACTCCGATAGACCCTGGAAAGAATTCAACATCAACAAGGGGTCATTAAATGAGACACCATACCATAAAGACACATTCTCTGCAAGTAAGATTACATAACTTAGTTATGTGTATGATAGTGTCACTTACGATCTGCTCGGTTTCTTTAGGATCACTGACGGAATCTTTACGCTCATCTCTCTGTAACACAGAATTACATGTTTTCACAAGTACAGGCACACGAATTTGTTACGCCTTTACACAGCGCTATTGTACACACAACTCTACCTACCGTTCTTTTGGTACCGCGCTTTGGATTTGTAGCAATGTCGTTGTATCTGAGACGTTTTGGGTTCAGTATGGTTCGAGCTGACCGCCGTACAATTTCGGAGGTTCCATCAGGTTGTGTTCGGTCAGGATCCTGAGGGGTCACCTCCTACAGCGAGAGAGGAGATTTTAGGAATTTCATGGCAGGAAGTTTATCAGCATCTGTGTATTAAAGCGACGAATTCAAATGCCACAAACAAATTAGCTAAAACATTGCAGTCGACGACGCCATCAACTAATTCATAGCCTAACGTTAACGACCGTTACTAATGCTAGCCTACAGTACATGTTAACTCAGAGAATTAGATCACATCACAACCATACCTGCATTAAGTGCATTTTCACAAAACAGTCGAATTTGTCTTCGGCAGAGGTGTCGTTGTTCATAGTTTAATATAAGCTGTCCTGTAGTTCGGGGAAGTCAAGCTTTCTTCAACTCGTGGAACTACGCAGTGACAACAACATTCCTTCAATGCCTCGTGAAAACTCTCCCGCCTCAGAGTTGTTTGGTAATGGGCCCCTCCCATTGAGTTGCGCAATACATAGAAAAACGCTGATTGGTTGGTTCAATCAGTGAATGAAGTTCTGCCTCTGTGTGTCTGTCTAGCTTTCGTGTGAGGAAAATAGTTCATGCATTATTATGACCGCTGCGCAGCGAAGGTTTAGTCAGATTTTTTTCCTTTTTTTTTTTTCTTTTTCGCATGTCCAAATTTCCGTCAAGGATTCCCGGGACACTGAAAGACCGCGGTAGACGAAACTTGGTGGGCATGTAAATATATAGCATGGAACCATCGTTTTTCGTTTTGATCTGTAGCCCCCCCGCTGGACTGCACCACCCGAAAGGAGGGTAGGGCAGACACAGTTTTCTGTGAATATCTCGAGAACCGTAAGGTTTAGAAGGACCATTTTTTTTGTATGTTGATCTCAAGGGGCCATGTCAACCCATTCCACTCATTTCATGTATAGCGCCACCTAGTTAAACACAAAAAAGTAAAAATGAGGTGTTGTAATCGCAGGTATCTGTGACTTAACATAGTCAAAACTGCACGAAATTGGAAGTGTAGGATCATTATGACACCCTCTGAATGCACGCCAAGTTTCGTGGAATTCCGTTCATGGGGGGCCACACAATAAATTAATTTATGTTACTATACACCAACTGGCCTGTAGGTGGCCGGAGACAGTTTTCTGTGAATATCTCGAGAACCGTAGGGCCTAGGAGGTCCACCTTTCTTTTGTATGTTGGTCTTAAGGGGGCATGTCAACCCATCCCATTACCACTTATTTCATGTATAGCGCCACCTAGGTAAAAATGGAAAAGCAAAAAATTAGGTGTTTTCATCACAATATCTCTGGCTGACATGGTCAAAACTGCACGAAATTGAAAGTGTAGGATCATTATGACACCCTCCGAATGCATGCCAAGTTTTGTGAACTTTCGTTCATGGGGGGCCTTACAATAAAATAATTTATGTGTACATTTAGTGACCGTACACCAACAAGGATTCCCAGGACACTGAAAGACCGGGGTACACGAAACTTGGTGGGCATGTAACCCCACATGGATAGCATGGAACCATCGTTTTTCGTTTTGATCTGTAGCCCCCCCGCTGTACTGGACCCCCCGAAACGAGGGTAGGGCAGACACAGTTTTCTGTGAATATCTTGAGAACCGTAGGGCCTAGGATGACCAATTCTTTCCGTATGTTTGCCTCCAGGGGTCATGTTAACCCATTCCATGTGCACACATGTGCATAAACAGATACACACGCACACACATACATTCACAGTAATCATATGTATGACACATACTCACACAGTAGACATATGTACGCATGCATGCACATGCACAAACACACATACGCAGGCAAACACACAAGCACGCACACACACACACACACACACACACATAAACATAAACGTGTACACGCACACATGCACACAATTCAAGAATTTCTCAGAATTATGAACAGGCAAGAAGGGGTATGGGGTTGTATAAAATGAATTTTACATGTGAAATCTATGAACTAATCATGTTTTGGTACTTGTTGTCTAGCAGATACCAGTGAGAATTGAGTGTGGCTAATGCAATTTAGTGAGACAGTTAGAATCATATAGGCCTTTCAGCGTGATTTATTTTTGTGGAAAAAATGTGCTGGACTGGGCGGCAGTCATATTTTGTACCGCTCTGCGGTACATCTAGTTATCTATAGTTTTTACCCTTATTGCGATCATTGTTTTGCTATTATCCACCATATTGATGTGTTATTCACTTGCAGTTCTGTTGTTTTGGGTGGTATCCGTAGATCCTGATAGGACTTGTTAAAAGGCTGGGCCTAGTCTCACTAGTAGGCACTAGTCTCTGGATCAGAGACCTGAAACACTTGTGGAAATAAAACGTTTTGCTCCTATGTCTGTCAACTAGATAATTGTCTAGACTATACCTAAACTGAAAAAGTGAAACTTTTCATCAACATAATTATAGGCCTTAATTGCCTACATCCTGTTATGTTATTGTGTTAATATTCTTGTTATTAGATCATGTGGACGTATAGCTAATGATGACTATCATAAACTGTCCAATCCTGTCTTGCATTATCTAGGAAGGATAAACCCCATAACCCCCATAACTGACTGGCCTACTTTGTGTTCCTTTAATATGTTTTGTAGGCTTATTTACCTAGTACAGCACTGCACTGTTCACCATTATCTGAAACAAAACATGAATAGGAATAGACATTGACCTTTAGACAGTCTAGTCCCAACAGGTACATGTCTGTCAGGTTTGAATTGTGATATTAAACATAAAGAACACTGCATATAGCCATACATCTCACAATGCCTTTGATTTTTAGACTAAGCAAATAGTCAAATGTCAAGACATGGTCACTCACAGCACATTGATGCCCCCTTGATTGCTGAAGCCTTTTTTTAAACAAAATAAAAAATAATTCTGTGGTTTGCTTAACCTGCATCTTACAGAAGCGACTTCCTGCTTGTGAAAAGAAGTGATAGGCATGCAGTGTTTGACCACTTCCTGTTTGATGTCTGGATGTGTGATGCTTAATTGGGGGTTGGGGGGTAGGGGGTGTCCGGTTTACAATGAGGCCTTCATTGTATCTTCAAAAATCTATGATGGGTCATGGGAGCTTTATAAATCACACTTTTTTCTTTGATCTGACTTTAATCAAAATCTCAATTCCTCTTAGAAACTAAGATTCAATAATGGCCTCTGGAAAATGGATGTAACTGTTATGTAGGCCTATATTCAACCGGTTGCATTCAAGGCAATTGTGGTGTTGAGGACTGCTTGTTTTTTCCGCAAACTGAAAAGACCCCAATAGATGCCTCAGCCCTGCTTGTGGTGAAGAAACAGGCCAGCTACCCCGGAACCAGCAACAGCCTCCTCGATCAAGACAAGATGGTAATCTACAACGTTTTTCCGATGATGCCACTGATCAAAGTCTTCAGCCTTTTATTATTAGGTAAGAGGTCTCAGTAGGTGTAGAAATGGTCATCTGTTGATTTTTGTTGTAAAAGCACTCAATATTCAAAGTCAAAGATGCTTATTTGTTGTAGTCAAATGGTCGTATACGGACAAGACCTTGCTGACAATGGTCTTTCCTACAACATGGCGTACATTTTTTCAAGAGAAAAAGAAAGCATTTTTATTAAATGGTATGACATTTTGATGAACAAATATTTTTTGTCTTCATTAGTTCCTCTTTGAGGCATTTGATTTATATGACATAAAGCCTAAATGTTTTTAATAATTTGGTTAAATCTAGAAGTAAATCATTCCACTGCACAAAATGTTGCCTTAATCATTCATTACAGTTGTGTGTTTTTTATGTTTCTGAATGTGAATCCCTTTCCATGCCGATTATTTGTATATCTACGTATGTGTTTCTGTAATGTCGCAGTGGAATTGATTGATGATTAATAAGTCCACAAATAATACCTGTGATTGATCAGACTGACTTCTTGATGTTCTCTGGTTTGTCTTTAATTCTAGTCACAGGAATGGACACTAAAGTCCACCAATCTCCTTCCACTCTTAAACTCACAGAGGGAGAGTCTGCACAGATCCAGTGCTGTTTGGATCTCAGTGAATCACCCATTGAAAAAATGACTTGGAGTTGGTGGCGAAATGGGCAGAAAATCGATGGCCAGGCAGTCAAAGAAACCTGTCCTATCCTGATCATTGAAAGTGTCCAGACAAAGGATTCTGGCTTGTATGTCTGTATTGTGTACTTTGAGATACCTATACTGCGCAAAGAGAATGGAACTGGAACACAGCTGATTGTCACTCCTTTGAAAAGGGAAGATAAACATGGAGAATCCTCTGACAAATATGGTGAGAGATTAAAAAAACATGCATTACATTTCTTTCAACTCTCTTGGATTGTCCAAAGGTACAATAATGTTTTTTTCTTATGGACTGCCTTGTTTTTGTTGATTTGTTGATGTCAACCAGTAAAGTCACCTAAAGTCTGTCGACAAACTTTGTTATTTAACAGATGGAGAGCACGGAGCTAATGATGCTGCTACTGGTGAAAGCGGGGCTGCCGTGTCAGAAATTGTCCAAGAGGATGTAATCGTTATTGTCCTGCGGTGCCTGCCTTTTGTCACATTGCTGATGGTCTCATGTTACCTGAGCAGAGATGGGAAGAAAGGGAAATCTAAAGGTATAACCCATTACATCTTAATGTCATAATCTTTTGTGTAGATTTAGGAACAAGTGGTCTTGAATGTTAAACATAATCTATGAGCTTGCATGTATGTTGCCATGTCTGCCATGTGTAATGATGAACATAGAAAGAGGTAGATAGATAGATAGATACTTTATTGATCCCCAGGGGAAAGAGTAAGTCCAAGGGCTGCTTGTAAATAACAGTATGGGAGTTTACAATTGACTCTTTAGATTATCTTTATAAAACATGACCATTGTTGTGATTATCATTATAAGTCACACATTGATTCTCTATGACAGATGAAAGGGATACAGAAAATAGTGTGTGAGCTTGCCTGTGTCTTAGTCCAACAGGTAAAACGCACTCCCACTCACGTCCAGGAGGAGGCAGCAGAGGAGAGTGTGGGAAAGCAGGATGAAGGTGAGGCTGATGAAGGAGAAGAAAACAGGATGGAGAGAGGGATCTGCCAAGAGGAAGAGGATACAGGGGCTGAAAAGGAGGAAGAGGAGAGAGGGACTAAAATAGAAGAAGAGGAGACAGGGGCTGCAATTGAGGAAAAGGAGAGAAGGGCTGAAAAAGAGGAAGGGGCTGCAATTGAGGAAGAGGAGGCAGAGGCTGAAAAAGAGAAAGAGGACACACAAGCTGAAAAAGAGAAAGAGGAGAGAAGGTCTAAAATAGAGGAAGAGGATACAAGGAATGAAAAAGAGAAAGAGGAGGCAAGGGCTAAAATAGAAGAGGCAACAGGGGCTGAAATAGAAGATCAGGAGAGAGGGGCTGAAAAGGAGGACGAGGAGAGAGGCGCTGAATGAGAGCAATGTGTGGAGGGAGGGAATGGAGTGGATCAGAGAGGAGAGGATGGCTTGGATGTGACGGGGCTAAGTTGTCCCAGCAGTGCAGTCCAACACAACGCAGGTCACGCGGGAGGAAGTCTGCTCCCCCGCTGTGACTGAAATACTGCCACTGGAAGAGCACGATGGGCAGCAGCATCAGGATGTAGAAACCTTGTGAGGATTAGGCTCCTTTAGAACAGCTTTGTTCCAGGTCATATGCTTTCATTAATATGTATTTCACCACACTGCACTGTCGAGACATAATTAACATGTGTGTATATACTTGTTAAATGTTTTACCTAATATATTATGAAGACTAAGGTAATTTAAGGCCTAATTTTAGGTTTGTTAATTCATTGAAGTCATTAAAGCCTAATCTGGACTGAGTAATCACCTGACTCCTGTTTGCATTATTTTATCTAAGCCAGCCCTCAAGTCTATTTAAACATAATAGATATAGTATATTGTGAATTTAAAAAAAACTTTTGGTTATTCATAGGATATGTTTGTGCATTTGTGTATGAGGGAAATGTTTGATGGAAAATTAACCTCTTAAACTACCTTTACCACCAGTGTCTCTCATGATTGTCCACAATGATTCCACCTTGAAAGACGTACGTAAAGATGTATTCAAAGACTCAATCTAATTTCTTCCACCACACATGTTAAAAACCACAGGCTTTATTAGCAGCAATACACGAATCTGGTGTTTTAGATACATAGATGGCCAAAGTTGCTAGACAAGTTTTTCATGACCATCTGGATGTTCTACAAACACAGTAATTCTTTCTTTATTCCTTGTTCCCCATTAATTCTTATTTTGTAGATTGCTGGCCATAAAATTGAAGTTAATCAAAACTTTTCAACTGGCAAAACTGATAATAATAAACCCTCCAACATCAAAAGGCTACACTGTAAAACCGAACAGTACAAGTAAAACAATGTTTTTGATTTGTAAACACTCAAAAATGAAAAAAAGTTAATAGTACTCTAATCGTCTGTGTTACTTGAACAAATTTGAACTTTTAAGTTGACAGCACTCATCCGCTTTAAGTCATTTGAAAAAATAGAAAGCGTGGGAAACTTCCCCACGCAAATTGTAGCAAATTTGTAGGCGGATCTTCTGCCATACGTGGACCTTGTGTACAGCACCAACTAGCCAACGCCGAGTGACAAGCGACGCCGGCAACGGTCGACCACCAGATGACAAGAGACGAGAACAAGAGCGGTGAAAATAGACACGAGAGAGGAGACGACGAGAAGAGAGAAAACCCGCAATTAAACGTAAGTGGAAAAGTGAGGTGCTGACCCTAAAGCACGTCCTTTATCATATTGTTTAAAAACCCGAATGTTTGAAAATATTGTCTTAGGCTACATGACGTAACTTTATCCAGTTAGAACTAGCTAGCACTAGCAGCTAAGAATTTGGCTGCTGTATGCCAGCACTTGCTGGATCAGCCAGCGATCTAACTCAATTTGCCAATGTGAGTACTAAAAATATGAACTTAATATGAATATGAAATTAAATCCCGTTAGCACTATTTAACACAATAGCTTGGAAGTGCAAGCTTTGTGGTGCACTGCTTGATAACAGGGCACAGGTCCTGCAACATTATAGTTTACAGCATGTTAGCAATGTTTCCTCCATTAACGTTAGTCCACTGTCATGTTACTGACTGTCTGCACATTTAAAGGGAAATTCCGGTTTTTAGCACTTTAAGGCCCTTTTCTGGTTTGTTTTGGATGAACCAGAGTGGTGGACACGACATTTTGACGATTGGTCCTGTCTCGACTTTTCTGACTCGTTTTGAATCGCCTTTTCACTTCTCAGGGTGGCTGGCAATGGGCATACTGTAGTAGGCTATACTCAAACATGTCCTAAAACAACCCTTAACGTTCGTTTTCAAAACTGTGCAACTCACCGAGTGGTTAGTGGAGTTCGTTGACTATTAAAAGCAAATATATCGGCGCAATGTATGATTCGTATTTGAACCTGAAGCATAGACAGTGGCGCAGCATGCAATGAGTCTTCCAACAGAAATCAATGGGATTTTACAAAATGCCAAATAAAAGACGACAGAAACTGTATTTCGCTAAGCTACTTGTTTTGGAACATCAACGAACACCACTAACCACTCGGTGAGTTGCACAGTTTTGAAAACGAACGTTAAGGGTTGTTTTAGGACATGTTTGAGTAGCCTACTACAGTATGCCCATTGCCAGCCACCCTGAGAAGTGAAAAGGCGATTCAAAACGAGTCAGAAAAGTCGAGACAGGACCAATCGTCAAAATGTCGGGGTCCACCACTCTAGTTCATCCAAAACAAACCAGAAAAGGGCCTTAAAGTGCTAAAAACCGGAATTTTCCTTTAAGTCAGTAGCCTAAATTCATTTGACACGGTCACACACAGTTCATGCTCAGTCAGAATGTGTATTATTCGCATGTCAGCTGTGTAGGTGAAAACAACCATTTAATGTGCAAACTGTTCTCGGCCATTTAAGGATGCATTTAAAGTGGCATTTAAAGCGACATCATGAGATGGTGGATTGTCCTAATAGAGATTGTCAGTATGTTCAAATGTGTATTCGTCCTTCAATTCACAGATTCAGAAGTTGATGCAAACAACATTGGCATTGAGAAGGAAGGAGATCATATCAGACGTCCTTCCCCGCAGACATAGCCTATTGGTTCGGTGGTGGCCTGCAATCATGTTGGAATCCCAGGTAAGCATTTCTTTTGTACAAATACTTGGAATAGATTCATTTCATGTGTGGTTCTGACCAAATGTGTTTTAAATCTTTACACTTACCCCCCTATTTTGAGTTTTTGCTCGAAATTGCACACCGCCTACTAACAATGGCCCTGTTTCCACATACTTTGACTTATATTCAAGTGCTTGACCCCCTTTGAAAGCAGAGGTCTTGTAGATTACAACTCCTCCATGGACTTAAGATAAAAAGAATGCTTTGGTTTTAGAAGCTGTACTATCAAAGAAAAGTAATCCTACTGAATTGCATTTTGTAGTTATTAACTGGCTTGACTCCATGTTTTCTCATGCAGGGATCCTCAGATGTAAATATCCGACGTGCTGTAGCGCTCCGTGGCCTTCCTTTCTACCTCCATGAGGATGATGCCACTTTTCTAAAGACATGGGATGTAAGTAAGTATGTTTTCTATTGACATGACAGTTAAAGCGTAACTGTGGCATTAAGCGACCCATGGCCTGTTGTTTCGAGGTCAACGCATGCTATTAGAATGAAAAACAATGAGAAAATTGAGTACAACATAAAGCAAATACTGGTCCAGCAGCTTAAATGGGTGGTTCAGGATTTTGGACATAGGACCTAATTTCCAAGTTAGCAAGTGTGATATTTCTCAGTGGAGACCGTTTTTAACACGTTTCATCCAGTCCTCGTCTATTCAGGCGTTATATTTATTTGCCTCGGTGTACTATGGAGTGGGTAAGACTGTTTTTAGTGGCAGGCTTACACATACTGTTGACTCGCGCCAGCCTAGCACCTGCGAACTCTGCAACTAGAAGGACTGGATGAAACGTGTTGAAAACGGTCTCCAACTTGTGTTTTTATCTTGGATCTTGGCACAAGGGATTATAACACCTAATCCTGTGTATTAATGTAATATCACACTTGGTAACTTGGAAATGAGGTCCTATGTCCAAAATCCTGAACCACCCCTTTAAACTAACCTAACAAGGCATTTGAACTGAACTGAAACTAAAGCCAAATTCCCTGGTAGGTTATCAATAGCTGCTGGGCCACGTCTACTCAGTCTATGTTGCACCAATTTTTTTAATTCTTTTAATTTTATTCTTACGAACAGCCATGACCTCGAACAACAGGGCTATGTGTCGATTAACGCTGGAGTTACATTTCAAGCTTTTGTTTTTCTGTTTGTTTTCCAAGAAACTCCAGGGAAGTTACTATTATTAGTATTATTTCAAGTAATTATTTCAATAATGCAACTGCCCTGGAAAAGTTTGAAGATAAAATGTTAAACTTAATATGACATGGTATCACTTGACATGTAATGCCAATTAGATATTCAATCAACACACAATTGTTCTTTGTTCATTTCTTCAGGTCTCTCAATCGGAGTTCCCAGATATTGAGGACCTTACTG
This sequence comes from Alosa pseudoharengus, assembly GCF_046254945.1. NCBI lineage: Eukaryota > Metazoa > Chordata > Actinopteri > Clupeiformes > Clupeidae > Alosa > Alosa pseudoharengus. The sequence goes on along the minus strand of NW_027468630.1, from coordinate 16,250,796 downwards.
TTGAACTCATTCTGATCAGCACGAACAGTGCAAATACATCCCTCTGCCCAAAGAAGACTCCTGTTGTTTTGGATTGAAATGATTGTTGAATTTCCTAGCATTGGTCAGGCATTTGTCATAAAGTATCTATCTATCTATCTATCTATCTATCGATCTATCTATCTAGTCTTTATGCCCTTGATCTAAACTGTGTTTATTTGAATTTAGCCTCCACTACAGCCCTGTTCTGAACTCCAACCTGTATTTGTTTCCATGGTTTACATGAAAATAAAAGATTAAGAAGAATTTCACTGGCCTTTGTCAACCTTTTTAATAATTTTCTTTCAAGTCCTTAGTTGAAACTAATCAAAATGGACAAGTTTGTTCAACTTTCTGGAAATTAAAACTTTTAAGTTTTAAATTTAATTTAAAGAATTGGTTGAAGCAAAATGAAATATTTCAGGCTGACATCAATAAATCCAATTAAGCTATCTAAGCTTAATTTGATTAATTACCGTGAACTCATGTAGTTGATGTTTCTTTAACTTAAAAAAACCTTGTTGAACACACTCAAAATTTGCTAGTGAAGACTAATTAAAAAAGGTAAGTTTCTTTGACTTAGCAAAACTGAGTTACTATTACTTAAATTTTTTTGTGTAATCGGTTTCACCAATTTTTTTGAGTTCAATTAACTTGTCGGGTTTTACAGTGTAGTAGTGTTACATTGTACAATTTGTGTTGTTGGCCTAACAACACAGTCAGTACAAATGGGAATATGTGAATACCACAGCACTGCTAAAACCCCATTGTAGTTTGGCTAAACACACTCACACATATAACACACAAAAACACAGTCATACAGCAGCCTGACTCCTTGACTAAAAAAAGTGCAAACATACTGTGGCACATAAAAAACATCAGTATGGTAACATTGTTTTACATTCTAATCTTGTAGGTACGATTTGTATCTGAGAGCTTCAGTGAGGCGAGTTCCCTTTGTTGTGAATTCCCTTTGCTGCAGAATAGGTCCTCTGTGCGTGCACATCGCCTTGAACGTCCTCGTCAACACTGTAAGGAGAGGAGCCTGTTCACACCAGTGGCAGCGGGTAGGAGGAACAGGCTGCAAGACCACACATGTTCCGCCCTCGCTCTATAAGGAAGTACCTGAGACAAGAACGAACCAGCACAAAGACAGAAACACAGTAAGATGGTGTGAGAGTGTGAAACAAGTCTTATGAAAACTGCTTTCATACAGACATACCTGCATTAATCAAAACAAGAGGAGCTACGCAGGAGTCATGTACCATAAGTGCAGGAAATCTAACATCTATTATAAATAAGGGGATGTTGGTGTCTTTTTTAATCATTTTAATTTTAATAGTAGGTTTGTGGGCCAGGAGTGCCTAGTATAACATCTTGCCAATGGACTACAGTTGAAAATTAGCCTGCTGGCTAACACTGGCACATTTACAGAAATGTTGATCAATGTGCACTGTCCTTTAAATAAATAAATGAAATGAAATGAAAGGAGGCACGTCAGTGTAGTGACTTGAAGAGTTGGGTCTGTTGTGTACCAATTAAGCACAAATGATTCATTACCCATCTCTGCCCCAGGAGGTTCCCCAGGAGTTCTTGACAATCCAGTACAGGGTTCCGTCCTGTTCCCCGTAGCCCACAGCAAGCACTGCGTGATTCACCGTTTCTGTGGTGTTCTTACACTTTGTGCTGTGTGATGGAAGACCAAAACCCCATATCAACCCCTATATCAACACCTCTACGGGTTGAAATTCATGACCTGAGAGATATATCATATCAGAGGTATAGTAATTGAGTACTGAGTATGGGGATACTTTGTGTGCATGTGTGTGTTTGTTCGTCAGTCAGTAAGACTGAGTGTGAGTGAGTGTGTGTGTGTGTGTGTTTTCCCAAGTGCATGAGATGTGCTTTATGCTCAGTTTTTAAGTGTGTAGTGGTGAGATAGAGACAGAGAGAGAGAAAGAGAGAGAGTGGTTGTACAGTCTGTTTGTAGTTTGTGGCTCATACCTGCTGTATATGCCATCTTTGTAGTGCACAAAATCAGCCGTCACTTCATAGGCAAAGCTGACTGGATTCAACCTGGCCACAGCATCTAACATTCCCATTTCATCATACTAGACATACGAGCACAAACATAAACAAAAACACACATATTGTATAAACACACACAAATATATATATATATAACATTGAATTAGATCCAGTCTAATGACATGATACGGTGAGGTGGTAGGAGCGTTGTGGCTAAGGAGCTGGGCTAGCATGCAGTAGCCAGAAAAGTTGTGGGTTCAATACCTGACTTTCACTATTGTGTCCTTGAGCAAGGTACTTAACTCTGAGTTGCTCTGAGGACAATGTCCCTTGTAATGCAATTGATATGTAAGTTGCTTTGGATAGTGTAAATGCATTGTGTGTGTGTGTGTGTGTGTGTGTGTGTGCGTGCATGTGTAGGAATGTAGATAGATAGATAGACTTTATTGATCCCCAGGGGAAATTCAAGGTGTTTACCACAGTAATGCCAGATAAGGATGTGTAAAAGCATACCAGTGGTTGCTAACTTTCTACTAGAGCTATATGATTATATTCAATCTGATTCAACATCCTGATTTAAGTAATTAATTTACAGTGATTTCCTGTGTATTAGCCGCATTGTGTACAAACCGCAGGACAGTGTTTTATGCAAATAAAAAAAAAAAAACATGTATTAACCACACCTCTGTATTAACCGCAGTTCCCAATAGCCCAATATGAATCAGAATCAGATTGTGCTTTACTCATAACTCACTGAGTGCCAAAAACGTAATATTACGAAACTAGTCACTCTAACACACCTTATATGTGATTTTGGGAACTCTGTGATTCAATGGAAATGAAATATATGACGATAGAAAACTCATGAAAACGCACAATCTGGACATTTTATCTGGACATTTAATTTTAACTCTGCTTTTGATGGTTGCCGCTTTGGGTTGAATCAGTGACACATGCATGTCAGGTCAAAACCAGGCCATTTTCGTGGGTTTATCACTAGGTGGCAGTCTCGCCAGGTCTCGCTAGGTCACCTTCCGGAAACATTACAGGCAACACTTCATATTTCAAAGACGCTACATCTCCATTTCTATAAATAAAACAGGGATTTTGATGAAAACTAGCCACTGTTTAGCTTGGGATCTCTTAGGAACAGAGGCATGTAGAAATAAACGGGTTGTACCCACTAAGAGCTTAAAGTCACCTTTCAAACAAGCTATAGTATGTGTCCATAGCTATAACATAGAATACGCTGTGGCTCTACAAAAATCGTCAACAATGATCAAGATTGCTGGCACTCTGGGCCAAAGCTTCCGAAAACAGCGCTGCATTCAAAGTGATAAAGAAGAATGAAGAAAACAAATGTATTCCCATGTATATCCCATCCCTGTGTATTAGCCATACCTGAAGAAATGTTACAAACTAAATGTATAAACCTTGGTTAATAGTCAGAAAATTACAATATCCATTTAAAAAACAATACTGCGAAGGTTTATTCTCTAAACCTGACATTCTGCTCAAGTTCACTCAAAATAGCAAAAACATTTTTATTTTTAAGCCAGGAGAGGGCAGCAGAGGCCTTGAAAGCACTTACTCTGGTTATGTTAACAACATCCTTGACATATGCTGCAGCCTGTTCAGGCTGGAACTTACAGGTGCTGTCCTTCAAATAAAAGACAAAACGCCAAGAGAAGAAAAGGGAAGAGAAAGGAAAAGAAGAGAAGTTTATCTAAAGCTGTTTACCTTGCTTTGAGCTAAAAAGTGAATATATCAAAACAAACACAAAAGTTTGTTTTCTTCAACATCATGAATGACTATGATGATGACTAACAGACATACTCACGTGTCCCTTATATGGGTAGCCATCTTCTGTCATTAGGCCACCCCTGTATTTGATATACTCAAATGCCTGACTTGGTAGTCCTCTGGAACAGAAATTACACTTGTACTTCATACATACACACTACATATACAGAAGACTGAATGTTGAACATGCACATTCAGCAGAACACAAACTAACACATAACTTCATTGCATGAGTGGAGTTGAACCTCTGACATGAAAACCGATTGCAGTTTTAAATGAACACTAATTGCATGGTCCCTATCTTTGGCCGCAGGAGTTTAGGAGGTGAAGTTACCCAAAACCCTGAGTATTGCTACACACAATCATGCTCACTTCCTTCCCACTGTGCACTACTGAGCAAACAGACATTTTAATCTTGACTAGTTTACACCAATGCAGACTACTAAGGAGAGACTTACCCAAAGCAGCCATGATTGTTGAAGTCCTGGGCACAGTCTATCAGCTGCTGTTCTGACTGCACAAAAAAACACATGCCACATGTAAGGTATGTGTGCCTACTTGCGCCTGTGAAATGTCTGGGTGGGAGTCTGTGTCTATAGCTGCTTTCAGACACATCCTCTGCAGTATGTGGACCTTTGTCAAACGGAGGTCCGACCCTTCGAGTGATTCAGATATCATGCTACCATGGAGACATTATGCGGCCATATGTATGAACGACACCGACGCACATTAACAGAATCTCTGTGTGGTTAAACAGGTTGAACGTGGTCCGCATGTTCTTCGCTTCGTTCAGACACAAGGTCATTTACATAATGTCCGTCTTAAATACTAGGAGGGGAGTAATGTAACAGCTAAGTTCGAAATTCCAAATGGCCGGTTATGTTGTACAGATATACGGCCCAACCGCTTGGCATCCGCAGAACATGCGGACTTACATGTAGGTCTGAAAGCAGCTTATGTGTGTGAGTGTTTTACCAGCTCCAAGAGTTTCCCTGTGGCAATGGCTGTGACGGACTCAAGGCAGCCAGTGGTGGAGAAGGTCCAACAGCTCCCACAGTGACCCTATAGGTGTTTCACACACACACACACACACACACACACACACACACACAGAGATTTAACAGTCGTATAACTACATACAAAGATTCATACTTAAAGTGTGTTGTGTCAATAGCATGATCACACCAGACACACACACTGGCATGTTATTGCATCTATATAAGAACCATTCCACACCTGGGTTTTCACTGGAGTGACATAATCTCCTCTGGTCCTCCAGTCCACATAGTCTGGGTAGGGCCCTGCTTGGCGAGGGTGGCCCCCTGTAGTAGCTGAGCAGTTCTGAGGACACAGGGAAGGGACAGAGCAGCTAACATTGTAGTTATTGCTGGAGAGACAAAGCCTGTGGTGGATATGGATAAGCCACAGGCATTAAAATCAGGTGTCATATATTTAAGGGCGCAGTCAGCGATTGCGTCGGAAGCATCGTTAGTTTACGTTTATATTTAAAGTTATTAGCAGACACTTTTGTCCAAAACAAAATACAATGTATTTTAATGTTATATTTTAACCAAGGACCAAACAATACACACCAGACAGGTAGCTCACCCCTCCCTTCAGTATTCCCAGAGAAACTCCACACAGGGTTTCGGGTTTGTTTGGGGGACAGGCTGTCCCTACTTTGTTTCCAGTTTTCCGAGCCTGTGCTGCCTACAAAGACCGAGTTTTTGGGCAGCTAGTGGTCATAAGGAGATGATTTCTGAATGTGACAAAAATGGACTTGAAATCGTGTATGATCGCTGACTGTGCCTTTAATGAAGCTGGTGCAAATGTACTAACTTATCAACGAGCGAACACTTAACACATATTTCAATGGGTAACAAGGGGCTAACATGCTCTGATCATGTTAACTTATTGATGGAAAAAAGTCCACGTTTATATTGTATGAGGAAGTTTCAGTCTTTTAAGGTAAATACTGTTGTGGTGAGAATGTTTTTATGTCAGTGATATGTAGTGTTTGGAGTTACGGTGTGGTGGGTTGGGGTGGGAATGCTGGGGCAACTGAGAAGGCCAGGATTGACAGAGGGACTAAAAGGGCTGGAAAAATGGTGGGAGAGTTAAATACAGTGGATAAAGTAAGGACCGCCTGGCAAAAATGAAACAGAAAATAACGAGGGACCATGGTCACCCCTCTTCATGGTAATTTGACTGGAAGGGTTATGGAACGGCTATGGTAGGCTATGACACAAACTAAGCGGTATGCTCTCTCTTTTATACCTCGATCAGACAGCACAATAAGCACTTTAAACGTACATTTCTATAATTTCTGTACTGTATTTATGGTCTATGTATTGTGTTTATGCTCTTTTTTGTACTGTATTTGTGATGATAATTTATTTGCACCCTCTTATAGAGGCTGATATATATATTTATGCAACTGTTTTTATAGGCATTAAGGTGGGTATGAGCACTGCAATTTCCATCTGGATGAAATAAACTTGACTTGACTTGAGGTATATAACATAACAACAAATACCTCCAACAAATAGCCCAAAGTAACTGGTCCTCTGGAGAGAACAAATGTATCTCAGTGTGAACAAAGGCCAAGGCCTATTGTACCTCACATGAACAATTTGATCCTGAGTGGATTTTGAAAGGAGAACTCAAACCTGGGGCTCGTGAAGGAGGAAGGCCTTTTTGAACTCTGCAAAGGTCAAATCTGAGAACTGATTCAGCCCCACTATACAAATACAGCCAAGCAGCACACACAAACACAGAGACAGAGAGAGAAATATCAGTTTTGATAAATCACCATCACCAACTTTTAACATTACACAATTCAGCTAGCGTCCTCATTCCTTACAGACACTTTAATATCACAAAAGTAAAATCAGAGAGGGTTAAAGCGGAGCTAGTAATCAAGGATCTTTGGTAAAATCATATGAGATTTTTTATGAAAGATTTGAACCCATCACATTTGTTTACTTTTAGCAGAGTTATGGTAAGACTGGACTTAAAAAGGCCCACACGTGATCAGCCATACTGGTATATGAAGGTCTGTCCGCGTTGTGTTCCAAGATCCTTCTCCTGTTTTGGGTGAAGATGTGCAGCCTGTGGTAGTATTCACGTAGTAGGTCATACGTTTTCCCATTCTAAAACAAACAAAATCACATAGCAAATGAATTATCCTAAATTCACAAAAATAAATAAATAAATAAATAAAAAGTTTACAACAAAGCGAGCCTACCTCGGTCATCCAGGTTTTAAAATGAAATTCATCTGAAAGATAAAAAGGCATAGATGAAATTATTCTTCATAAATAATTTCAGCAAGTTCCTGCAACAACCGCCAAACGACACCACCTTCTGTGTTCATAGGCTAGATACCCTATTGCCTTCTCCGGGCAGTGATGAATTGTTCTAGCTTTGCCGGATCCACAAACTGCTGCTTTGGGTGGCAGACAAAACAGTTCACAAATAGCCTGACGCATTTGGTGAAGCGCCATTTTGGCTATAGCGAATTAACTAATGGCTTACCTTCAGGTGAAAATACAGGGTTTAAATAGGCAATGTGTAAGACTGACAATATGCCAGAAATGAGAATAAACATCGCCATTCTAGCACACACTCTCCAAGTGGTGTTTGGTTGGTTACATCAGGGTCGGTGATCTCCAGTTACATTTCGCAACGAGTGACTGTGTACATCACGTGACTCCGCTCTGAACGCGCGGTTGGTTGACACTTGCCTCAATGACCGCTGAAACATGACCACATCCATCCAATAATAATTTAAACTCGCTTTGATTTCATCGATACATTTTGGGTAAAAACTTAGCTGTATGAGCCAGGGATCTGGTGTAGGCTAAGAACTTAAAAATAAGATGATAGCAAATATTTATAACTAGATGTACCGTAGAGCGGTACAAAATATGACTGCTGCCCAGTCCAGCACATTTTTTCCAAAAAAATAAATCACGCTGAAAGGCCTATATGATTCTAACTGTCTCACTAAATTGCATTATCCACACTCAATTCTCACTGATATCTGCTAGATAACAAGTACCAAAACAGATTTCACATGTAAAATTCATTTTATAAAACCCCACCTCCATCTTGCCTGTTCATAATTCTGAGAAATTCTTGAATTGTGTGCATGTGTGCATGTACATGTTTATGTTATGTGTGTATGTGTGCGTGCTTGTGTGTGTGCCTGCGTATGTGCCTGTGCATGCAAGCGTACATATGTCTACTGTGTGAGTATGTGTCATACGTATGATTACTGTGAATGTATGTGTGTGTGTGTGTGTATCTGTTTGTGCACATGTGTGCACATGAAATGGGTTAACATGACCCCTGGAGGCAAACATACGGAAAAAAATGGTCATCCTAGTCCCTACAGTTCTCAAGATATTCACAGAGAACTGTGTCTGCCCTACCCTCCTTTCGGGGGGTCCAGTCCAGCGGGGGGGCTACAGATCAAAACGAAAAATGACGGTTCCATGCTATCCATGTGGGGTTACATGCCCACCAAGTTTTGTGTACCCCGGTCTTTCAGTGTCCCGGGAATCCTTGTTGGTGTATGTCACTAAATGTACACATACATTATTTTATTGTAAGGCCCCCCATGAACGAAAGTACTCAAAACTTGGCATGCATTCAGAGGGTGTCATAATGATCCTACGCTTTTAATTTCGTGCAGTTTTGACCTTGTCAGCCAGAGATATTGTGATGAAAACACCTAATTTTTTGCTATTTAATTTTTAACTAGGTGGCGCTATACATGAAATAAGTGGTAATGGGATGGGTTGACATGCCCCCTTAAGACCAACATACATAAAAAAGGTGGACCTCCTAGGCCCTACGGTTCTCGAGATATTCACAGAAAACTGTCTCCGGCCACCTACAGGCCAGTTGGTGTATAGTAACATTAATTAATTTATTGTGTGGCCCCCCATGAACGGAATTCCACGAAACTTGGCGTGCATACAGAGGGTGTCATAATGATCCTACACTTCCAATTTCGTGCAGTTATGACTATGTTAGGTCACAGATACCTTCGATTACAACACCTCATTTTTACTTTTTTGTGTTTAACTAGGTGGCGCTATACATGAAATGAGTGGTTATGGAATGGGTTGACATGGCTCCTTGAGATCAACATACAAAAAAAATGGTCCTCCTAAACCCTACAGTTCTCAAGATATTCACAGAAAACTGTGTCTGCCCTACCCTCCTTTCGGGGGTCCAGTCCAGCGGGGGGGCTACAGATCAAAACGAAAAACAATGGTTCCATGCTATCCATATGGGGTTACATGCCCCATGCCCAAATGCTTCGCTGCGCGGCGGTCATAATAATAACCATACACAAACATACAGTAAACCAAGACTGTAAAGATAATTAATTAATTAATTAGGTGAAGGGTTTCAGACATACACAGAAAAGGTGCTGAATTCCTTGTATTATAGGGGATTTCCCACAGTGGCCGATCAACAGCCAAGTCTATTTCACATTACACAGCATGAAGTGAGATTCAACAAAGATGCAGTTCAGTGGCTTGTGGCAGTTCAGTTGCAAACACACAGCTTTTTGTACCTGGGATCCATAAAGGCACTCCTTCACAGTTGAGAGAAAGTAGAATAGAACATTATGTCCAATATTCCAATATGTCGTTTAATGTTCTGCATTTCTCATTAGTGGGTCACTTTGATACTAAAAATATGATTCTATGTAATGACTTGTATATCTGTACTGTCCCTGTGTATATCTGTGTGTGACTGTATTTAGAGATAAGGGGGAATATTATGACTTTGCAGTGTTTCACTGTTCTGCGTGGCTGCGTCAGTAGCTATCTGCTCCAGATTGTCAGGTTGCCACGAATCAGAGTCTGATTCAGTGTAGTCCACGTGAGATGGGATGACCAACGCCAACTATTTCCTTGTCTAGTTAGAGCAGCTGATGGATCTTTAGGTGAAGTCATGCTGTCTCTCCCTTGATGCGCATCATTGTAAGTAAACTCTGTTCCTGAATTTTCATACTATTGGTCTGACTGGGTCTCTATTCATCTGTGGTATCAAAATTACCATCACAGTACAACATGCACTGCCACAGAGGCCAATCCAAGCCTGTTGTCTAAATTTACACAACAGGAAAGATAAGAATCTCATATCTAATATGACTGCCACAGTGCTGTGTATCAAAAAATAAATAAATCACACTTCTCAACCTTTCTTCACCCCTACTCCTACACAATGTTGGGGGTAATGCGTTACAAAAGTAATGTAATTACTGTAATATATTGCTGTTTGCGGTAACGCGGTAATGTAAGGCATTACAAAAAAAAATTGGGTAATATTTTACTCGGTACAAACTTCAGTAACGCGCGTTACAATGCATTTTAACCAAAAATTAAGCAGTGTTTTGTTTTGATACATATTCGCAAACACCACTGCGAGAACAACAGAGGAGAAAAAATCCGCGCAAAATAGTAGAACGTTATCTCCTGATACTGGTTGAAGATGGCTGCAGTGGACTACTCTATTTGCGGGATGGACATAAGCCTATGCTCAGAGACAAGGATATGAAGAACATAATAGTTAGTGCACTTTGTGCGAAACCGAAAGATCTCACTATGCCTCGCGAGTCATTTAATGAAACATCTAAAGTGGTGCCACGCTAATCTTTTTGATTCTTGATTAAACACAAACTTCTAGTGCATGTCAGCTTTGAGCTGTGAACTTGAATTCACAATTGAACTTAAAGAGAATAAAGGGATAGAAATGCAGAAAAAAGATTGTGTAGCCTGGCAGTGCCACCGCTCCCACCACGCGCATCACGCACTTTGCGTAGGGCACCAAAGGACAGAGGGGGCACCCACATGTACCAATGAATAGTAGCTTTACTGCAAACTGCGTTTCACTCTTCATCAATAGCGTTTACAATGTCAAAATGCACTAACACCATGGTACATGCAAGTTTGATACTTTTTGGGTTCTCTCAATCTCCACCACGTAGTGCTAGAATGGAATTGGTGGGTCTTCAATAATTAGTTTTCCAAGCATTTACATGAAGCACATGATATGCCGAGTTGACAAAAAAATAATCCATTCAGATATAGCTAGGTGGATACCAGGCTCATAATTCACTTTTATTTGCAAAACGAAATGTGAAGCAACATGTTATTGCATACTTTCCAAAGCAATGAAGGCTGCTTAAAACAACTTAACATTGTGCATATTATTGTTAATATTGTGCTATCAATGTAACTCAACAAACAATGCTTGTAAACAAGAGCTGGCAAAAAGGCATTATGAGAACGTAAAGATCAATACTCTTAAAGTGACAGTGCACCATTTATAAGAAAACAGCATGAATGTTTAAAAACACACAGTAATGGTCTGTAAATAATAGGCCTTTTATTTTACTTTAGGTTTTTGAGTTATCATTTAAATGTCACTCACTCAAAACTACTCACTTAGGGCACCAAAATGGTCAGTAGGCCACCATCTTGACATGTCTTTATTAAAGGAACCGTATGTAAGAAATGTATTTAAATTAATCATAAATGGCCCTGATATGTCACTAGACATTAAGAAATCATGTTATTTCAAATACTTATATCACTGACAACAGTAGTCTGGCCAAGATATTGTCATTTAAAAAGTGGAGTTGCAGCCCTCAATTGATATTGATGTTGTCATGTTGTGTTTTGGCCTGATGCGCCACCCTCCACCTATCTACTAATCACAAAGTCAGTAGTGTTTCGGCATCCGTGTTGCCAGCTCTGCCAGTCAGAGGGGAGGGGAAGGGAATACATCGCTCTACAGTAGTTTGAAAGTGATTGCAGTACCAGTTTTGGCCACAATCTTACATACAGTTTCTTTAAGCTTTGATTTTCAATATAGTAGGCTCTCTATTGATTTTAATGAGCTACAGTTAGAGTTACAGTATTTATATCACAATTTACCAGACTTTGACCTTTTGTCGGTTTTTAACAAAATTCTGACTATGATTGAGCGTAATAAACTGCATTTCGAATGGCAAATCCATATTTCCAGATATTTTGGTGAAAGTAACTTAAAAGTAATGCAATAGTAGTGTAATGCCTTACAATTCAGAGACAGTAATATTATAATGTAACAAATTACTTTGAAATGACAGTAATAAGTAATGCATAATACATTTCGATTTTGAAGTAACTTGCCCAACACTGCTGACATGGCACACATGGAGAGTGTCTGCTGCCAGGAAATGAACCTGGGACATCTCATCCAAAATAACAGATATATCACGTCCAATCCTACGTCCCAAATGCTGTCATTAAAGTGAGACGTTGGAGGTTGCAATGCGGTCGCTGAGGGACATCCGAGCCGAAACACTGAAACGCCCAATAAACAGCAGTTAACCAACTAACACACTCTTGACAGGTTGTGCAGAGGGGGTAGGCTAGGGGACTACACTGATCACCTGAGACTACACTAATTTTTACACCCATACTCAGTTGTTCTGCAATGTATTATCATGGTAGAAGCTGCGATACAGTACTAGCATAGCATAACATAACAAGCACATACTGTAACTAGCATGAACCCTAACATCTATGGACTATATAACATCTGTGCATTTATTTACTTAAATTGAACAGCATGTTATTTTATGTTAGCTTACATAAACAAATAAAACTCAGACGCCTTACAGTCCATAAACACCGTCTACCCACAAAACCATGCCTGTATCACAGACCTAGGCTACTGCAGAGTAGCCTACACAAGTCAGGTGTAGGCTAGCGTACTGTACCCAGAGCCATATAAAGGTAGAGTTGCGACAACTCCATTGACGCTAATGTTCCATTTTTTTTTTCAACAATGGCGGCTAATTGAAGCCTCAAATAGTTCCCGAAAGTTAACAATTTATTATAGCAGCAGTGCAGTTACAGACTGTTTGTAGCCAACATTTCAGACTCAGATTTACATTATTGGCTCATCCGAATAATAATAATAATAATAATAACAGTAACAACAGTAATAGTAGTAAAGTAATAGTATTAATAACCTAATTATAATAATAAACTATTTATGTATACTATGACAGCTTTTCTGCTGCTCAGTTTTTATCAGTTCCTTATCAAACTAGATGTACCGTAGAGCGGTACAAAATATGACCGCCGCCCAGTCCAGCACATTTTTTCCACAAAAAGAAATCACGCTGAAAGGCCTATATGATTCTAACTGTCTCACTAAATTGCATTATCCACACTCAATTCTCACTGGTATCTGCTAGACAACAAGTACCAAAACATGATTAGTTCATAGATTTCACATGTAAAATTCATTTTATACAACCCCACCTCCATCTTGCCTGTTCATAATTCTGAGAAATTCTTGAATTGTGTGCATGTGTGCATGTACATGTTTATGTTATGCGTGTGTGTGTGTGTGTGTGTGTGCGTGCTTGTGTGTATGCCTGCGTATGTGCCTGTGCATGCAAGCGTACATATGTCTACTGTGTGAGTATGTGTCATACGTATGATTACTGTGAATGTATGTGTGTGTGTGTGTGTGTGTATCTGTTTGTGCACATGTGTGCACATGAAATGGGTTAACATGACCCCTGGAGGCAAACATACGGAAAAAAATGGTCATCCTAGGCCCTACAGTTCTCAAGATATTCACAGAGAACTGTGTCTGCCCTACCCTCCTTTCGGGGGGTCCAGTCCAGCGGGGGGGCTACAGATCAAAACGAAAAATTACGGTTCCATGCTATCTATGTGGGGGTACATGCCCACCAAGTTTTGTGTACCCCGGTCTTTCAGTGTCCCGGGAATCCTTGTTGGTGTATGTCACTAAATGTACACATAAATTATTTTATTGTAAGGCCCCCCATGAACGAAAGTACACAAAACTTGGCATGCATTCGGAGGGTGTCATAATGATCCTACACTTTTAATTTCGTGCAGTTTTGACCTTGTCAGCCAGAGATATTGTGATGAAAACACCTAATTTTTTGCTTTTTAATTTTTAACTAGGTGGCGCTATACATGAAATAAGTGGTAATGGGATGGGTTGACATGCCCCCTTAAGACCAACATACATAAAAAAGGTGGACCTCCTAGGCCCTACGGTTATCAAGATATTCACAGAAAACTGTCTCCGGCCACCTACAGGCCAGTTGGTGTATAGTAACATAAATTAATTTATTGTGTGGCCCCCCATGAACGGAATTCCACGAAACTTGGCGTGCATACAGAGGGTGTCATAATGATCCTACACTTCCAATTTTGTACAGTTTTGACTTTGTTAGGTCACAGATACCTTCAATTACAACACCTCATTTTTACTTTTTTGTGTTTAACTAGGTGGCGCTATACATGAAATGAGTCGTTATGGAATGGGTTGACATGGCCCCTTGAGATCAACATACAAAAAAAAAATGGTCGTCCTAAACCCTACGGTTTTCGAGATATTCACAGAAAACTGTGTCTGCCCTACCCTCCTTTCGGGGGGTCCAGTCCAGCGGGGGGGCTACAGATCAAAACGAAAAACGATGGTTCCATGCTATCCATGTGGGGTTACATGCCCACCAAGTTTCGTGTACCCCGGTCTTTCAGTGTCCCGGGAATCATTGACGGAAATTTGGGCATGCGCTGCGCGGCGGTCATAATAAATGAAAAGAGGCTAAAGCCCAATAAATGTGCCACAGATAATAACCTAATATAAGATAAACCTTGCCTATACCATTTCAATTAGGCAGCACTAGGCAACACCACGAACGAGCTGTCATTAAGTTTTTGCGTTTGTAGCCTACAACTTTTATGACGTGACGTGTCTTGGGCATTTAGCTTTACCATCATGTCAACATAGTTGTAACGTTATGCGCAATGCTCATAAAAGGTAAGATTTTGTTATCACAAAGCTAGCTGGTTCGTTAAAATTTAATATTGCTAAGCATATTTACAGCCAACTTTGTACTTGCAACAGTGAAACTGAGTTTGTTGTTAACATTGTTGGTAACGTAAACGTTTCTTCAGTTAGGAGCAGGACTGTTTTTTTTTAAAATTTGCATTCATTTTCATTGGCAAAAGCTGGCCTAATATGCATGAGAGAACCTAGATTTGAGGGAGCTGCAGCTGTTAGCATCAGCACGGTCATATTAATATGGGACTTTGTCATTTATAAATGACGCTTCAAAAAACAGCTTTAAAAAATAACACAAGCCTCTAACCAATCATATTGTACCTTACATTTGTCATCTAAAATCCCCTCTAACCAATAAAATCAAAGATTATATGATGTCAGGATGTCATGTGATGCAACAAGGAAGTACAGGAGACAAGAGCCCATGTTAGGTCACATGCATGAGTAGCATCATGGTAAGTCCATTTTTAAGCTATAAAACACACATAAATCACCAATAAAAAATATAACTAAATAGCCTAAACAGTTTTTTAAACTATTTTTGTCATTTCATGAAATCTACAAATCCTTCTTCAAAACAGTTAAAAAGTGCATGTCATGTATAAATGACAAAGTCCCATTAAGGGATACAAATTTCCGTGATGGTATCTACTGTTGTGGTGTAGATTATACTGCTGTGATGCAGGGTCAATCTATTTATTCATACATCTTTCTTAGGAAGTTTCCAAGTTTTATGGTAAGGTGAGAGGGACAGCTATGCCTATTCCTGAGGGCAGTGATGACAGTGAATCTAGCAGTGATGAGGACGAGGTAGTTGTAGGAGTGGAGCCCAGTTGATTATAGTGTGTGTGTGTGTGTGTGTGTGTGTGTGTGTGTGTGTGTATGTGGTGTGTGTGTGTGTGTTTGGTGTGTGTCTGTGTGTGTGTTTGGTGTGTATGTGTGTTTGCTGTGTGTGTGTGTGTGTATTTGAATGTTTGTGTGTGTGTTTGGTGTGTGTGTCTGTGTGTGTTTGGTGCATGTGTGTGTGTTTGTGTGTGTGTGTTTGGTGTGTGTGTGTGTGTGTCTCTGTGTGTGTTTGGTGTGTGTATGTTTGGTATGTGTGTGTCTGTGTGTGTGTCTGTGTGTGTTTGGTATGTGTGTGTGTGTGTGTGTGTTTGAATGTTTGTGTGTGTGTTTGGTGTGTGTCTGTGTGTGTTTGGTGCATGTGTGTGTGTGTGTGTGTTTGGTGTGTGTGTGTGTGTCTCTGTGTGTGTTTGGTGTGTGTGTGTGTATGTTTGGTATGTGTGTGTCTGTGTGTGTGTCTGTGTGTGTTTGGTATGTGTGTGTGTGTGTGTCTGTGTGGTGTGTGTGTGTGTGTCTGTGTGGTGTGTGTGTGTTTGTTTAGGGTGTGTGTGTGTGTCTGTGTGTGTTTGTGTGTGTGTGTGTGTGCGTTTGGTGTGTGTGTGTGTGTGTGTGTGTGTCTGTGTGTGTGTGTTTGGTGTGTGTGTGTATGTTTGGTATGTGTGTGTCTGTGTGTGTGTTTGGTGTGTGTGTGTGTGTGTGTGTGTGTGTCTGTGTGTGTGAGGAAATGCGATGTTCACCTATGCTTCACACCAAAAAAGAACTGCCTGGTTCAGTTTCATCAGTAATGTGACAAATTTGCATATTTTTTTCTATTTTTTATTCTTTTAGAATAATCCTGAAATGAAAATTTTAAAGTGTTTTTTTAAATAAAATATGTTCATGGATAATGAAGCAATTGTTATTTAATCAATTGTTTTTTACATTAAGAAATCACGAAAAAAAATATACCCTAATGGGACATTAGTCATTTATAAATGACGATACCCCAAAATAAAGGTCAAAGGTCAATTTGGGAAAGTGAGCATAGGAAATTTATTTTAGGCCTTAATACACTTAAAATCAAAGGTCATTAAAATTTTTTAATGAATTTCCTTAATTAGTCCCATAGAGGGTTAACACAGCAGGGCACACTAGCCCATGATGGCTAGCCCAGTGATGAAGGATAGTGTAAAATCCCCATCCCTAGAAAGTTTCAAACCAAGCTTGCGCTGATGATGCATGATCACTGATCAAATTGCTATTTTCTGACACGATGCACACCATTCCCAGGTGCTCGCCTGTCTGAATCTCAAGCTCTTTAGCCTAGCATCTTAATGCTGTTCACAGCACGGTGAATGACAAACGATGACAAAATGCTGTTCATGTTTATGAGTTCATAGCCTGGTTATTTATCGAAGGACTTACATGTCACGTTTTATATTTTATTATGATCACTCGCATTACCATGGGTTACTTAATAGGTAGGCCTAATGCTACGGTTAACTTAGAATGCCCACCATTACACTGGAGATGTTAAAAAACGTTTAAACTTCTTTTATTCTCCCGCGACGATAGGCTAGGCTTGGCTAGGTAATTCGCTCATTAGCTCAGATCAGTGACTACCAGAGGAAACGCAGGGTAGAAAACTCAAACAAGTAATGTTAGACTAGCTGTGTTACAGTTTCTCGTTGCAACAAGCTTCACAGGAGCTCCATGCGCTTTTGTAGGCTACACGCAGTCTCAAAAACACTGTTCACTTTTCGAGTCACTTGTACGAGGTCATTTATTTTATATAGCGATAATTTAGATACACTTATGGGGTGGGTGCAATTGCGTTTTCTAAAGAATCTCCCGTCTTGATTTTGTACAGAAATTAATATTAAGTGACACGTAAAAGGGCGGAAAAAAGGTCACCTTATATAGCAGGCTAACATATAAGGTCCGGAATTTAATTTAATATTGTTGTAATGATAGGATAGCTACATAGTTTACACAATAATTACACTGTGTTATAAATATTGTATTATATCAATGCATTTATTGACTGTCAATTACCCAAAATCGTGGCTCTGTCTATTGAACAGTAGCCTATTTAATGCATTCTAATCCATTGTCAATCACTTCCGGGAACTAGTTGAGGTTTACACAAACCACGTGACCAACGGAATTTTGAACACCAATAGACCTCTGAAGTTCGCCTACAAAAAAGCTGCCATCTTTGACATCCGGTATCTGGCGATTTTTCCTATGGGAAAATTACATGGGGATTTTGAATAATCGCACCTGTTAAAGTCTCGTGGGGATGAAAAAGTCTGAAATGCAGACGTTTTCCTGAACACACTTTTGTCCTCTGCCTTCGAGTGGATACTGTGATCTCCGGTAAGTGAAGGCGGCACACTTAGATGTTTGCTACTCCAGAGCTAACTTGCAATGCTATTTGCCATAGGTAGTTAGCTTCAATTAACAACCGGATCTCCTTATATGGGCAAAGATGGCCGTTTTGGATCTTTTTTGTAGGCGAACTTCAGAGGTCTATTGTCGCAACTCTACCTTTATATGGCTCTGACTGTACCTACCCACAGGTTCTAACCAGGTTCGCAAGTCTCTGCAAATAGTTTCCACTACTACTTGAGTGAAACAAATGCAATCATTGATACCAATCAATCACAAAAAGAAACCTCTTACTCACACATGAGAAGTTCGCTCCCCCGAGTTTATTTACCAATTCATCAACGATGCAACTGCATTTTCAGGTCGCGGTAATCCACAAGTTGTGCGAGAACATCCAAACACATTATTGTGACTGAAGTTAAATCTAATTAAGTACTGCCTCTGATAGGCCTACAGGCTCCATTACAGCAGCCCTTGTTATTGTACAAACACAAAAACAAACATAAACAGAATTTGCGTAGGCATATTGAAATAAAGTGAACGTCCGCTAATGGATAAAACATGCACGAACAAACGCTAACCATTCTGATGACGTAGCGCCTGCATTTTTAAAACATGTCCGCGCCCTAGTGGCGAAAGTCGTTATTGACATGTCATTTTCCAGTGAAACTACTTGAATTTCAGATTTAATGAAAATCCATGTATTTTCAAAAATGAAAAAGCAACCAAAAAATGGTCACAGTTCTCACTGCTTCATTTCCACTTTAAGAACGCTTCTAACCGCTGAGTTGGAAGCCTGGGCTTTTAGCTCAGTGATTAGAGCGTTCGACTCCCGTGCCGGTGTGTCGAGGTGGCGGGTTCGAGGGCCGTGAGTGGCGGAGGAATTACAACCTCTGTTACACCTTTTTATAGTGTGCCAGTGTGTGTGTGTGTGTGTTTGTGTGTGTGCGTGTGTATGTGTGTATACCTGTGTGTATGTGTGCACCTGTGTGTATGTGTGTCTACAGACTTATGTGCAGTGTTTCATTAAGCCAAGTGTGCAGCAACTGAAAATATACTTTGGTGACCAAATATTTGTCTGGATATTGCACAAGTACATTTCTGCCATTTTGCAGTGGTCACACACATATCGCTGTGTATGTCTAGTCTAGATTTTTAAAACTTGTGTCAGTGTGTGTGTGTGTGCCTACCAGCATGTATGTGTGTGTGTGGGTGCGTCTTCACAAGCTTTTATGCATTGCCACTGTTCCTGTGTGTGTAGGTGCATGTGCTTATGTGTGTGTGTGAGAGAGAGTGCAAACTTATGTGCATGCCATTGCGCCAGTTTGTGTGTGTGTGTGTGTGTGTGTGTTCGTTTGCAATATACTTGTACATGTCTATGCCTGTGTGTGTGAGTGTGTGTATTATATATACATATTTGGGTATCTGGGCGTGGGTGTGTGTAAGTGAGTGTCTGTGTGCATTTGTATGTGTGTTAGTGCTGGTGGTGGTCATGAAACTGCTGGCACATCATGTCTACAGATGTCTATGTACTGATTTACTAGATCTCAATATTTCCAAGCAATGCAAGGCTTACACTATATATTTCTACAAAATGCAATGCAATGTAATAAAAATAACTTGGGTGGAGGCAACTCATCTGCGTGTCGGGGAGTTCTTTGCCTCTCACCCTCGTCCATTAATTCCTGACACCTCAGCGGCCGTTATCCCTTACATTTTGGAAAACTGTGTATTCACTTCAATGTAGGCTACAATGCGTCGTGAACTAGCAACGCAGCTATCTCCGTGGGTGGAATGTTACTGAAGTAATATCAAATCCCTCTGTGACCTTTTGGCCACCCGAGCAAATAATGCCATTGTCCTGGATGTTATCTGGATGTAATCATTCTCAGAGTAGACATGTGTTCCAGATATGAATACAGTGGTATTGGATGGTTTATAAATATAGCCTCCTGTAAATCAGGCTTCCTCATCCGGCTTATATGAACTGTCACATTCTCCTTGATTGTGCATTAGAAGTTAAAGGAGAACTCCAGTGTTCCAGTAATTTTTAACATAGAGCGTTTCCTACAGTATATGCCATGAGCACTAGGCCTAGACCACAGCCTGCAAACATGTTGCCTAATTACCATTAAACTGGATTCGATTCTGCAATATCAACACTAGTACATGTACTGGCATCTATAGACGTAGTGGTTAAGGAGCTGGGCTAGCATTCAGTAGCCTGTAAAATTGTGGGTTCAATTCCCGGCTTCCACCGTTGTGCCTTGAGCAAGGCACTTAACCCCAAGTTGCTCCGGGACAATGGCCATAACACACAAACACACACACATGCACTATACTGTGTATGTGTCACCTACACACACAAGCACAAACTACACTGAGGTTACACACACACACACACACACACAAAAACACACACACAGGTCTGTAAATATGCTCATGAGGATTATAGGCTTCGCTGTTAGACCTCAAAACACTACTCGTGATCCTCCCCTCTTCATCCCCCCTGCTGCTCAGGTGCATATGCAGCCACTTCTTCACTGCCTCACTGAAGCTGTGTTCTGTCAGTTTCTTGTCATATTGGCATGCTGCTACTATAAGGACAAGAAACAGACTGAAGAGAGAAGAAATAAGCGTACTCCTGAAATGATTCCACATTACAAAATGTTCCATGCCTGTGCAGCCTCTCATTGAATACTGCAAAAGGCTGACAAAATTGTGTCTATTTTCCAATTTAATGGCAAGGTAACATTTACAACTCCATTGGTTATCAAATAAAATGGTGATGAGTTGCTGTGTGTCTGTCATTGTTATGCCTTAAAGGGACACCAGGCAATGTTTTCGTGTTAATTAATCATCTTCATAAGTCGGTATATGGTTAAATGACTCACTAAATAAACATTAAATTAACACTCACACACTGACAGAGGCTGGCATGCAAGACACTTGCACATCCTGCACACTCATCATGCATTCACACATCTTGCAGTCTTTGAAGCTTCTTCTTTCCAACTTGCCTGCCCAATTGAAAAGGCAGGCTAGGTTGTCCATCAAAGTTGCAGAGAGCATTCTTCGAATTATTACAGCTGAGGAACTCCCACCAACTAATGTCAGACAAGAGACCTTAACAGATTGGACAGAAAATTTAGTTTGAGTGATCAAGTGTACTTCATGTCAAATAGATTTTACATACAGTTAAAAGGATATTCCAGTCCCTCCTGGATTTTGCGGGCCTTTTACAACATTGCTGCAATCAATAATACCTGATTTTGCAGCAGGTTTTCCTGGAAAGTTGTTGCAATAAAATTGTAGGTTTTGCGGGTGAAAATTAAAAAAAAAAGAAAATGAATGAGATGGGGGGGGGGGGGGGGGGGGGGGGTTGTGAAGGTTGTTGCATCATCATCAATAGATTGCAATGAGTATCGTAAAAGCAATTCAAAATAACATTTGATAAATCGTAAACCGTTAACCACATTTTTCACTACCCAATAGGTGTGTAGATATTAACAACCCTAGATCCAGTTATTCCAGTTGCTAAGTTGCTTATGTCGCCATACAGGGGATCGGATAGCATGCCGACATGTCTTTCTATAATTTTCACCAGATCTTTGAACAAGGATCTCCCTTGGCTGACCCATCAAGGTAGTATAGATAGTTACTGGCCTTCTCCCGCACTCCTTGTTCAAATGCTTTCATAAAAGATATTGCAGCGGATTTCTATCAAATAAAGGAATATCTCTGGCTGGCAATGATGATATGAGTTGTTGTCGGACGAGTGCTGATGTGATTTCATTTTGCCTTTGCATAACTGTAAGGAGGTCTTCTGACTGCCTCGGATCTTTTGGTTGAATGATGGGTTCCAGAGTCGGCATTAATGCTTCCCTTTCCAGTGTACGATGGCTTTGTCTGTTTGGAGATGTCCACTCCTTTGGTCAAGTTGCAAGGTGTTGGCTAACTCCCTGGGGTGGCCTTATAGTTGGTAATGGATTGTTGGCTGGCAGTGACAACTGATGAATCTGATGGGGTTTACTCTGAGGTATGGGATTGACCGCCTTTGCCAATGGTTCCAGTCTGTTTCTACCTTCGAACGGCTATCAGAAGGCTGTAGCCCCGCAAGTTTAGCTGCAGACTCCGAGAGCATGGTTTCCAGTTCCTGTCGTTCCTTTTTCTCCTTATTTGTTGCTCTTGCTCCTTCAATGAATGCTTTTCTTTCAATGCTGCCATATGGGCAAGTAGCACTGCCTTCTCTGCCTCTGAATTTTTGCAGAGGAAGTGGAGCTTGATCTGCTGCTATGTGCTCTCCTTCTGCTTGAATGTTGACTGGCTACATTTGAAATACTGTCCTCTGGGTTGATACCATCATCAATAATATTGAGCAGGACATCTCGGCCTCTTCTCATTTGTCTTTTTGTCTATCCTCTCTCCTTTCCTTCCTTCCTTCCTTCCTCCAGTCCTAGCCCCTCCTTCTAATTAATATTGTGAAGGAAACAAGGAAGGAACGATAGGAGGATGGAGGAATGAAGGAGAGACCAATATGAGAGATGAGATGTCCTGCTCACTCACGCATCACTTTTAAGTGACGTCAATTACTGATGATGCGGCGCATGACCTCTTAGGCTAGAATAAACAGACCCGCAAATTGCAGAGAATATGAGCTCATACCAAAGACTAAAA
The DNA here is from genome assembly GCF_046254945.1 of Alosa pseudoharengus. Classification (NCBI taxonomy): domain Eukaryota; kingdom Metazoa; phylum Chordata; class Actinopteri; order Clupeiformes; family Clupeidae; genus Alosa; species Alosa pseudoharengus. The sequence continues at coordinate 16,228,147 of NW_027468630.1, read as the reverse complement.
ACATGGACTCTTCCCACTTATTGACCCTGATAATGAGGTAATGTTTGATAGTTCTCGAGACATGAATGAATACTTATACAATGCATGAACAAAACAGGCATGAACTTTCTTTCAAAAAAATTTGCATGGTAGTTTATGACAATTCCAGCATATAAAGGTATTTTTCTTGATCTATCTACGTACTAGTTTATTGTACTTGGTTTATTGATGCAAATAAATCCCTATGAACTTGTTTGAAACCGAAAGACATGGGAGGGAACTTTTTACCTTGGAAGCTTGGACCAATGATCGCACAATTCCAACTGAAAACGCTTCTGCGTTAGCCTGACGTAGCCATACTCAATTCTAGTCAGAATATGAGTCTGATACTGCTCCATTGGGAAGTAATTATGGGGCGTGTTTCAGCCGATACAGGGGGGGAATGCCTCTGCACTCAATTGGATAGACCTAACCAATCAGAGCAACGAAGGTGTAGGAAGAACACACAAACCATCCTTCTTCTCCACAAATGTCACATTGTTCTCTGGTCTTTTGTAAAAGTTATTGTGCCGTCAATATCTCCTACAACACTCATTAGTGAAATCTAAGAGATACGTAGTAGAGTAGGCTATTAGGAAAAAACTGATATTTAGCCTATATCCCCTCTGTTTTTAAAAATAATTCTGTTGAACACTGATATGCTACAAACATGTTATAAACAGCTGGGAAAGGCTGTCGCAAATCCCTCGATCAGGTGGTCAATCAGAGATTTCAAACGAAGGAGGGAACAACATGTCACAATGCAACACGCTGTTTTCCCTTGATGAAAGTGAAACTATGAGTTTTCCCACATCTCAACTTTGGCCAAAGTTTTCAGAAATAATCATTTTCAGTAATAAAACCTCATTAAATAATATGCATTTTCCATATGGGGTCTTAGAAGCCATGTCTCCTTCTAGCCACAGCATTTTTGTTGCAAACATCAACCTAAGCATAGCCTCGAAAAACCAGACCCTGGTAATCTATAAAGATTAAGGTCTGGCCACGAACAATGTAATGGCCAACTCGAGGGGCGGCAACAATCATGCATTTAAAAATCTCACTGCACGCAATCGGATAACACTACGACCAATGTGTACTGTCCTCCAACGTTGCAGCGCTGTCTTCATCAGTTTAGCTGGTTCCCCGGGATATCGGGGTAAAAGTAAGGTGCATCATTGCTCATTGCCAGAGTGTCTCGCAGAGACAATTCCATTGTGCTATGCGAGAACTCTGGATTTCCAGGGTAACCTAAGCATGCTCAGATGACGTGATAGACGAGGCGCTGTTGCTCACCTGTCCATCATCGTAAAGCCCGATTTGATTGGTCCGCCAGATCTAGGGCGAGCATAGTTGCTCCACAACGGAGCAATGCCAGACCGAACTTCCCTACCGCAAATGTTGTGGGCGGGACTAAGTTCGGCTGGCACCCAGGCTACTTCTGCGGAGGATATTCTCGTATTTCCTTGTGTATCGGGCCTTCCATCTCCCTCCTCTCTCCTTGGTCTTGCCTCCTCTGGTTGCAATTAGATGAATGAGATGTCCTCGATGACAATGGCTTCTGAACGATTTCGGGGGCAGGAGCTGGTGGACTGAGGAGAGAGGCCGTATGCAAATAGAGGTTTGAGAAGAGGCCCTCATCTCTCATATCTGTCCATCTCTCATATCTGTCATCTCTCATATCTGTCATCTCTTTCCTTCATTGCTCCTCCATCCTCGTTTCCTTCACAAAATGAATTAGAAGGAGCAGTTAGGAAAAGGGGAAGGAAGGGAGGGAGGATAGACAAAAAGACAAATGATATGAACCCTTAAGGCTATAATATGGTCGTGTCCCGTGCATGCAGCTTTGGGGAGTGCGTGACGAGAACTGCATAATTTTTACGGCATGCGTCACGGTTTTGACCTAGCGTTTATGGGCATCGGAAAAACCTTTTTCCCAGTGAAAACGTCATCATTCCGCATCATTCACGTCACGTAATATGTGAGTCAGAGGTCGGAAACTGGGGAGTTGCCCAGTTAGGGGCTCGTCATCACTTTTGTCGTCACGTTGTAGTTCGTTGTAGTCCATGTGGCCTTTCATGTCTAACAGTTTTAATGTGAACTTGGGAATTTGCCGTTTTTGTCACTTGAATTTTGACGCGTCGACTGCACGTGTCCAACGGAACTGCTGTAAACACGCCCCTCCAGAAGGTGGAGCACATAGAAGAACAACGCTTAAAACGTAGCAACCCTGGACAGAAGAAGAAAGGACAAGAGACTGGTAGAGGAGGTGAGGAGATACTCTCACCTGTTTTACCCAGGAGTACAAGGACACTTTTCAGTGTCAGAACTCCTGGGGGGAAATAGCGCAGACGCTAGGGAAGGGGGAACAGGCTTGTCGCCATCGTTGGAAGGTTTTGCATAAAAAGTTTGTGAAAGCAAAGAAGAAGGCAAAGGGAAGGAGCGGTGCTGCAGCAGAGCCCCTTTCTTTGCACAGCTTGCCTGGCTATCGAGTTGTGTGAAATGTATACAACACATTCATTTTAGGCAACAGTATACAACACATTAATAGCCTAAACAAACTATGCAAGCCATTTCGAAATCCTGTTTTATTTAAACTACTCAATGCAATCTCAAATCCTCACCAGAAACACCAACAGTCAATATATTCATCCAAATCCTAGTTTCGTTGTTTTATGGCCTACTGGGTGGTCGTGGAAGAAATTGTTAAAACATTATTTGTCTTGTAAGCGGAACCAAAGTTTCACAGGCACTGTTGTGGTAGTACAAAGGACCTACAACCTCGTGCTTTCATTGGATAGCCGCCTCGCGTTCAACGGATTCATTTGCATAAAGCTGGGCATCGGCCAGCTTTTTGACGCGCGACATTATTTCAAATGCAGCGCTGCCTTCCCGGAATGCTTTGTTGGCGCATTAAAGTCGCTTGACGTCACCCATAGGACTAGAGTGGAATGCCACACGACAAAATGAAGTGAAGTACAAGTGGATCTGTACCGTAAGTGTAGCAGCTACTCACGAACGAAACGGGTTCACTCCACTCAGCCAAGCCAACGACCGCTGTCCAGGCGCAGACGGGAGGCAAGCTGCTAGGTATCTGCTACTATACCGCTGCGTCGACGTTTCTTCCGTGATTTCGGAAAAGCCCGTAAAAGTCCTTGCAGGAAGCGATTACATCAACGTTTTTTGGTCTATCCAGTTTTTAATATTTTTTTTCCGAAGTGTTTACAACTTAGTGTTAATTAATAATTGTTGCAAACTGCACTACGAACAAAATATTAGTGCATTCCTGGATCTACATCCTTATGCATGCTTCCTAAACTACCCCTGCCGTAGTTTAGACACCAAAGTGCGAAGAATGGAAGGGGTGATAGGAAATCGTTGATCCGGAACAGATAAATTGGTTTTAGCTGTACCTTTAAGTAGCAACCGTATGGAAGGTACGGAGAACAGGCTTAGGAAATTAGTGTCATTAAGCCTTGTGTGAACTTGGATGCCCGCTAACATCCTTCTAATTGATGAGACTTTGATTTTACGTGATTCGAAATTGTGGACGATAAAGGCGCACACGGTTGGAACGAGTATTGGAAAGACGGGCAATTGTAGAGATAGGCAAAACAAAGTAAAGCAGGTCCAAGCGGACTTATAAACTTTGAGAGTGCTTGGGGCTATTCCCTTAACCATGTAGTCTCTCGCGCTGTCTAACAGTGAGGCCATTGGTGATTTTAATCCAATATTAGATCTGGAAAAGGTGAGCACGCAATCGGCTCCAGGTCGGCAGCTGGGCAGCGCCGTCTGAACTCCTAACACTAATGATCAAATTAGCAAGTTAACCGTCTTAGTAGGGACATCATTTTGTTGCATGGGGATCGTTCTTTATTAAGAATGCATACTACTGCTTCGTTGTCGCAAAAGATGTTGATCCGTTTGCGAGACCAAGTGGCGCCCCATAAGACACTGGCTACGACGATTGGAAGCAACTCGTGCAATGCTGAAGAGGCAGACCCGAGGGCAAAGTGGGAGAAAACAGTAGACCATTTCTCAGCAAACCATTGCCCTTGGTAGAAACCCCCAAAACCGACAGAGGGAGCTGCGTCTGTGTACAATGCCAGTGACTCTGATGATTCGGGCACGTCATTGTAAAAGAACAAGATGCCGTTCCAGTTATTCAGAAGATGAGACCAGAATCTTAGATCGGATCTGCAGCCCTCGTCGAGACAGACCAGATCACTTAATTTGATAACTGAGTGCGCTAAATTTTGTAGGCGAGAAATGAAGGAGCGGCCTTGCGGAATGATCCTCATAGCGAAATTGAGATGGCCGAGAAGCGATAAGAGTTCGCGTTTAGTGACCACGTCGGAAGACTGAAATGACTCAGCGATGGACCTGATCCTGACTAGTTTCTCATTTGGGAGAGAGGCTTGCATTTCCACTGAATCCAGCAGGATTCCGAGAAAGACAAGAGACTTACAAGGACCTTCTGTTTTCTCAATGGAGAGGGGTACACCTACATCACGGAACACTTGCTTAAGGCAGTCGAGCACTGGATGGGCATGACTTTAAAGGCGTCTGTGATGTCTGTTTTTGCTAACCAAGCTCCATGGCCTGCTATTTTAATCAGATGAATCGCGTTGTCGACGGATGCGTAGTATAGCGAGAATGGCTGCTGCGGAATGCACTCATTAACGCTGGCTATGGTATCAGAGTGAGGAGAGGACATATCGAAAATGAGTCGCTTCTTGTCTGAGTACTTGCGGGTCGCTACTCCTAGAGAGTTGATCCTGAAGGTAGAGAAGGGAGGAGAACTAAAGGGGCCAATGACATCATTTTTATTCACTTCTTTAGCCAGTAAGTTTGAAACAGCATCGGGTTCAGTGAGAGCAGACTGAAGGTTCCTAGCAATAAATGATTTGCTAAGTGTGGACATAGCACCCACCCGAAATCCCTGGGAAAGGCCTGTGATCAAATAATTAGCAAATGAGGGGTCTGGATGAGAGGACAGAAGGTGTGAGAGGACTGGTACGTTAATGGAGGTTGATGGATGTCTGCTTAGAATTTCTTTGGTGGAGCCTTTCCTCGCACAGGAGGCCTCGTGACTGATTTCAGGTGGGGTTCTTTGCAGAAACTACAAACATGCAAAAAACGACAATCACGAAAAGAACACACAAGAACTTCGTTGAAGTTATTACACAGAGTTCATAGTTCTGGCTATGGGTGCTACATATGAGGGAAGTCTGTCACGGCCCAATTCAACCTGCTGCAGAAATGGGAAAGTGGCGGACTTGGCAGAAAAGGCTAGGTGGTATTCGTAAAAGAGAGTCCCTCCATACCGCTGGCTAAAATTGGTCATCATAGCTAAATATGTGGCCAACTCCTCTCTTCTATCAGCATAGAATATCCCTGTAAGTGCCAAAAGCCATAACGAATTTGCAGAATGAAAGATTGCGATGCAATCTGGGGTCAGTGGATTTAAGCAGGACTGAGACGTCTCCGCATTCTATGAATTGACGATCACGGGCTGGTGATGGCAAGAGTAGGGAAGCCAAATTCACATCTTTACCTTGGATAATGTTTGATCGCAATGAAGAAGAAACAGCCGCCGCAGCGGGGGGAATGAACGTCCTACTGAGGGCCTGGGCTGGAGTGGCTGTAGCCAGGCTGAAGAGTTGTACGCTCGTAGCAGCGGAGGCAGCGGAGGGCGTTACAGCCGCGGATGAACCTTGGAGGGGCGGTATCGCGGTTAAGGGAGTAGACTGATTTTGAACGTAGGGATCCGTTGGGGAATGCTGAGAAGCCGGCGCCGAGGAAGAAGTGGAAGGACCAGAGGCGATGTTTTCGAAGATGGTCATCCTGGTCTCCAGACCTTTGACGGACTGAGACAGGACGTGGATGGCTTGGAGGATCTGGTCAGACACTGGCTCGCCGGGAGTCCCGTCCTGGGAGGTAGAAGCCGTAGGTCCAGTTGCGACTGTTCGTTTTCTTCGCTGGTCGAGGTATAGGTGATTTTAAAAGACGTTTCTTGCTTGCCTTTGCAGGCTGAGGTTGGACGTCGGGGCCTGGTGATGTTGGTTTGTCTGGGTGATGATCCGGCGCGGGGTTACCCAGTATTTGAGAGGCATAATGAGGAGGTCTTCCCTTGAAGTCCCGCTTTGGATAGGAATCCCCCGACCTTCTAGCAAACTGGTAATTTGCTCGGAGGGCCGGCCGGCCCATGGCGATTCTCTTGCCAGAACGCGAGTGCTCCTGCTTCGGGGAAGGAGATGGAGGGATCATATCATCATCGTCGGAATCAGAGATGGGCAACGAGGCGATCTCTTTGAGCGACATAGCTACTACGGAAACGAGAGACAGTTGTCGTAAAAGAACATCAAAGTCTGTATCTGAAAGCAGCGAGACAGGTATGTGGCCCGGTTCATTATAAAGACAGGTAGGACGGCCGATTGGTTAGAGGTAATGAATGAATAAGTGACGTATTGGAGTCTTCCCAGCAGAACTACGCTGGCGCTTCAACACAGCCTTGCACAATAGGCCTAATGGGGGAGGGATTAGGTGTCACATCAGATGCACTAGGGCTTGAAAAAAAGTACAAGGAAGTAAAAAAGGCAGGGACATTCTTAGCTAGGCTATAAAAAGACCTTTCAGTGCTCCTTCTCACAGTATGATCTTACAGGCACACCAGGCTACTCTTGCCTCTGATTTCTCTCATCATCGGACACATGTAACCTCACCTTACTGACCATCATTGTGATCCTTAACCTCAACACCTGCATTTTGTCACAGAATGAGGTAGATATTAATGGCACAATTTCATATGCTTGTGTATGTGTGTGTGTGTGTGTGTGAGCCACCTAAAAACGTTTTGGTCAACTTTTCCTCAATGCAGCAGTTTGCTGCCTGTCCTACTCCTAACTTGGCTAAATGTGGATAGAGGCTATAATCACATAGGCTATTTGGAGATGATCTGAAGTAGGCTCATAGGAATGCAATAACTTATAATAATGACACCTATCGGCTAGCGAATGTTCATTTAATGAAGTTTCAACATTGTACAGTGTTTTGATTGAAAGCACATGTTTTTCCTTTATTTGGTTTGTTAACCGAAATTGTCTTTTGTAGTCATCCCATACATACTTTGATTACTTGTCCCATGTGAATATAGCTTGACATATTGGATGGTTTGTAAACATGGCCACGCGTTTTTTAGGCTACTTGCAGAACACGTCTTACTCTCAGGATTCTCAACAATGTGACTGGTTCAGTTAGGGTTGCCAACTTTCTGATACGAACATAAGCAACGGTACACTTTAGTACACCGGCTTACACTGGCTTACTTGGATCTAGCATGTCCAGGAATTTGTCATGCAACAACAAATTTGTAGTCTACCTATGACAAGGTTATGTTATGATGCATTTTGTCTGTCTTTTTGTCTTTAAACATAACTAAACAACTAACATTGATTTTAGTTTCAGATTCTGTTAAAAGCTACCGCCTAATTGGGCTACAAACTGTAGTAGTGATAGCGCATTGCATTGTGGCGAACCATAGGCTGGGAACTTTAATCATAGGGGAGAGCGGGGTTAGATGTCACACTTTTTACTTAAAATTAGTTTCCACAAAAAACGTGTCCTGCACAAATTCCCTTTCAGGACACAAAGGAAGCCTCATTTGTCAGGTACAAATGGAGGGACCTTGATCTGCTTGAATCCAGTCAGTTAGAAGGATGTGGGCTGTCAAATGCACCTTGCACCCACACGGTATGGGGTTAGTTGTCCCAATGTTATTCCAATGGGATAAAAATGAAAAATGGATACATTCTTAAAAATAATGTAAAAAGTTTAATTTCATTAAAATGCAAAACTACATACATCTTATGCGTTGAGAACATGAACAGGAAACATCAAGTATGTTCTTTTCATTAGTATTTTTTTTTTTAAGTTATTTTTTAGACTATTTAGATTAAATCCCTAACTAACCCCACAAAAAATGTGACAACCAACCCCAACTGACATTGTTAGCTCTTTTGATGGCCAGCAGCCACATGTTTTAGCGTAGCTATGATGGAAGGTAACTGAATTGTCGCTCTCTCTTTATACTTTTAAATGGTACTAATTATTTTATTGTCAACCCATTGTGTAATGAGTTAGAAGAAAAAGACTGAATGTCTCAAAATGTACTTTTAGACATGAAAAAAAGTTAAAGTTAAAAATACATCTTTCATTTTAAATTCCAACGTAGATGACCTCTGACACTAATTCTGATCATTTCTGTATTAAAGGGACACCAGGCAATGTTTTCGTGTTAATTACTCATCTTCGTAAATCGGTATATGGTTAAATGACTCATTACAGGGCGAATGAAGACTCTCTCGCCCGCCCCTACTGCCTGTAGGAAGAATATCCCGCTTGCAAGTTCAGTGTATCCTACCCGCCGACCGAAGCAGGATCAATTACATCCTCAGAGGCAGGCTACTAAACTCTAGCGATTGTTGCAAACGAGTGTATAATGGCAGAGCCGGCGAAAAAGCAGCGAAAACCCTTGACGGAAGATGCAAAGAAAAGGAAAAGGGCTTCAGACCGAGCGAAGGGGGAGTTTCGTAGAGAAAAAGCATCAGGCTTACCTGGTGTCCCTTTAACAGTTTTGACCAGTGCCCTTGAGTGGCTGAGATCTAACACATGTGACATCTAACCCCGCTCTCCCCTATAGCCTATATAGCAATGAAATAAATACTGTTATGATAATGTTTGCCAGTTCTCTAGTGTTTCCAGACGCCTTGGCCTAGGTATTCAGGTGCGAAAAGATGTATGAAAAGCTATAGGCCTAGTTAAGGCAGGCATGAGAGAACAGCCTGAAACAACATTAGTCCACTGTGATATGTAATTGTAGAGGGTGTAGCCTACAAATGTCCCAGATCTCTCTGTTAAAGGTGCTCTAAGCGATGCCGCGTTTTTTAGGCTAAAACATTTTATGTCACTTACTGCAAACAGCACCTAACCAACTGCTATCTGTCTGTGTCCTGAATACACTGTAAAAAAACGCGATCTTTGTGGACAGCCCAGGCTCCAAGAACGGCAACAAAAACAACCTGGGCAAACCCATGAAAACATAACAAACTGTTGCAGCAAATCACAGACGAGATGCGCGTTTAGGAGAGTTTCAATTGCACGGGAGCAGCACGGGAGGGAGGGGGAGGAAGTAGCGAGCTAGCGCTCTGTTTTGTTTGAAAGTCAACAGAAGTGACGTTGCCCAGCATCGCTTAGAGCACCTTTAACTGTTGCAGCTTTGGTGGGCTAGTCCTACTGTATAGCTTTATAATACTGTCATTTATAATACTTTACAAAGGAACCCCTTTGAAGCATCCATTTGGGAGATTTCCCAGCTTAAACGAAGTAACAGCATGGAGTTTGTTCCACTACATTTTCAAAGGTAAGACTTGATGCTAACATAACTGTATTGTGTATATACTGTATACAGTCTATGGTATTGACAAATAAGAATGTAAAACATATAGCCAACATTACTACTGACAAGGGATTATAGAAAGGAATCCTGTCCCACTTTCACTACGATTTTTGGCACTCACTGGCAGTTTCACAAAGTTAATAAAAACAGAGTAATAAAGTAGGCTACAAGAAAAAGTGTGGACAAATCTGAAATGTGTAGAAAATAGTATTAGTGGTAATATAGTATACTGAATTAAGAGAGTCCGCATCAGTCTTTGGATTAAAATATTGTTTATTTTTACATCCCACTGCTCTACAAGTTCATCTGTTTTCTTATATCCAGCAAATGTGCCTTTTTATATGTTCAGTATTTCTCAGACACAGATTCTGACCTAAAAGCTTCATCACATAAATTGTTCCTGTGATTTGAAGAGTATTATTATTAGAGATGGCTTTACTAAACTTTACTAAACTATTCAAATGTGACATGCACGAGTAGGGTTAACTCTTGCTTGATGATTCCTTAAGGCATGCTGAACCCTTTTTACACACACACACACACACACACACACACACACACACACACACACGTGCACACACACACATGCACATACACACACACACACACACACAATACAAGATTCCTCAGCGCAAGGATGGGTCAAACTTCCTACATTAGAATTAATTTTAAGATGAAATACCTAATACCCTCATTTAAAATGTATCAAAATAAAATAATGTATGAATACTCAAAATACCTTTTTCAAGTGAGCATGGAATCACTTTTTATCCCAAACATTTAATTTCAATTTCAATTTAATTTCACTTATAGATCGCCAAAACATTACACATGTCTCATGGCAATTTTACAGAGTGTTAAGACATTCAGAGAGAGCCCATGAGTAACAGGGGCGAGGAAAAACTCCCTAGAATTGGAGATGCATATACGAAGAAACCTCGAGCAGATCCATGGAAATGGATCACTGTGATAAACATTTACATTTACTCATTTAACAAATACTTATCCAAAGTGACTTACATTGACTTACAACTTTATTTTAGTGACTTACAGTGACTTACAACTATTATTAGGGATCATTGGCACCGCCAGCCATAATCCTGTACGCACTGTGTACATTTTTTTCACCGCTTATCATTCAATCATTCAGTATTAGGCCTACAACAATAAACATAGCTTGTGTAATGTCTTGATTGAAACATGCTTTGCGCACAAACGATAGCCTATGTTTGGGGCAAAATGAGCGGACTTCTCAGCATAAGGATAGCCTTCATTAGAAGATGATTGGTGTAAACTTTGTCATGACCTGATTCTGAATTCTGGTGCTTAAAAACGCAACGTTCCATTCAGACATATAAATCATTCAAGCCTAGTGATCGTCATGAAAAGAAAACATCTTGTTCTTAGCAGTGATGCTGACAGCAGTGAGGTTAGGCATTGCATCCCAGTCACTCTGTTTGGAACATTTCGCTTGATAAGATTCAGTTAATGCAAGGTTTGGGACAACCAAAACAGCACTGAAATGTATTTAGTGTATTTATGAGTGTATTTATGAGTGTTGTGAGCAAATCCTTATTGTTAGTAGGTTACCATAACTGTGTTTTTCTCTATTGCAAATTGCGACATAAGCTCATTGGTTTATTTTTTCTTTTCTTTTCCTTTTTTGCAAGTGGGGTAGTGTGAAGTTATAATGCGCATATGTTCACCTAATTTGAGCTAGAGCCGCTTGCTCTGTAAAGGTATTTCTTTCCCTCCCAAACTGCGTTAAAATATGGGTTTAGCAGCCAGAATTTACAAAAATTGTCGGTTGTCAATTAGCGCAAACCATTGTTGCCTAATTACCAATTATCATGTCCAACCTCTCTGTCTAATGTCTCTGTCAATCTGCTACTCTTGCTATATTTCTATGATGTTTGTGTAAAATAGTGTGTAATGCTTTGTTACATGCCTCGTTCTGGGCTGAAATCAGGTCAAAATAGCAGTGTCTGCTTGGCATAAGTCAGCACCAATTAAAGGGTCCATCCATGGTCATGCGTATTTATGACATCATCACATAGACTCTCATAAGGAGTGTTTTGCAGTATTTTTAAAATACAAAAATACAAACCAATTAATATATAATATTGATATGAGATACAGAGCCATTTTCTTCAACCCAATAAACTACAAGTTACAAAATACTATTATCAGTATCAGATATAGGCCTACTGCCCATCTCCTGCCTCAGCGAATGCATTACGATCTCCACATACACACCACAAACACACACACACACACACACACAGAGCTCTGAGTGTTTACTGTGTGCTTATTATTTTAAGCCGTCACAGATGACAGCGGGAGGAAAGGACGGTCTTGAGACTCGTCTCCCAGCAGCTGCCTTTAGGAGAGACAAGATGAAGCTGGCTGCCCTGACATGGGAATTTTGGATGTTTCCTGTGGCCCTTTAAATATTTCAGTGATGGGGTCACTTTCACTAAATGGGCACTGTCTGTAGACTGTTCAGTGTACCATTTCATATTTATTTATCATATCTACTCTGACATTGGCTGTTTCTAAATCTCATTATTTTACTTGATAACTAAACTCAATGTAGGTCTCATTGGAAATGCATGTTTTGAATACATGTCACAGATGTAAAGTCTAAACAGAATAACACCTGATACAATACCTTCCCATCTATTGATGTCATTTTGGTTCAGTGATCTGTAATTTTTTCTGTTAAGAATTGGCATAGATGCGATAGGACTGGTTGCCTTTATCAGTGCCGTTGTTGGTGGTCGATTAGCGTAAACCATTGTTGCCTAATTACCAATTATCATGTCCAACCTCTCTGTCTCCGTGAACCTGTGAATCTGCTAATCTTGCTATATTTCTATGATGTTTATGTAAAATAGTGTGTAATGCTCCGTTACATGCCTCGTTCTGGCCTGAAATCAGGTCAAAATAGCGTCTGCTTGGCATAAGTAAGCACCAATTAAAGGGTCCATCCATGGTCGTTCGTATTAATGACATCATCACATAGACTCTCATAAGGAGTGTTTTGCAGTATTTTTAAAATACAAAAATAGTTGTGAGACTCATCTCCCAGCAGTTGCCTTTAGGAGAGACAAGATGAAGCTGGCTGCCCTGACATGGGAATTTTGGATGTTTCCTGTGGCCCTTTAAATATTTCAGTGATGGGGTCACTTTCACTAAATGGGCACTGTCTGTAGACAGTTCAGTGTACCATTTCATATTTATTTATCATATCTACTCTGACATTGGCTGTTTCTAAATCTCATTATTTTAATTGATAACTAAACTCAATGTAGGTCTCATTGGAAATGCATGTTTTGAATACATGTCACAGATGTAAAGTCTAAACAGAATAAAACCTGATATACTGCGTGTTTTTTTATTTACATATCTTTAATACTTTCTATATTTTCACAATGACATTTGTTCACATTCTCCTTGTTTGTTGACTATAGGGGAGGCACGAGACCTCAAGATCAGGGTTAACAAGGGTAATAATGCCCTCTTGTGGGTGTTTATTCTTACGTATCCTGATTGTAATGAAGGGTCCAAATAGTTACTTAACTTGGATATCATGGGGTTTGTAATATTTTCTATTTAATGTATAGTTTAATGTAATGTACTGGTCAATTGTAAGATACCCAGAATCTCAGGTGACCCCATTTGAATTTCAGGCGACCCCACATGGGGTCCCGACCCCAGGGTTTGTTCAGAGCTGGTGAATACCGATCAGACACACAGAGTGTGTTTGTTTGTGTGAATAACAGAGTGTGTGGAACTCTTTACTTCCAAACACACTTGGAATGATGGTTGGGCCGAATATGAAAAACATCCTGGTGGTGTCCTTTGGATTTATATGTATTTTTACAGCATACAGAGGCTAACAGAACCTGCAGGTAAACCCTACTTTCACATCACAACAAAATGACCTCATGCAATGGGATACAGAACATGCAGATAAATATGAATACTTCTGAATTCCTCTAAATACCTCATACCATTTCAGGCATAAAGGGAGCCTTATACACACAATGGTAAAAGTAAACCATTATTTTGGTGCATACAGTACTGGACTGAAAAAAATACTTTTTAAATGGATAGCAAATATAGATTCAAATATCAAAAGCAACCAGTTATAGTTATAGATATAGAGACAACTATGAGTTAGCTATAGAGCTGGCAATTGACCTCATGCATGAAAAGTCTATGGACTAAGGAACTTGCAGATTAACATGAAATGTAACATGTGACTGAAACATATTTGTATCATGACACTAGGTTACACACAAACTCCATGCCCATGAGTATTAGAGGTTTCACAGACCACTAGTCTGCTAAGGACTACTTGCACAGTATGTTCATGCTCCACCTCCTGGGAGACGAACGAGCTGCTGCATCATGTTCAGTGAGAAGAGCTGATGGACTTGGTGTCTCCCCAGGCCTCGGCAGGACCCACACACCTGCATCATAAGGCACACAGAGCAGAGAATATTCCTGTTCAGTTCCGCAGAGGTCTGGCATGACTGAAAGAACTGACAGAACATGCATTTGGGATGTTTCCAAGATTGGAAAAGGATCCAATTGGTTTTACATTGGACCATGGGAATTAAAGGACACATTGCCTCACAGCAGCTTCTGTGACAACTTCTGTCACTGCTTTGTTTACTATTCTTATTTTCCTGCTCACTTTGCTTTTGGAGCCCATGACCTGTGTTTCAGTGCAGGACACCCTGAAGCTGGCTCTGGTACAATGGCGCCCCCTGGTGGATCACCAGCAGAAATTCAAACATAGTGAGCTAAATAATTTGCTTTGCAGAAAAGCACCTGCCAGACCATAACCAAAGAGTATAGAAGTCCTTCTATACTCTTTGCCATAACCATACATGTACACCACTGTAATCATAAGTGACACACAGCATGATTATTACTAATCATAACAATACTACCTTTTCATCAATAATTCTATGTCGATTTGATGTTGGTGCAAATAGTAAAACCAGAATAAAGCTAGATTTTAATTTCCTGTAAGACATACCTGGGGGCCTAGGGGAAAACAGCACCCGGGGTGATGCCAGCGGCGACGCATAAGAGGTTATTATGTAGAATACATATTTAAAGAAAAATGATACTTACACTTTACCAGTTTCTCCATTGTCTACTGGCCCACTGTATTGAATACAAGATGTGTAAGAAGTTGAGTCTAGATACTTTCAAGATATACATTTTAAATATAAACATAGATTAAAGTTGAACTAGTTGATCTGGCCAGAATGACAAAGCAGGGTGGATAAAACTATTGACATGTTCTGTTGAAATGATGTCGCTGTGGCTATGATCATATGAATACGCATATATACTGTATATATGGCTATGTTTCTGTGGAGATTAAATGAAATGACTCTTGCAGGTTGCCCAAACTTGGGCTGTAAAATAAACTGCGATGGAAGGATCTGGTTTTCACTTTCAGTTCACTGAGGCCTGATAGTTAATGCTACTGCATCCTGTATCATATCATCTGTTTCAGGCAAAGTCCTTTCTATTAACAAGCATGAAAATATAATCAGTGTAATACTAAAACCAGTTCATTTTATTATGAAAATATGCACAACAATTACAGTAATATTTTTGTAATGAGGTTATCCATGCTTTGCTAAAAATTCTGAGGCTTTACTGAACAGACACGGCATGTCAACTTCATGAAACACAAACTCATTTGGACATGTCTCCTTTCATCAAAAACTTGATAACTAACAAATAAGCCTTTAGGAATTTTGAGTGACTTGATCATATTAATTTCAACATAACATATTTAACATTACAACTAACTCACAACTGAGAACAAGCATGTTAGATTCATCTGAAGACAGAAATAACAGGTCCAGAGTGGGCATAACTGCACATCCCAGTGTAAGCGTCTGACTAAGATCCTGTATGTTGTTACGTGGTCCAACTGTAGATTCAAATCCAGGAACTTGTGAAAATAGATGAAGCGTTTGTGTCTTTCAGTGTGTGTATCAGTAGTCAAAGAGGTCCATCGGTGCAGATGACTTCCACATCTCAGCAGCAGTTTTTGTGTGAAGTCCTATGTGTGTGTGTGTACTTGTTCTGTCCATCCTCACATCAAGCCGCCGATCCCTTCCCCCGTGGGTAGGATAGATGACGTGTGCTCGTGCTGACCGGCGGCATGGTTAAGGGCCGGCCGTGGCCAGCGCTTCTCAAATTTGGTGAAGAAGTTGGGGTCGGTGAAGGGCCCGCCGTAGACAATGCTCTGCAGCAGGTAGACCAGCGCCACCACCAGGCAGGAAATGAGCACAAACGGCAGGAAGGGGCGCAGGTGGCGCCAGCCCTCCGACACCCAGAAGGAAAGGCCGCCCTGGTTACGCGCGTGAGTCGTGCAGCGTGAGGAGGAGGAGTCACCACCACCATTGCCACCACTACCGCCACCCGAGGAGGAGGGAGGAGCCAGGTAGTCCATCAGGATGGAAGGAGAGAGAGGGAGAGAGTGAGAGAGAGGGAGAAATCTAGAAAGAGAAAGAATAAGAGGGAGAGGAGATCAAACCAGGAGATCACTGGTTTGATGGAGAGAAGAGAGGAGAAAAGAAGAAAAAGACAAGAGAAAAGAAAAGAAGAGAAGAGAGACCAAGCTCTTCAGGTGGCTTTTGGACCGCTTGCAGGATCCTCAACAATGCCTGATAGAACTGAATATTCCTTTACGTCCAAGTCATTAAAATCAGTTGGAAATCCTTGTCTCCCGTTTGAGAAAACTGCCGACTTGTGAGAGTCCTTAGAGCAAGTGGAGAGGTGTGTGACATGGGAACAGCCCCACGTGAGAACACATGGACAGAAGCACAGGAGTTTAATAAACCCCCGGAGAAGAAATGTGAATGTGACTCGCTTGCTGTAAGTGAACACTGAGAACCCCTCACCCCCCGGAGTCAGCCTTCTCATAAACCACTACTCATAAGTCAGGGAAATTTGACACTAACAGGGCAAGGGAGAGAGAGAGGGAGAGGGTGAAGAGAGAGAGAGCGTATGAAGAGAGCGAGGGAGGGAGAGAAGGTGGCAGGGGGAGGGGGGGATAAAGTATATGAAGAAGTGTTAAGATTGGCAAATATATTTAGCACTAAGCTACAGGGCAGACAATGACAAGATATATACAGAGAGTGTGAAGGAGAGAATGAGAGAAAGTGAAAGACTGAGGGGAAAGAAAGGAAGGGCAAGAAAGAGCAAGAGAGAGAGAGAGAGATGAAGAAGGTAGGATTTATAGGTGTAGACTGACAGATGTCCTGTGTTGTAAACATGCAATGAAAGACCGCTGTTTACTTGCGCCCCAGCCGAGGGCATGTTTACCCAGACTGGCGCTTGTCAAAGTGTGAGATGACCCTGGACAGGCAGTTATGCCCCATCCCGCCACATCTCGTATGGCATTTCTTGCCCCTGGGGGTACTTAAGGAGAGGCTTGAAGTCAGACACTTACACAAGAGCTGCTTCTCCTGCCCCACACCTGTCTAAGAGCTCACCATGAATTCCTCCAGCAAATGCTTGTATTAACACTAATAAGTTATGTCTGGTATTTTAAAAGCGCCCTCAACCTTCTGACCGATGCACTGCCCTTAAAGCACCACAAAGGAGTTTATCGATCATCAGCTATGTGTTGACCAGTCATTCAAGTGCAGGGTGTCAGTCCAGAGGTGGTTTCTGCCACATGGAGGGACAAAACTATCTCCCCAACAGACTGGTCATTGCAGCTATTTTTCACTCCCCAGTGACATTGCACATTCAAAAAGGGACACCAACAAACAAAGCTTCTTTTGGATGGCGGTATTTTTAAAGTAGCATGTCTTCTTGTGTTCACAGCCTCAGAGAGTAACCCGGAGTAGCACAGCCAGACTGATGATTGACAGGAGGGCCTGAGGAGAGGGTTAAAGGGGAGAGCAGCTCTGGCGTGGAGCCTCTAGTCTGCAGTAGCTTAGGGAGGATCAGTGTGCCGTGCTCTGTGGTGCCATTTCAGGGTCGCCAGACCACGCAGGTGACGAGATCGAGTCCAGCTCAGTCACCAGGGATGTAGGACACTCAGCCAAAGAATTTTAAAATCTAAACTGGCAATTCTTCAGAAACACTCTCTGGATTGCAGTCAGGCAGCCCGACTTCTGAGTCATGTGTTGGATGCAATCTCCTTATTTACTATAAAGCTCCACTATTTGCCCAAACATTTGGTGCTAAAGACTGAGCTCAGTCTGTGTCATGGTCAGTAGTCTTAACGACCATGTCTGGAACCTACAGAGGAACACTCTGGTCTAACTGTGGGTGGAAAAGCACAGCGTGTTTCACACGTGCGAACCACTCCGAACACTCCAAGCTCCGACTGGACAGACGTCGCCTGCATATACGCCAGTGGGTCCGACGTATATGGAATGTATATTCCACTTCTGAAGACAATCTCTCATAAAACCCATGGAACTTCCTTACGGTGCTCACACACGCGTGCACTGAATGCAGTGCTGGAGACGCATCTCGTTCACTCTACATAGGCTTTCGTCATCTGTTGCCGAAGTGTATTGTGGTTGAGTTACGTTGCGTTGCTCCTGTTGCTTCCATTAAAAAGTTGAGAAATGTTCAACTTTTACTGCACCAACGGACAGCAATGCAAGGCACCAGCCAATCAAATTATGATTATGCTTCAAGGTATACACCATAATACACACCTCCGAATGTCAGGAAAACCCACCGGCATGCAGTTAACGCAACACAAGCGTCCAACAGTAGATTATTATTATGTCTATCGGATTAGGTCTGTTACACCATCTCTCGTTTTTCATGTGTTATCCTTTTTTTTCTTATAATAAAGTAAAGTGTGTGCGTATGTTTTTTTTATATATATATATATATATATATTCACAGATTTTGTTTTATGACTGTTATTTAGTCTTGAAGTTCTAGACACTGTATGCTTTGGCAACACTTTCTTCACGAATTGTCATGCCAATAAAGTGTTTTTGAATTTGAATTTGAGTAGTTATAGTCAACAGAAAAAAACTTAGTGGTGCTGTTGCAGATGGGAGATGTATCAGCATTGAATATTTTCTCTCTGGACAACAAAGGGGTCATGAAACATCAACTCACGAAATGAAATGCAAACTATGCACAGGTCAAGCCTATACTGAATAGCGTGTTGTACCTTAATAGTAAATAGTGACTATACTGCATACATGTACATGATTAATAGTAAATAGTGACTACACTGCATAACGTACATGTTTAATTTTAGTTCCGTAACCTGTCAAGTATTCACATTCAGGCCTTCAAGTCTGTATCATAAATCTGAACAGTGTTGTCAAGATCCAACTCGAGCCTGCAGCTGTTCAAGACAGATGTCCTGCACTTCATTATGTGAACCACCAGAGAGCTGTAGGGACACATCAGACATATCAGAGCATAGTCATAATAGTCATAATCATAATTTCTTAGTGTAAATGATTTATACCTTGCTTCATGTTACCTAAGTCTCACTAAAACTTTTATCACTAAAATCTCCATTTCATTTGGAAAAAGAATGGCTGGCAGTAACAACATCTACCCTGAAACTATTATATAAGATTACATTGTATATTTCATGCATATTTCAATTGATTTAATGGTAATTTTAAATTTTCTGAAGTTGGCAACTTCATTCCCATTAGAATTCTGTGTATAAAAAAGTAAAAACGTTTCTGAAACTTTACAGGATGTTTAATGTCTGTTTTTTTTTTATTCCTGCAGACAGGAGAACACTGGTCATTCAACTTCAGAATAATACAGTCTTTCTCTAAGATGACAGAATAATGCAGTCTTTCTCTATGATGACAGTCGGATAGCGCTGGACTGAAATATCATGAACAACTTATCAGTAACACGGCAAGCCCAAACAAACTCAAGAGAGCCACACAGAGACTCCTGCAACACTGTTACAAGTGGATGTCCAGTGGTGTTGCCCTGGAAAAACATCACGACCATGTCTGGAACCTACAGAGGAACACTCTGGTCTAACTGTGGGTGGAAAAGCACAGCGTGTTTCACACGTGCGAACCACTCCGAACACAGGTCACTCCTCCCCTCTGGTCTGCATCTGTTGCCATGGTGATATACCACACACAGAGAAGGCTAATACTTATTTCTGATGATACCACGACAGATAAGCACTTCCAGCTCAAAGTGTGGTGTGGTTCAGGTATGTCCACACAATGCTATAAGCGCATCAGAGTTTACTAGCCATCAGCGTGGACAGCAGACCTTTGCAATTATTATGCTGCGTGCACACCTTCATGTCATTAAGCCATTTACACAGGACTAGACTGTGGGTTTGTCAACAGCACAGCATTCACTTAAATGTACAGTCATCATTTGCAGACTTATCTTGAGTGGACTGTAATGGATGCAACTTATACCCAAGATTCCCACCAGCCATCTCCTGCCCCTGCCACACTCACCCACACATCCACACCCACACACACCCCCACCCCCCACACACACACACACCACCCCAATTCACTTTTCAATGTCTAAAGAAAGCCAGGAAAATAAGGCAATCAATTACAGTAGCTAGACCCCAGACAGTCCCAAGCATCCCACCGAAATCACAGAGAAAGAGTGTGAATCTAGCAGTGCGTAAAAAAACATAAAATCAATCACATCTCGCTCATATGTAAACTAGGCCAGAAAGGGAATGCATGGGCCAGAAGGACAAACTCAAAGCAAAACAAACAAACAAATAAACAGAAAAGAAATCAACTCAAATCACAGACAACAAGGGTTAGTCTGCGTATATGTTCAGATTCACTTCAGAAAGAAAAGCTTTACCTACCAATCAACACGTCATGGTCTTAAGGTTACCTTTCAGTGAGAAAAAGATCACTCAAACCTTTACAGCAAAACTTCTAGAAGATTCTTAGTATCTCCTTGCCATTTCCCTCCAGTTCACGGTTACAAACAAAGATGAAGGGATGTGTGGTGTTCTTGATGCAGTCTTAAAAAATTCACATTGCAGTCCCGGGATGGGGACCAAAGTCTTTGTGTGTGTGTCTGTGTGTGTGTGTGTGTGTGTGGTGCCTCAGTAGAAGCGCTTGTTCCTCTCCTGGCGTTTCTGGAAGACAACAGCGCCCACCACAGCACACACCACAATGCCCAGCAGGGCACACAGGAGCAGCAGGAACACCTTCCAGCCTGTTAGTGGCGTGCCGCGGAAATTCCCCGTCGGGTCGTCAACGTTATCTGGGGAGGAGGGAGTCCCAGAGTGGTAGTATTACTTGGGAGTAGAATTTACACATCAGTCAGTTTAGCAAGATTGAACACCCAAAGGGATTTGAAGTTGAAGTTAATTTTGAATATGTGGCAGGAATACATACACACAAACACACACACACACACACACACACACACACACACACAAATAGTAACCAAATAGGCTGACACCAGACTATATGCATGTGACAATAAACTTCCTTGTATCCTTGTACAAGGTTCTGTCCAAAGTGACTTTAAACATCTGAAAACTATAGAATATTAAAGCAACACCAAAGAACTTTTCCTCTGCACGCACACTATTTGTTTATCCAGCACCAGCTTTGCAAATAAGGATGTCCACAGACAAGGTAGAGAAAGTTGCATGATTTTATGAAAGTATGATGTATTGCGACATCAGCCGATAGAGGGCCGCGTTAGGTTATAGCCGATAGAGGGCCTCGACGCGAATGCAGAAGTGCCGTTCACCCTGTTACGAGTTGATGAACCACTGAAACGATTTTGGAAACATTATTTTAAGGTACAAAAAACTCTTTGGTGTTGCTTTAATAATGAAAAATTAAGCATTAAAAACATTTTCTAATGTTTTCTAACTGCCATTGTGATTTTTGTCTATGGATCTGGTTCATACTTTGAAACTACACCTGATGTTGTCAGTCAAGGAAGCTGGTGCAATCAAGGAAGAGAGACACATGAACAGAATAGCAAACAGCTGACGACGACCTCGAACAGCTTCAAGGTACTACACTAAATAACACAGATTGGGCTGTTATTTTATCAAGCCTTCAGGTTCATGACATCTAACCAAAGTAGGGCTGTGAAACATTTAATAAATAATCACATAATTTTGCTGTGATAAATTACTATTCATTTCTTCATTATAATGGAGCTTTTAACAATCATTTTGAAATGTAATATCCTGGAATTAATGCAAAGTGAACAAACTTTGAATATTTTTAACTTTGAACATTCTACACAGAACAAGCCAGTAGCTTTCCATTAAAACCATTTAGGTCACTGACAGTTAGCTTGAAAGGCATATCTCCTATACACTATAACAAACCTCTGATATCTCCTATGCACTGTAACAAACCTCTGATATCTCCTATGCACTATAACAAACCTCAGATATCTCATATGCACTATAACAAACCTCTGATATCTCCTATGCACTATAACAAACCTCTGATATCTCCTATGCACTATAACAAACCTCAGACCAATATATTATGTGCCAGTTTACTGTCAACAACAGTCCATGCAAGTATAAAAAGGAAGACAAAGAGAGAGAGAGAGAGCACCTACATGGAAGAGAGAGAGAGAGAGAGAGAGAGAGAGAGAGAGAGAGAGAGAATTCAAGACTTTGGAGTGTTATTTAGCTCAACATTGTAGAAGAATTCTGGCGATATTTCACATAAATCTAGTTTCTCGAGGTACCGAGTACTGTCAGTACGAAATAAAACTAAAATAATCGGTTCGACATAGCTCGAATTGCTGCAGCCAACAGCTAGAGCTTCCAGGCAGCTACAGCGCTACTACTCTGAGGGCATGTTCATGAAAAGTCATGCAAGCAATAATTTCGATGCTTTTTCACACTTGACTCTTCCTGGGGGGTGGATGTGTATGTTTGTAGATGATCACCTTTAGGGGATTTGAGTAGGCTGACACTGGGCTCGATCTTGGTCCAGTCCAGGTTGTCCTCTTCCTGGGTGTGCTCCACCATCAGCTGATACATCTTCATCGAGATGATGTCGTGATTATCTGCCAGTGAGAGAAGGCTGAGAGATTTACTGAGGGAACAGGAACATCTCACCACAGCCTCAAGAGCCAAAGGCCGTTTACTTAGTGGCTATTCATTCCAAACGTTCTCTGACATCCAGCTTGTAAATCAACCAAACCGATCATGTGGAGACAACATGTAGCATTATAAACATGCTCAGTACTGTCACAGTACTGTCACTGCTCAGTCAGAGATTTACTAAATATTTCCTCAAACCAACACACATCTATCAAGTTATATAAAATGACCACGTAGACAGGCTCAGTGTTCTTGGCCTGCGGAGGAAGAGGATATTTTACTGTCCGTACCAGACAGATCTCCCGTGGCTGCGGAGGCCCCGAAGTAGTAGCCAGTGGGCAGCCGCACCCCTCCGATATCGATGCACTCCTTCCACTCGTTCTTGTCGTCGACATCCACCATCACCTGTCAAGACAACAGGAGGACACAACCCTTTAACGGTGCCAGAATGGACTCCGATATTCCTCTTCAATTTCAGCTCTAATCAACACAATCAGAGACCAGCTGGGTCATTCCGTGTGAAATCACCCAATTTCTGCGCAATTTGGCAGGTGACCCTCTCCGAAAAAATCTGAAAAAAATCACAGGTGTTTGTAGACCAAATCCATGCATAGATCTTAAATAGTATATCTGGATAACTAATCGTTGCAAAACTACAGCCCTTTGAAACTTCAAGTCATTTTAAGCATTGTGGTGAACAATCCTATTTGTTCAACTTCCAGCATTATTGGCTCTTTTGGTATTTCACACACATTAGTGAAACTATGTGAATAGAAGTACATTTTCCTGTTGAATTAAAAAATCCAATCGGATCAGACGTATCTTGTGTACTTTCCCCTCTGCAAAGCTCTGAAAATGGCTATAAATTCATAATGTGAAAAGACATCATCACTTTTGAGGGCTTCTCATTCAGAAAGTATGTGACACAAATTCATCAGATTTTTTTCCTACACATATATGTATTATAAGGTCCTGTCCATGCATTAACTTTGGTTGTTATCATTTTCATATTTTCAGAGCATTTTTTAAAAATTGGGCCTGATTTTCAAAAAGCCTGTTTTCATCTTCTCATTTCACCACGTGGACAGTTAACAGGATTTTTTTTAAATTTACCATATATCATTCTGTATGTGAGGATCATCTGCCCAAAATGTGGGCTTGTTGCTGAGTTTCTTCATTGAGATAAGATTTTTTTTAAATATTGTCTATAAATCCACTGAATTTGTACTGAATCTGCAGTACCACTTTGCACCACATGTGGTGCTCTTTTAATACAATGGAAGTCAATGGAAGAGTAAGAGAGTCACTTGTTTGCTGCACATATCCAATCTAAACACACAGTTTATGGTTCATAGTTGAATTGGTCCAAATAATTTTTGCAACATGAACAACATACTACTCATACATAAATCTTATTTAAAGAAAATAAACTGATCAAGTAAATTATACACACATAAGACTGACTGGTCATCATACATGCAGCAAGAGGATTTAATTACCATCTTTGTAATGAGTTTTCTACACCAGCTTTAACCTATCAGTGCCTATGTGAGTACTTTAATAATTACAAGCCAACTGGTTAGGCAAAGTCTATATCCATCGTCATATGCATGGGATGCAGTCCTCTGTGATACATAGACAAAGAGTATCAAGATGGAGATCAGTGCTTTGTCTCCATGTGATCTGGGAAAGAAGTTGGAAAATGAATGTCATAAAGGAACATATTCAAGAAACAATGGGTTTCTAAAATTCAGTTCATCAAGGTATTTCACTTGATGAAGATGACCATGTGTGTTTTCATCACAAGTATTCATAACAAGGTTTGAGGACTCGTGGATCCAAGAGGCATTTGTAAAAAGATGATAAATCGTTAGTATTGATTTTTATGCATCTGACAATGCACTGAATTTTAGAAACCCCTTTTTACTTGAACCATATGAACCATAAACTGTGTGTTTAGATTGGATATGTGCAGCAAACAAGTGACTACTCTCTTACTCTTCCATTGACTTCCATTGTATTAAAAGAGCACCACATGTGGTGCAAAGTGGTACTGCAGATAAAGTACAAATTCAGTGGATTTATAGACAATATTTGTAAAAAATCTTATCTCAATGAAGAAACTCAGCAACAAGCCCACATTTTGGGCAGATGATCCTCACATACAGAATGATATATGGTAAAATTAAAAAAAAATCCTGTTAACTGTCCACGTGGTGAAATGAGAAGATGAAAACGGGCTTTTTGAAAATCAAGCCCAATTTAATAAAAATGCTCTGACAATGTGATAATGTTAACAACCAAAGTTAATGCATGGACATGACCTTATAATCCATACATGAGTGGGAAAAAAATCTGATGAATTTGTGTCACATACTTTTTGAATGAGAAGCCCTCAAAGGTGGTGATGTTTTTTCACATTATGAATTTATAGCCATTTTCAGAGCTTTGCAGAGGGGGAATTACACAAGATACACCTGATTTGATTGGATTGTTAAATTCAACAGGGAAATGTACTTCTATTCACATAGTTTCACTAATGTGTGTGAAATACCAAAAGAGCCAATAATGTTGGAAGTTGAACAAAAAGGATTGTTCACCACGATGCTTAAAATGACTTGAAACTTCAAAGGGCTGTAGTTTTGGAACCATTAGTGATACAGATATACTATTTAAGATTTATGCATAGGTTTGGTCTACAAACACCTGTGAGTTTTTTCAGATTTTTTGGGAGAGGGTGACCTGCCAGCCACTGGGTGATTTGACACGGAATGACCCAGCTGCACACAGCTCAGATTATGCACAATGCCACTCACCATCAGAAATACACATTACATCTGACTTTAACAAAACTCGACACCAATTTCATCTCCTCAGGCGACCATTTTATATAGTTATCTTTCCCTCAACCTCTGTGGATATCATCCAAGGCTAAATTTGAATCATAATGTTTTTGTTGTATTGAGAACATATGATAAGCTTCCATGAGAAAGGACTTTAAGCAAGGTCTTTTCAGATTCCTTAACAGGGCTCTAGTGAAAGCCAGTATATCCTTACGCAGCATTAGCTTTTCTGTCTATCTGTATTTCCTATAATGTATCAAATGTGCATAAGAATTAGTAACATGGGCATCACCAGCATCACTGTTGCTCTGATAATAATCCATCATTATATTTCATGAGTGCACACAGACTTGACATGAACACAGTGGCGTTCTCCTACCGTCAGCCGTCCTTTGGAGTAGCGGATGGCCAGGTACGTGTCGTGGTCCTTGTTGCGGATTTCGGCGGCGCATCCTCCCAGCTCAGTGGGGCGGCCATCTTTGCCGTGGTCGTAGGCCACCGTGCCGTTGCTCACCATGGCGGAGATGAAGGGAAACGAACGCTGAGCGGACAAAGGAGAGGAGTAAGAGCAGGAAGTGGCTGACCAGCAGGGTGGCCCAGATCACAGTGGATCTCCGGTCAATCGATTCAAGCCTGGCCAACTTCACATCAAAAGGTGCTGGTCACTAGATTCCCATTCCTGCCACTTTTTCTCACAAACACAAAAGCTTTCTTAACAATACTAACTAAACAGTAACTCTTATATTTCACCAATGTACAGGTGCATCTAAAAAACTATTTCATGAAAAATATGTTAATTTTGAATTTGATGCCAGCAACACATTTGGGGTTGTAATATTTGTGATTATGGTTTACAGCTCATGGAAAACAAAAATCCTGTATCTTAAAACATTAGAATAAAGAATTTAAAATACAGAAATGTCCACCTGAGAAGAGCTCTAATCAACTAATTAAATCAAAACACCGGCAATGGTTTCCTGAGGCTTTTATCTCTCAGTCTGGACAGGGTAATGGACTTTTCCAACATATTCTTATTTTTTTAGATGCATATTCAGACTCTGAGACCATCCAGCGAGGAGGATTAGAGTTGGACATAATATGATTTGAAATACAGATTTGGCTCTTGGTGCAGGAAGTACAGTTCTGGTCCTTTACAAATCAGAACTCTGTGTCACTTCTGAACGTTAAATAAAACGTAGAGTAGAGGTTGGAACAGACTGAAACAGACTACAGATAACTGCAACCTTGAGTGATGTGACTAACATAAAGTGTGATTTGGCCAGGAACCAACATCTCCCACAATCCCAGCTGCTCCCACTCCCACCAGTAAGTTCAGCAAATGGAATTTAAAAAAAAAAACACAGCAAAT
This sequence comes from Alosa pseudoharengus, assembly GCF_046254945.1. Classification (NCBI taxonomy): domain Eukaryota; kingdom Metazoa; phylum Chordata; class Actinopteri; order Clupeiformes; family Clupeidae; genus Alosa; species Alosa pseudoharengus. Next base: position 16,201,367 of record NW_027468630.1, on the reverse strand, counting down.
GGAATAAAAAAACACAGCAACAACACAACACAAACACAAAGCAGCACAGCGATACACAATGCACATAATCTACATGGCCCCATCACAGAAGCAGGCTGTAAGCAAGCCACTCAAAGTGATCTCCACCAAACAATGTAGGCTAGACAAAGGAGAAGCAGAACCATATGGAACACTTTGCCAATTTAGCATCAGTGATCAGTGATAAATACATCACAAACTGAGTTTCTAATGTATCTATCTGTAAATCTGAAATATAAATGAGGTCACAATCGAAACACAAAGTTTGTATTTAAGTCTTTGGTGTACAGTAAATGGGGCTTCCATCAAAATGGAGTTTAGTCTGATTATCAAAGTTTATTATAATGTGAAGCAGACAAAAAAAAGGCCAAATAATAAAGTATAAGCTAAATGGATTTGAAGCTAAACATGTCAACACCAAAATGCTGAAAATAATATGTCCCAAATGTCCCAAAAAGAATGCAACAGACATCACAAATGGTGCCAGTGATCAAAAACATGGATTTGTTCATCGACTCACGTCAGAGGTCTCATCATTAGGGTAGGTATCTATAACTATGGCCAACCCATGGAAGTTGGCTATGCTGCCATACACAGGCCCTGCAGAAAGAGAGTCTTCAGTGAGTCCACACACATACAAACACACACACGCACAGACTTACATCCATGCCGTGGAGGTCATTGCGGAAGGTATCCACAAAAATAGCCAAGCCGACAAAATGATCCTGATTTCCAAAGATGGGCCCTAAATTCAGAGTTAAGGGGAAGGGAGTAAACATAAGTAAAACATAAAAGAAAGACAAATCCTGAACAGCATGATGGTGGACAGCATCCAAACAAAATGTGACGCATGCAAGTGAAGACAAAGCACTAGTTGTACATCACAAAATGTGTTTAATGTACATTACGTGACAGCAAAGATTACCAGGGTGCAGTCTCTCCTTGGTATACCATATAGCAATGCCATCTCCATGAAGGTTCTTCTTCCCTGACCCGTGGACTTTGAATTGCACATGCATCTCCCAATCCTTCAGGAAGCAGGGCTATGTACAAAATGTGTGAGTTGTTGATGTCAGTACAGTGGGCCTAAATAAATATGGCATTTCAGAGAAACGTACAAGTACATTCAAAGATAAACATAACCTTACCACAGTGTTCCAGATAGAACCCTCCTTGCTACGCTCGTCAGGAGTAAGGCGAACATACTGACTAGTCACCAAGGTGCTTCCAGAGAAGTCCCACTGACTGGATGGGTTCGTCCCAACTCCTGTGTAACCCAATTACAAAGACTCATGTGACACCCACCGAATCTACTTTAGCAGTATCAGACTCTGCACTCAGGTAACCAGTGAGGCGAGGGACGTGACATTTACTGTTACTGTTTGCCAAGGACCAAGATATTACAATTCCTTAGTCAACATTTCTTTCAGACAAGCTTATCACATAAAACCACGTTCTTTACTTCCTACTTTATTATTTTAACAGGAAAGGTAAACACCACTGGCTCTTAACTTTCTGCTAATATTGACTTTGGCAACGATACTGTCATGATGGCAATTAACGATGCAAGGCAACGACATCCAAACTGTACAACATGGACTCCACACAAACGTAACTACAGAAATGAGAAACATCTTTGCGCTTCATCAACAAAAACAAGAAATTACATAGGCTTCTAATAGTATATTCCTTTTAAACTTGTTCAGCAACTTAAGGGTCATGTTTACTGACGTTAGCTAGCTAATATTATCAGATCGAATAACTGAAATTAAAGACTGATATCAGTCTTTAATTGTCAGAAGTCATACCAGTCTAATAGTTAGACATTTGCTTTACTTTTAATCAGGTGACCTGGTGTCACGGGCTAGCTAGCTGTCAAAAAGCCTAACGTTAGCAATGGTATGCTTCATGGGTTCGCCAACAAGCTAGCTGATACTTACCCTGATAAGGTTTCACTAGTGAATGTTCCCGTTTAAGGTGTTCAGCATTACCGTCTGTAATATCGGAATGGACTGTTGCAAACTGAAGTAACCAAAACAGACAGATTGCCCTCAAAAACCACCGACAGCCCATTCTGTTGTTGATTCCTGTACTGTAGATGTACATGGGCGTTATTTCGCTTCTACCCGCCGCCATATTTAAGAAGTTGTGCTTGAATGTTCTTCTTCCGACTTCATTGAAAGTGAGAAACACTCTTTCAAAAGTTCCGATCATAAACACAAATCATTGAACATAGAGGATACATGTTTCCTAATATGAAAATTGATTAAATAACATTACATAACATTTACATTCAGGTACTATTTATTTTTAAAATGATGTATAACCAACCAGTACAAAAATGCAGATGACCACATTGCCCTTGAGTATTAGTTTCAACACGGAATGATTTTAGGACCGGTCGAATTCTCCACAACCAATCAAAAATGCGCACATAGCTAAATAGTGTTTTCCCCCGTATGTGTGGCTTCCAAGTCTTGCAAACTAAACGAAGTAAAGAAAAGGAAAGTGAAATGTACGACAGTATGGGGCTGTTTTCATCTCAACTTTGTTTTAATATATGTGTGGAATTATTGTAACAACTTTATCAGAAATGTTATGGAACATACACTACCGGTCAAACGTTTTAGAGCACCCCAATGTTTCCCTTTTCTTTTATTGAAATACAAACAAGGTAGGCCTATGTGCTGAACTGACAGAGGTTAAAAAAGGGTAAGGTTACAGTTATACATTTCAGAAGTATCAGTACAGTTTCCTATCAAAAGACACTTGGAAACCAGGGGGAAAGAATGGTTCCTCAGTCTGTGACATCAACTGTCAAATATGGAGGAGGAAGCCTGATGGTCTGGGGCTGTTTTGCTGGATCCGGTCGGTGACTTATACAGAGTGATAGGCACCCTGAACCAAAACGTCTACCACAGCATTTTGCAGCGCCACTCAGTACCCTTTGGGGTTTATCCTACAGCAAGATAAGATAAGACAAGATAAGAACCTATAGCAAGATTGACCCAAAACAAAAAGTCCAAGCTATTCAAACTACCTTAGGAAAAAAGAACAAACATAGAGTGGCTAGCACACTCCAGATCGAAAAATTGGGGTGTTCTAAAACTTTTGACTGGTAGTTACATTTTCAGATTTTCTGAGAAAAAAATAAGTAAGATTAGCCTACCAACTGTAACCTACCATGTAAAGAACAAATTATTTCTTTCCTAGTCTAATATGGAGCTTGCAAAGGGTCATGGTTGGAATAATTTAGGTGAAAATGTCTTTTTAGGGCTCCTTTTATATTCCTTTGTAATATTTTTGTGTGTGCAATAGTTTTATGCTCCCTCACAAGGCCTACTTTTGATTTTGCGAGGGAATGCAAAACTATCAGGAGGGAACGCAAAAACATTACGAGGGAATACAAAACTTATTGCGAGGGATCGCAAAAACATTACGAGGGAACGTAATAGAAGCACAACAAAATAAATTCCCACCTCGATAAAAGTAAAGTAAAGTAAAGTCCCTTTTGCGAGGGAATACATAACCTATTGCGAGAATACAAAACCTATTGCGAGAATCTCCAAAAATATACATACCTCAACCACCTCAATAAACTAAATTCCCTTTGTGGGCTCTGTGTGTTAATCTCATTTTCTTACATCAATTCTGACTTTGATTTTCTATTTCTGAAATTATTGCTCACTTTCTCCCCCCCCCCCCCCCAGAAATTTGGACTAATCTCAGAAATCCCAGAAAGTCTAACTTCAAACCCTTTCCCTGTCCCTGTCTTTAATTGGAAGACTAAGGACTAGCTTGGGGCAGCAGTCATAATTTGTTATCAACACATTTTCACAAAAACACTTCAAATCTATACATAATCTGATCTAAAACCATGAAATATATTTGTATTATCCATATATTCTCTGATATCCCTGACATCAAGTAAGTCGGCAATGGGTCTACCTGCTTTCACAGACTTACTTCTCACCATTACTTTCAGGGAGACATACTGGTGGAGAAAAGCCCATATTCATCTAAGATCATAAAAATATCAGAGGTCCTTACAGTCTTTTTCCATCCATCCATTCAGATGCCCGGGATTCCACATGACTCATAGAGTCCACCAGATGATGCTGGACCAAAGGGACACATGATTTGTGCAGATATGGACTTCAGATGGCCCTCCTCGAGTGCATTAGCAGGCAACAGATACCCATATTTTCATCACTCTCCGGGTAATTTATCCTTCGGCCTAAAAATATGTTTTATGGATGTGTCTTTATATGTATTTCAGTGGTCTGTCTGAACAAACAGTCTGGCTTAGCCATCATGGCCAGGAACCTCTGAGAATGCACCAGCTCATTAATCTCTGTGTGTCAGGTTCATCTTCACCAGCAGGGGGCTGTAGATGCTTCATTTAACCCACTTATACTTTGGACTGGTGGCACGCAAAATGGCCTTTGGACTATTGTAGAAAAATTGTTGAAGAAATAATCTCTGTCATTTACTGCATGCTATGCAGACAAACAATTAATTCACTAGAAATACATGCATGTGCTTGAGGCAATGTTTAGTCTTCGTGTGTGTCTGGGTGTGTTTGCCTAATTCAGTTTGTGTATGTTTGTGCGTGTCACTGTTTGGATTAAAATGCTGAATTGCATATTAATAGTGTGTTGACAGCACAGATTAGGTGTATGTATGTATATGAGCATTACCATATCAGTGTTTGTTCTAACACCATGTGTAGGGTGCCTCCTTTGGTGACCTGACTCCTGGGATCCATCCTGCTTGTCTGTAGGATTCATCATCCCACCTAGAGCCTGATCCCTCCTATCCAACCCAAGCACACACACACACATGCACACACACACACACACACACACACGCACACATATACTCACACACACACACACGCACACATATACTCACACACACACACACACACACACACATACACATACTCACACAAACACAGGCACGTACAGGCATGCACCGATACATGTTTATTTAGTTGTTGCAGGAGGTAGACTGTATGCTCTTACTGTAGAACTACCCTGATAACATCACAGCATCGAACACAAACCATCTCTGGCAGACGAGAAAATGAGGTGGAAGCTGTTCCCTCGGTCTTGCCACTTTATATGAAAACAAATGACATATAGGAGAAGAAGAGTAGCAGGAGGAATAAGGAAAACAACATAAAAGTATTTTATGAAGCCAATATGACAGGATGACACTCGGAGACGTTGGCGAAAGCAAAGCTATTACAAATGTAAAAGTGACAGCAGTGATTTGTGACGCCAACGGAGAGCCAAGGACCGGCCACTGCTCGAGACCAGAGACACTTCCAAGCCAAACATGCCACGGTCCAGCTGCGAACACAAATCACAGCGCATTTATATTGACTCATATTCAACATTCTGGACATGATTCATGCTCACTAATGAAGAACAAATCCATTTAGGCAGGACCAATGAGAACAAGGGGAAGGGGAATGAGGGATAATGACTGGGCATTGAGTAAAGATTGCTCATCACGGTAAGTGCCAGGTTTCTGAAATACTGCCCAGGACTAGTCCTCATTCAATACCCTTTGCTATTCTTGTGTCCTGTCCTAATTGCACAGTGTACCTCAACCCAGAAAAGAAGTCAATCTCCAGTGTAATGCTTATGAAGCAGCACTTGTGTGGTGGTGCACGCTAAAGGTTAGGTACATTGTCAGAGGATGTAGCTGCTTCATTTAATCCCAAGCAAGTGACAGATAAAGGGCAGAGAGGAGGAGGAGAAATGAAAGAGATCAAGCACACACCACCGCTAAGCCTCCGGAGGGGACAGAGGGGAAAGTAGTTCCCTCACTGGGACATTCCACCGGAATGGTAACCAGCTGATGTGAAAGCCACCAATCATGTTTGACCTTTCTTTGTTCTGTTTGTGATGATGTAAACAGTGAATGGAGTCCATGACGGGAGTGGGGTTAACATTCATCACACAAGTCACAAAAGCCATTATGCATGAGTCCCATTTGTAACATGGACCAATCAGGAAATGTGAATGTGTTTCAACAAGGGGGACTGAGCCTAGCATTCATCACATACCAAGAAGCATACGTATATGAACACATTGTATAACCAGAGGGCAAAGTCAGGTACTCAGCCTCCTTGTGTTCATTTACATTTTTTGCTGAAGGAGGGCTTCATTGTTCATGGTGATGGATGTCCTTGCACCCTCTGTGGAGGGCTGTGCCTACTTCCTCACAGGAAAACAGGGCAATTCCTCTTACAGGAGTTAAAGGAACCATATGTAAGATTGTGGCCAAAACTGGTACTGCAATCACTTTCAAAATACTGAAGAGCGGTGTATCCCCTCCCCCTCCCCCCTGACTCGAGGTTGCCAACCCGGATGGTGAAACACTACTGACTTTGTGATTAGTAGATAGGTGGAGGGTGGCGCATCAGGCCAAAACACAACATGACATGACAAAACACAACATCAACATCAGTTGAGGGCTGCAACTTCACTTTTTAAATGACAATATCCTGGCCAGACTACTGTTGTCAGTGATATAAGTATTTGAAATAAACAAGATTTCTTAATATCTAGTGACATATCAGGGCCATTTTATGATTAATTGAAATATTTTTCTTACATACAGTTCCTTTAAGTGGTTGCATCCCCAATCAAAATGGCAATTTGATTCAGGAGTAATGGGGGAAGCCAGACGTCTGCCCTCATTTCTGCCTGCGCGGAATCACTTGACCCTCCGAAATGAAGGAAATGGCTCTCGGTATGTTTATAAAATCATATTTGTGGAACAAGTTTCATGAGCTTTGATGTCGTTTCCACAATCAAGAGTAACAGCAACAGCAACCAGAGGCTCCAGGTCAAGAAAGAGAGAGAGAGAGATAGATAGAGAGAGAGCAAGAGAGAGAGGAGAGAGGGGGGGGGCAAGAGAGAGAAAAGGACAGAGACCAAGAGAGAGAGAGGGGGGAAGAGCAAGAGAGAGAGCGCTCTGATATCCCAGTGTGTGTGTGTGCGCGTGTGTTTGTGTGTGTGTATGTGTGTGTGTGAGTGAGTGTTTGTATGCATGTGTGCGTGTGTGTGTGTGTTTGTGTTTGTGTGTGAATATGTGTGTATGTGTGTGTATATGTATGCGTGTGTGTCTTTGTGTGTGTGTGCTGGGGAGGGTGGCGGGCCATCTCTATTGAATGCTACTCACAACTGTGTGGCTCTTGTTTCTCTTAACACTGTTTATTTGACTGTGTGTATGCATGTGTGTGTGTGCATGTATGTGTATGATTTATTAGTACTGAGCCTCTGACAATGAGCATTGTCTCAACACGCTCTGCAGAAACCAATACATAAATCTCCCTTAGAACACACAGTGCCAAGGAGAAAACTCTGGACAATCAGGAACAACAGTCAGTGTTTAAGAATGAGCTGATGAAGCAGCATTTGTTATTGTTGGGCTTCTAGTGGACTGAGATTCTCCTCTTTCAGTCATAAATCACTGGTCAGATCATGAAAAGGCTTAATTTTGCATAGTTGTCAGCTTGGCCACCTAGAGCCTGATCCCTCCTATCCAACCCATAAGCACACACACACACATGCACACACACACACACACACACACACACACACACACGCACACATATACTCACACACACGCACACATATACTCACACACACACACACACACACACACACACACACACATACTCACACAAACACAGGCACGTACAGGCATACACCGATACATGTTTATTTAGTTGTTGCAGGAGGTAGACTGTATGCTCTTACTGTAGAACTACCCTGATAACATCACAGCATCGAACACAAACCATCTCTGGCAGACGAGAAAATGAGGTGGAAGCTGTTCCCTCGGCCTTGCCACTTTATATGAAAACAAATGACATATAGGAGAAGAAGAGTAGCAGGAGGAATAAGGAAAACAACATAAAAGTATTTTATGAAGCCAATATGACAGGATGACACTCGGAGACGTTGGCGAAAGCAAATCGATTACAAATGTAAAAGTGACAGCAGTGATTTGTGACGCCAACGGAGAGCCAAGGACCGGCCACTGCTCGAGACCAGAGACACTTCCAAGCCAAACATGCCACGGTCCAGGGGCCTCATTTATAAAAGGGTTGCGTAGAAACCATCCTTCATTTGATCTTACATCATTTCTGAAATGATCGTACGTGTGATTCAGAGAAAACGAACGTACGCACAAAAAAACGTGCGTACGCCACCCTTCCAGATGTGCCCATTATAAATCACAAATGAACGTCAACTTGTGCGCAGCCGGATGGTTTTAGGTCTCCGCCTTGTAAACACCCCCTCATCAATATCATTAGCATATGTGTTAATGAAATCAATGGCCTAAAAGCTGTAGCTTATGTAAAATTATATATTGAAAACATTGTATAGGCCTAGCCTTTGCCATCTGATGTTAACTAGCCTATATGCGTCAGTTCGAATAGCTTACCTTATGTTTTTTCCAGCAAAGCTTTCTGGAAAGAGATCATATGCATCCATGTCTATTGTCCTCTGCTCGCTTTCATTCCTTTTGCTTGCAGTAATGTGAATAATCAACATTTCGTATGTTTAGGCCTACTTTGTAGGGGGAAAAAAAGGGTAGGCCTAGCTTATGAAGGAAATACCTCTAGGCCTATATAATCCTGTACGTTATGGTACAGTAGGCTACTGTACGTTTCCAATATGACCCAGGGTAATATGCTGATTTAGCCTACAAAACAGAGGACTAAATTATAAGCGTGATATGTCATGTAGGCTTAACGTTTCTTTTAGGGTAGGCTATGTTTTTGCTGAAAAAGTAGCCTAGTTCGCCGGTCATTTTTCATTCATTCTGCATATCTTTGCTATCATTTTCTTTCAATAATGTCCAATGGCTTAAACATTGTCCTTTATTGTTTGCTTTAGGCTTACCTTTATATTTTATCCTACATTATTCAACTCACGTATTGTCAACTGATCTTGGGCACTGCCAGTCAAAAAAAGCAAACAGGTGCGCGCTCTGCACCTCTTTACGCAACACTAAATCTTTACGCAACACTAAATATGAAGATGCCCTGCTTTCAGAGGATAACTTCCGTCCCTTGGTTGTGTAGGCTATATATGATATAAAATATCTATAGCCTACATTGTATAGCTTACAGTCAAATAATACCGTTCTGTTACGAAGCCGGGAATAGGCCTATGAGCGCAAATTAGGATGTAGTGGAGGCTAAACGCGAGTAAACGCAGTTTATCCACCTCTGAAATTTCAGAAATAGAGTTTAGGCCTACCCACCTCTTATTAGAGTTTATCCACCTCTCAAAAAAGTTTATTCACTTTTAACATTCAAAACTGTATGATCAAATACTATCCTATATTCCCAATACTGCACAATAACCTCCAACATTATCAAACTGTTCGAATGCCTTTTTGAATGCCTTCCTCTCCTAAACGAGGGCAATTGGACATTTGATGGTCAATATTAGATTGGTGAGAACACTAAATATACTAGATCACCTGTAAGAATGTTTAAATTATTCTATCGTAGGTCTTGGTTTTTTTTAGATATTGTGAAATAAGTAAGCTATACGTATTTTCACTTTCTTAAGTGGGCTATAGTTTTCATTAGCAGTTTTATGGCAAACCATGAAACATTAAGCTGCGTCCAAAAACGTCTTTAAAAATCTTCTGATATTGATCATGCATATGGCAAAGAAAGACATAAGATCGTTGGTCTTGGAATTTTGAAAATGCATCGCACTTGGACCTCAGATTACTTGCAGTACCCAGGCATTACCACAAGGAAATGGTCGTACGTCAAGTTTGAACCTGACGTGGAGATAAGCACTTTTCCACGTCAAAGACGGTTTTTATAAATCTGAGCGTTGGCATGGATTTGAGCGTACGCACGGTCTAAGATCAAATATGTGCGTAAGAACGCTTTATAAATGAGGCCCCAGCTGCGAACACAAATCAGCGCATTTATATTGACTCATATTCAACATTCTGGACATGATTCATGCTCACTAAAATCCATTTAGGCAGGACCAATGAGAACAAGGGGAAGGGGAATGAGGGATAATGACTGGGCATTGAGTAAAGATTGCTCATCACGGTAAGTGCCAGGTTTCTGAAATACTGGACTAGTCCTCATTCAATACCCTTTGCTATTCTTGTGTCCTGTCCTAATTGCACAGTGTACCTCAACCCAGAAAAGAAGTCAATCTCCAGTGTAATGCTTATGAAGCAGCACTTGTGTGGTGGTGCACGGCAGCTTGGCTTGGATTCCTCCTCTCTTGGAATAAATTACTTGAAACAAAACGTCCCACTGAAACAGTAACTACACAGGTTACAATCATGATTAATGTTCTGTATTTAAAATGGAGTATTGTTGGTGTGACAAAGATGTCTTTATGAAAACCTAAATCATGATTCTACACCTAAAATATGTAAATGTGAATCAGGTTTCTGGGCCAAGTACGGTATACTTGTGTATACAAGGAATTTGGTTTCTGCATTTATCCCATCTGTGAATTGATAGGATTATAATTCTGTGTGAACAGTGATAGGATGATGGGTCCCCTTAACTGCTGTTCATTCTAACAATTTCTTGAAGTTGTTTATGCTCTTACATATGTTATCATATGTTGGGTCTGATTTCGGTCACAGAGGAAGCTTGGGACACACTATTGTGCCACAGTATTTGTGTGGAATTTCTGTAAGTGTGTACGAGTGTGTGTGCTGTTTGCTGTGTGAGGGGTGCAGTAGTCGTGTGTGTGAGTGTGGCAAGTGTGTAAGTGTGTGTGTGAGTGATTGTGGTGTGTGTGTGTGATGTGTGGGAGAGGAAGGCAGTGAGTGTTTGTGTGAGTGTGTGAGCATGAGCGTGTGTGAGTACGACGGGCAGGAGAGCAGAGAGGACAGTATGAGAATAAAAAACATGGCAGAGCCATTTGTGGAGCTTTTTATAGAGAGCCACACATTGATAGGCCTTGCCGTAACATGTGGACTTTCCATCTTGTATATTCCATTGTGTTTAGACAATGAAGTCTGCTCGACCTGAGCCATGAGAAACAACATGTGTGGCTCAGATCTATCAAAGACTTACATGTGCCCAAGCACATCCAGATGGACTACAGACCAGCTCAGGCAGTTTTGTCTTGCCTTGCAGTGTGTGTGTGTGTGTGTGTGTGTGTCTGTGTGTGTGATGATGATTTGGTGTGGAGTGATAATAAGCAGCAGTGTGCATAAGCCATTATGAATAAATAGGATTGTGTGTGTACTTTATAATGAGAACAGACCTTCGCACATTAACTATGTTTATATGGACATAAATATTCCGATATTAACCTGATTAAGACAATATTCTGAATAAGACGATGCCATGTAAACAACATTTTCTGATAGCGTTGACCCGAATAAGGTCATAGTCAGAATAAGCAATAATCAAATTGAGACATGTTGAGTGTTGAGTATTCCGACCTTAGTTGCATTATTGAGGTGCATTGAATGTACAGTATACACCTTAATCACAGTATAATGTCTTATTATAATTTTCGGTGCAGAAACTTCAACAGAATCAACTGTTAAGAATCAAGTCATACAAAAGCATAATAACCTACCAGGTGTAACACCTACAGTACGTCTCCTTCTCTCCACTCGTCATCCAATCAGTGCTCAGCGTCACCAGAGTACTGATCAGTACGCTTCACTAGCTCATTACTGTACGTACACACCGCCGCCGACTTGAGCTTCCAAAGAGTCAGGAAGTCATTCATTTTCAATGGAAGCCAGCTTCTCTCAGCTGCCAGAAGCGTCAAATCCGTCGGCGTTGCGTTTTGGGCGTCTTGAGCGTCAAGCAGAAAGTTGAAAGTCAGTCAACTTTATGGTAATGAGCTATGATGCGGTTCAGCGTCCAACGACCAGCAACCAATCGAATAGACGGAAGTATTAAGATAGAACACGATGGAACGTAAAATGCTGTCACGTCAGAGCGGCCAAAGCGTCCAAAGCTTCCCTGGACTTTTTTGACAAGCGTCCTTAACAGAGCGACCAGAGCTTCTTTGGAAGCTCAAGTCGGTGGCGGTGTGTACGTACAGTTACTCCATCACCGCCTGCTCCTGCTGTCAGCTCATTATCCCTGGTCACCTGAGACCGTAAACTTAGACTTTGCATCACTCTTTGCGAAGTCTTGATGTGATGCTACATGAGACTGCCATTTTTGTGTGTCTACTGTATACCTGACCTCTTTGTAACCAGCCTGTTGCTGCTGCTGTGTCTATCAGTTGGTCTTCTTTGTTGTAACTTTGTCCTTATTAAAACTCCTTATTTTTGGGCGATCTTTGCGTTTGTGTCCAGTCTAGCACCAAATACAACAGGACTGAAGGTGGTATATAAAAAGTTCTTTAGTAGACTGAATGTTTCATGATTAAAAATCACACTAAACACAGGCATATTTGTCCATTTTATGGCTTGCAGTCATGTGGGCTTTTCACATAAGAACCAGCCTTTTGTGGCTTGCTCATGCCCAGAGAGTGGGTTTGACTTTCTGACTGGATATCTCTTTACATTAAGGGCTACAACCGCCACTGATTAATTCAGACATAGAGGAAATGGTGTGTGGATGATGTTTGTGTCGCCCTGACCCACTGCACAATCTCAGCTGGTGTCCCCATCTCTTTAAACAATGCATTAACGAAGGAGATTGGCCATCACAAATATTGACTGAGGCACACAGGGAATGATTACTGAAAATTAGGAACACAATGGTTGCCATGCAACCGATACTGATTGCGCATTGAGGATTACCTCCTTGTGGTTACAAAGTAACAATATGCCAAAGAACACAAGGACAATGACTCAGACATCATTAACAACTCATAATTTTTTTAAGTTTCAGTTGTCATTTATTAGAGCTGTCACATAGCAACAGAAAAAGTAATACACGTAGCTCCCTGAAAGAGAAGCCATACATGAAAAATACCCATCTCAAATCCACCAAAATAAATACTGAGTACAAAAGGGTGTACAGCTTTGTTGGGATTTTCACAGCACATTCATGTGGTGAGCCTCAGTCCTCTGGACTATTGAGGGGGGCATAACCTAACTTGATCACGCCAAAGCCTCCATGCTGAAGACGCCAGTTGCTTTGTGTGAACATGTGAGGAGGGGACAGCCGAATCTCATGTGCATATACTGGGGTCAACCGATGTGCCTACAGTTGTGTGTATGACCTGTAACACACAGTCTGTGTGTGTCCATGTGGTGGTGGTGTGTGTGTGTGTGTAAATGGTCATACACCATTCTGTGACATTCTTGTCATGAGGGCACATCCCTCACATACAAACGTTCCTCATGGCAGTCCTGCTCTGGACTGGCCTTTCTCTAGTTTTGTTCTAAGGTCATTTACAGGAGTGGAAGTTGGGGGTGTGTTCTTGTTCATAGTCTACAATCCTGCTCATTTATTCTCTTTTCCCCATTTGGAAAGCATTTCTCTCACTCCCGGCTACTGTTTGCAGTACGCTTTGGGCTGGGTATGGACTAAGCCTTCTGACCAATCAAGCTGCCAACGTGTCTTTGAGCATGAACACTTTAACAGCTCACATTGGTGCTTGTGTGTTAAATTGTTGAATTGAAATTCTTGAATTTCCCCTGGGGATCAATAAAGTATCTATCTATCTATCTATCTATCTAAATTGCCTCAGGTAAATCTCTTCCTAGAAAACTCCTCAGGCTCGCCGTAATGTTGAACCACACTGGAGGTGCTAATTGGAATCTGACAAAGGACAACGTTAAAGAAGCACGTCGGAGGCGGCCGGCCGGGTGAAGTGTAGTTACAGAAAACCTTCACTTCATGCTCAAGGCATTCCAACCAGCTCTGATTGGTGAACTTGATTTTGTGTGTGTGCTGTTTGCAGGGTGTGTGGATGGGCTGGAGGAGACAGGCTTCGGAAGGCACAGCTGTATGTGTGAGTGTGGAGCGACATGTCACCCCACTGTGCCATCTTAGTATGCTGTGATTAGTCGAGGGACTCGGGAGCCAGCTGTGACAGTAATGTCGGGGAACAAATTCCTCAAGTTCCAAAAAAAGCAAAAAAAAAAAAAAAAAAAAAAACAATCCAGCATGTCAAATTACACTCTTTTACATAAAAATATATCACTGTATTTACACACCCATCCCCACCCCATTTAAACAGCTTTTCAATGCTTGCAGAACACTCGATTGGTTCGGTAAGATGAAAAATATAAACATACAATTTCATATGAACATAGGGCTACTCAGGGACTGATAAGCATGGCTTCTGCATTTTCTACACAATCTGCAAGGACATCATTAACTAAAGCCATAAAAGAAAACATTTGGAAAAATATTGTGTTTTTTTTTGGAATGGAGCTCTTTAGGATTGAAATCACTTAACTAAAGCCAAGCTTATCTTAACACCCCTTTCAATGCCAATCCATCAATATGTATACACTAAACAACAAAAAAATATACTTATTACATTTAAATGAAACAAAACAAAATCACAAATGATCAAATAATTAATTCCTTTATTTATTTTAATAATATTTGTAATAATAACTCTAAACATAACTTTAGTCCTTGATAGTATCCAGGGCTAAAACACAATCATCTAGGAACATGTCATCTCTAACTCATCAAAGTGCTGACAGTGCCTGTGGAGTGGAATGGAGATCATCGCTCCATAAAATACTGAGCACATCGGCAACCCAATGTCCCTCCAGCATAACGAGAACAAACCTGGGAGCTTAGAGTTACTAACGCCTCTCTGACACTGGCAATCTTCTGGAGGGGTTTTGAATAATTTTTGTTCTTTCTCTCTGGCAAGATGACTACCCACCCTGGCTGTTTTAGTCTTGTTAATCTCTCCCTGGAGACATCTAATTTAGCCTCGGGAGCTCTCACACAAACAAGAGATGTGCTTTCTCAAAGCTAGGAATTCACTAATGCAGTGTACAAAAATAACCAACAACAGTTTCATGCTCCCTGCTGCAATCTCATCTTGTGGGAGCATGTTATTCGTTTTCAGGGTAACTGTAACCTTGGCTGGATCGCAACTCTGAGAAATAGCCTTATAAGTCTTGCGTCTTATCGCGATTCAGCAACACTCCTGGTTTGGGAAGTCCTGTATATCTGCTCGCAGGAAATGGGCAAAGCATGGTCCACAGAGAAGCATCCTGGTACAGTATGTGTCGGCCGTGAGGTTCCAAGAGATGGGTGTTAAGAAATTCGGAGAAACAAAATAAATTCTGGAGATTGGAGATGCCACGAGAGAGGCAAAAAGGCAGACAGTGAAACAGGAAGAGAGAGAACTGTGTGTGTGTGTGTGTGTGTGTGTGTGTGTGTGTGTGTGTGAGCGTGTGTGTGTGTGTGTGTGAGAGTGGTGTGTGTGTGTGTGTGTGTGTGTGTGTGTGTGAGTGTGTGTGAGAGAGAGAAAGAGAGAGGGGAATAAGAGTGGGTGTGATGTTGAACTGCAGAGCTAGAGTAGCAGTCAGAGATTTGGGGAGCCCACTGTAATGTATCTGATGAATAAAACTCAGGCAGATACATGCAGCAAGAGACAGAGAGCGAGAAAGAGAGAGAGAGAGAGAGAGAGAGAGAGAGAGAGAGAGAGAGAGAGATGTGTCGACCACCTGAGATGTGGTCTTTACAAACACACTGAATCACAGATCATTTGTCATGTAAATATTTTTGTTTCACCCTGTGTTGGTGGCTACACAAGCACCAACCACTGAGCAACACTCTGAGTTAGTAGCTCTGCATTTAATTAAAATAATAATAACACTAATCTCTCCTGGGGCTCCCTCACTCACAGTACTGACCTGGGATGCCAGAGAGCGAAAGATGGCCGAGTGGAACGAAAGAAAGAAAGAAAGAAAGAAAGAAAGAAAGAAAGAAAGAAAGAAAGAAAGAAAAAAATGCTTTATTCTGTTGTTAGTACCGTGGACTCATACATCTTTTCTAGGGATTGGATGTTTCTAGAATTATTCAAATCATCACAGACTGATGCTGAAGGACTGTGTGCAGCTGAATTAAGCTACTTCCTAAATCATCTGAATGGAGACGAGCTTTTGGTGAAAGTGAGCGTGAAATGGTCATATTTGCTACAGCACAGACAAACTAGGATTTCTTTTACTCTAATGAAGTACTTCTAGGATACCTGGAAGGATTTTTCTTTATTAGGCACAGCTCGCTCTCTTGTCTTGTCTTGGGCTCCTGTTGTTTAATGTTGCTCTGGTGTCAGTTCCTCTTAACAGCATCTTGTCTGAATATAAATGCAGTTTGTCACAGTTAATTAAAAACCAAAACAACCACATAACAACAACCGGTCCCTGTGACCATGAATGAAAAAAAAATCAATTGGATATTCTCAATCAATCTCCCAGGAAACACACACACACACACACATACACACACAAACACACACACACACACACACACACCCACACACTCACAAACACACTGGGTAATGGGTGAGCTCTTTCCCTAATACTCTTTCTCACTCTCAAACTCTTTCTCTTGAATTGTGCTTTGCTCTGCTGTGTCTGTGTGTGTGTGTGTGTGTGTGTGCGTGTGTGTTTGTGGTAATGAGAGTGTGGGCCCCTGTGGGTGTATAGGTTGCTACAGGTCTATGCTGAGATGGTGGCAGGGTGAGAGAGTCAGTCCAGCAGAGTCCTGAGGAGAGAAGGGTGCCTCGGGGTAGCTCCCTCACCCAGACCACACACCAGAGCAACAGCACACACACCAGGGCAACAGCATACACACACCGGGGCAACAGCACACATACCAGGGCAACACCGCCACTACAAACAGTGCATTCAGAGTATTTTCAGGACCTCTCAAGTCATCAACATCCTATGGTTGAGACTGATCTTAAAGAGGTGATGCTCAGGGCTTGGTTTCCTCCACACACAGCATTGGGAACTGTAGCCAAACAGTTCAAAATTCATTTCAGACACACACCATCAACCGTGAGACCTTACATAAGCCAAGACAGGTGTGTGTCTTTCCTAATTATGTTCAATGAATTTGATTATGCACAGGTGGAGTCCAATTAAATTGTAGAAGCATCTCAAGGACCACTAGCTGTATTTCCATCTGACTCCTGTATCCTTTAAACACATGTATGTGTACAACACTTTGTGAGCCAGTCATTAGTTAGCCTACACCTACCAAATTTGGAGTTTATCCAAATCAAACTTTTATTTGCATTAGACGATTTTATGTACATTTGAAGGATTTTCTTACACAAATAGTCAAAATGATTAAAAGAAATGGATGTAACTCCAGTTGTTGGCAGAGGAGGCAGGCATCAGCGCTCAATTACAAGTGTCATAACTAAGTGTCGGAATACTTATGTAAATAGGATAACCTCACACAATGCTCCAAAAACCCTTTTGTAATTCTGTCATTGAGTGTAGTTTGATGAGAAACTATTGAATTCATTTTGAGCTATTCAATTCATTTCAGTCAGAAACAACAAAATGTGTAACATTTCAAAGGGTCAGAAAAACTGTCTGAATGCACTGTAGCAGAGAACTCCCACAAAAGAAAAGATGAAAAGAGTCAATTAAAGTGATGATTCTCTCTCTCCACCTCTCTGTCTGATTCCCCCGCGCTCTCTCTCTATCTCTCAGTTCAGTAATGAATGGCGCCAGTGAGAAAAAAAGAAGAAAAAAACAGAATGGTGTAGGTCGAGTCTGACAATCCTCCAGGGTTCAGAGTTCATCTCACTTGTCATGTAAGAGTGTAGAGAAAGTGACTACTATATCAATGTACATGGACCTCTCTGATTCATGACACTGGGTTTTGAGTTCTGTTTTGGTGGTGTAAAATCTCCAAAAACAAACAAACAAACAAAAAAAAAACAGTGGAATTTTTTTTACATTACTTTACCTCTTTCTATATACATAGGAAAACAAAATCATTTATTATTTTCTTAATCTCAAAATTCATATGAAATACCTTTGGCAATATACTGCATGTCATCGTTTCAGAGTCAGTGTTTCGGTCTGACAACCATAAGACAGTTTTCGGAACATTCCGGAGTCCTCCTCTGGAGCAGGCGGAGGGAAAGAGGGTGGAGCCATCCACTGGGGAGGAGTGGAGGAGCATCTGGAGTGCTGCTCCGTTCTGTTCAGTCTGTGAAAGTGTGTGTGTGTGTGGTGTGTGGTATGTGGTGTGTGGGGTATGTGAGTGTGTGTGTGTGTGTGTGTGTGTGTGTGTGTGTGTGTGTGTGTCAGAAACAGGACTCCTGTGACTCTGTGTCATGCTGTAGCGACACCTTCTCCTGCTCCACGTGGTTTCCGTTGGTGAGAACTGCATACCTGCAGAGGAAGAAAAAAAAACACAGAATCACATCAGAGGGGTCAGCTGGTCAGTTCCACAGCCTCCTCACGCCGTCCCGCCATCATCGACACACTCTAAACATCTGCACTCCCACCAAAACACCTCTCTACACAGAACACTGGCTCTCGACTTGAACTGAGAACTGAAGAGCAAAAGTCATCTAAATGAGTGATTCTAAGCAGAAGTAGCTGGCACTTCTGCCTGGTTCCCAAGTAAAGGAGAGGAGCAGAAGAGAGGAGAGGAGTGGAGAGGAGAGGAGAGGATAGGAGAGGAGAGGAAAGGAGGGGAGAGGAGAGGAGAGGAGAGGAGAGGAGAGGAGCAGAAGAGAAGAGGACAGAGAGTAAGAGCAGCTCAGTAACAGCAGACCGTATGAAAGACAAACAGGCCCTTTCCAGCACTATTAGAGAGCAGATTTGCGTAAACCTTGGAGATTTGAGACAATTGAGTTTGGCATGGCCGATGGCAGACCTCGAGGCACTTTCGTTTGTGTTGGCTGTTCCACAGAAATAGGAACTTTTTACCTTAAAAGCCAGTAGACCGACCAAGTGGGCGCTACTGACCACTTTAAGCAATTGAGAATCATGGTTAGTGCATTTGCACATTTTATAAAGAAGATCAGGTTTACTACTATTTTTATGGAAAACATATAAAAACAGTCAAATGAGCAAAGAATCAAGTTGACTATTTTGGTATATTTTGGGAAAAAAATCCAAAACCTTCCCATGAGCATACTGAAGTAATCTAAAGATACTTTCACAAGCCATTCCACCAACTGCTCCTGATTTTCGTTGACACTCCATTAAGCAATATTAATTAGATTCAGCCATTAGAAATAAATAAACATTCACTGAAGCATTTAGCATTAGCTGTGGATTATTACTACTTTGTTAATGCTTACTGATGTATCATCTAATCTCAGTTAATGACGTGGTAATGCAAAACCTCATCACTGCACGGTCCGTGCTAGAAAGCATAGCCTATGGGTGACCCTGTTCCAGCAGAGGTCCTCCCATGTGACCCATGCTGCCTAAGAGGCCACTGGAGGGCTTTATCATAAAGTGCTCATGCTTGATCACAGCTGGATCATAGCGTCTAAAGCACACCAGCATCAGACATGTTGTTGCACAGTTATCTACAAAGCGAGGAGGAATGCAGAATGTAGAGGTGCTGGCCGGTCATCAGAATAGGGACACAGTAGCCACACACTCTGATCTTGTTTTATGTTATTTATCCAAGACAGACGTTTCGGCAAATGGCCTTAATCAAGGTTTCCGCTGAGTAAACACTGTCATCTAAAGTCAAGAGGCTCTTATTGTGGCAGCCCTTGAACTTAACTCCAATTACATTCACTGTTACGGTTCATGGCACTTTATGTGATGAGCCAGGTCCATTTCCACCTGGAGATTACTGCTTATGATTATGTGTGTACACAGTCAAGTGCTCAGCCTCAGGCCTCTCTCTTCTCTCCGGTGTCCACTCAGAGAGGCACATAGATCCACACAGTGACTTCAGGCTCCATTGAGATAAGAAACAAACACACATTTGGACTAATTGGAGAATATTAGTGAACCAAGCAGCAAAATAAGACCAAGTACATTAGCTCGTTGCACAGGCTCTTAGCACAGGCTTTATCACATATTATTGTTGATTCCATTTCTATTCTGTTCCTTATTTCTATATTAGCCCAGGCCTAATGTGGCAGATATGAGGCTAATGGGGACTTTCTTGACTGTTGGTGTCAGAACCAGGTGACAGAAACACTCGGCCATATTACAACAGGAGCTGTTAGAGAAGAGAGGCTGTGTCATGGGTCACGCATGCATTCTGTGTCCCTGAAATGCATGTTCAGTTTCTGTAAATGCTGTGTGTGTGTTGGCTTATTTTCTGCGTGTAGTGCACTGACCGCCAGCGCTGAGGTGGTTACGAAAACCATTAAAGCCCACTCCGATAAACAAGCGGACCCGGCCACTTCCTGCTGGGCAAATTGGCCGTGACATTCAGCTTTGGAAAAAAGCGAGGAGAAAAAAGGAGGAACAAGGAGAAAAGCCCGGTAAGTCTGTAATGTTCCGGGATTTCACAAGGAAACGTGCTGCAGGTTTGCAATGAAGCCAGACCCCAAATCGTTGCCACATTTCAGTCTCCCTGTACAACAACGTGCTGTTTGTGATAACGCAGATCTCTGCAAACAAAGCTTTAGAAGCAGCTCTGGCAACAATAAGCAGATAATGACAGAGAGAGAGAAAGAGAGAGAGAGAGAGAGAGAGAGAAAGAGAGAGACAGATGTGTCGACCACGTGAGATGTGGTCTTTACAAACAGACTGAATGACAGATCATTTGTCATGTAAATATTTTTCTCTCACCCTGTGTAGGTGGCTACACAAGCACCAACCACTGAGCAGCAAATTAAGTGCTCCTCATAAGGAGGAATCACTACTGGTACTGAGAGGAGGTGATATGATATGGAAGGAGGCTTACAGTCCTGCACACACACACACACACACACACACACACACACACACACACACACACTAAGGCCTGACTTATGAAATGAACTAAGGGATCATCCACTGTGTACTGCAGTGGTGTGTCTCTGTGTGTGTGTGTGTGTGTGTGTGTGTGTGTGTGTGTGTGTGTGTGTGTGTGTGTGTGTGCTGTCATGGGCATGTGTAGGTGTTTGCACATGCATTATCATACTATCTAACTATCTAAGTTGTTGCACTGCATAAGATGTCTTTCCTGCGCACAGAGAGAAAGATGGGAACACTGCCGAGGACGTTACATGGCAACAACAGAGACGGCAAGCCAGCTGGTGTGTAAACATCATCCAAGAGATCAGAGTCCAGGGCTAACAATTGAGCAGCTTACATATCTTACATCTCATAGATGCCACACAACTAAACACGGGTGAGAAAAATAACAAACACGCACATTTGTGTTTGTTACCTCTGAATGAAAAGAGAAGAGAAGCTGGAGGAAAGAGGGGAGAAGAAAGTGAGCAGTGGAGCGGAGTGAAGAGGAGAGGAGAGACGAGGAGAGAGAAGAGTGTAAAAAATTCAGTGTGAGTGGCGAGTGACTCATGCAGTTTAAGTGGTGTGGAAGGAGCTCTGCATTAAGGAAAGGTCAGCTTCTCGGTTCGGAGACCAAAAACGCTCATTTCCGCCGAGCAGCGTGACACACCAGCCAAATAAAGATGAGAAGTATACCTCCAAAGAGATATACGACGTTCTACAAGGGAACCTGGAGAACAAGGGGACTCTGACAGAGGGTAGGAAGGTGTGTGTGTGTGTGTGTGGGGGGGGGGGGGGGGACACAAATTAAACAAAATGAAGTGGCGCTCTCACCCCGGCACATTGCTTAAAAAGGCCACGTCGGCGCTCAGCTCACGTGTATATAAACACACACTGGAGCAAGGGCAGGGGACCGTCGTCACGCCATCCCTCAGCTGACTTCACCGGCCCTGGGCACGCACTCAGACATGTCTGGGCCACATGTGGGCCAGTACTGGGCCGGAAGGAAGCGCTGGCTGGGATATTAATGCCTTCCCTGTAATCGGCTGGCCTCCTGGTAAAAAGGCCTTTCGTCCAAACAAAGTTTCCTGTGGGAAAGCCTCTGTGGGCCCCCGCTGAATTAGGTCAGTGAAGCATGCTAATAACCTGTGTGTGTGCTAATAACCTGTGTGTGTGTGCTAGTGTGAGTGTGTGTGTGTGTGTGTGTGTGTGTGTGTGTGCTAATAACCTAAATCTACCAGCCGCATCAGTGCATGGCAATTATTTACTGATAAATATGCCGAAAGCTGTCAGACACTGGCCATAAAGCACCCATCTGACAGGCTAGAGGTTTATTCCCAGGCTGCTGTCAGCATGATGTGGGACAGATTTGATTTGTGTGTGTGTTTGTGTGTGTGTGTGTGTGTGTGTGCTTGGATGGTATCTCTGCTACTGTGTGCCATGCCACCACTGCCACCAACCTCCTCCTTCAGAACACCATCTGCTGACCGCAGTAAAAGTGCACACACACACACACACACACACACACACACACACACACACACACACACACACACACCAGTATCATCGGCACATGAACATGCACATCTGCTCCAGTCTAAAGAAGATGTCTCCACGGCAGAGCAGAGCAGGGCAGAGCAGTGTAGTCCACCCGGCAGCTTCCCTTTAGCACCCCATTCATCTGCACTACCGCCCTGGAGGAAGCACATTCACATTAACACCCACTAGCTCTGCTCTTCGTCTCGGTCTCACTCTAGCCCTCACAGCCTCCCTCTCTGTCTGCCTGTCTCTTGGGTGTCTGTATATTGCCCTAGCCCAGTAGAGACAGGGAGAGACTAGGAGCGATGAGACCTCGGAGTATTCAAGAATTTCAACGACTTGTAGCAATCACCAGAAAAATAATGTTGCAATCACCAGCTGGCGATGAAAAGTGGGCGGGTACTAAGTTAAACTATTCCCAGTTTATGCAGATTGGGAGTGAATCATTTTTTTATTTGCATTAGAAGTTTTTATGTGAATTACAAGAGTTTCCTACCCTGGAAATCCAGAGTTCTCGCAAGAGCACAATGGAATTGTCTCTGCGAGACACTCTGGCAATAGGCAATGATGCATGTTACTTTAACCCCGCGCATCCCGGGGAACCAGCTAAACTGCTGAAGACAGCGCTGCAACATTGGAGGGCAGTAAATATTGGTCGTAGTGTTATCCGATTGCGTCAAAGTCCGAAATCTTTCAGAGTAAATTGGTCTAGTGTTATCCAACTGCGTGCAGTGAGATTTTCAAATGCATGCTTGTTGCCACCCCTCGAGTTGGGCCATTACATTGTTCGTGGCCAGACCCTTAATCTTTCTAGATTACCAGGGTCTGGATTTTCCAGGCTAAGAGTTTCCATCAATCAATCAGGATTTATTATTCGATTGATCAAAATGATTAAAAGTTTGGAAAATGGAGGCATCAGAACACCATTACAAGTGTCATATCTAAGGTTTTGAATAAATATGTAAATAGACTATTTTCCATTTTTCTCTCATCACTGGGTATCGTGTGTATATTGATGAAAAACATTGAATCCATTTTATGATGAATCTAAAACAACAAAATGTGGAAAACCTCAAAGGTTCTGCAAACAGTACAAATGCACTGTAACAAACTCATCCACTGGAGATAAGATCAAAAGACATAACAAAAGGATTGTTGACTTTCATTCTTTGTGACATTCTCTACTGACATGTCTCTATTTGTGTCTGACTCTCTCTCTCCCTCTCTATCTCTTTTTTTGTGTATTCTGTGTAAGAGTGTATCTTTTCCTCTTGGTTTCTCTCTCTTTCTGTTTGTCTGTCTGTTTGTGACTGATATGAAAGCTACGCCATGAAAGCTACCGATATGAAAGTGGTGCTTTAATCAACCCAAGTGACATATAAACCCCATCTCCACTCTACATTCACCAATCCAGTGATTAACCTACCAGCACCACTGCGCTGCTGTGTGTGTGAGTGTGTGTTTGTGTGTATTTTTAGCCTGTGGATGTTCACAGAGCACCCCTGGTTGAGTCAGGTAGAGTGACAGAGAGCAGACACAGGCCTGTTTCATAAGAGAAGCTTTTCCACCCATAAACACATCAGCGGAGATGTTACGACTACAGAGGGGAACACACACACACTCACACACTCA
This sequence comes from Alosa pseudoharengus, assembly GCF_046254945.1. Taxonomy (NCBI): domain Eukaryota; kingdom Metazoa; phylum Chordata; class Actinopteri; order Clupeiformes; family Clupeidae; genus Alosa; species Alosa pseudoharengus. The sequence goes on along the minus strand of NW_027468630.1, from coordinate 16,177,301 downwards.
CACACCGGCAGAGAGGACTGGGGGATGTCTACAAATGCTGCTGGGGGTGTATGGTATGCGTGTGTGTGTGTGTGTGTGTGTGTGTGAGCACATATGCATGCGTGTGTGTCTGTCTGTGTCTGTGCGGAGTGGCGGATGGCTACAGGCTGTATCGTGGGAGAGACAGACCTGAACTCTGTGACCTCGAGACCCGTCCACCTCAGTTAGACAGAGAGCCGACCAGCACAATTAGACTGAGTGTGGGATGGAGACAGAGAAACAGACTTTAGGAAGATCAACAGACACCCCACAATTAGCCCTGATTAGCTGGACTAAGAGCGCTGTTGATCTTACAGTCAGTTTATGTAATATAGCCAGCTATGGTCACAGGAAACCGAGGAAGGTGTGTGTGTGTGTGTGTGTGTGTGTGTGCGCGTGTGTGTGTGTATGTGTGTGTGTGTGTGTGTGTGTGTGTGTGTGTGTGTGTGTGTGTGTGTGTGTGTGTGGGTGGGGGGGGGGCAGATGAAGAGAAAGAGAAATAAAAAGAGAAAGAGAGGCCAAACCAAGACAATCCCTCGACTTTAATCACACAGTGAGAATGAGAATGTGAGACATGCAGGGACAGAACTCACCGAGAGAGAGAGAGAGAGAGAGAGAGAGAGAGAGAGAGAGAGAGAGAGAAAGAGAGTGAGAGAGAGAGAAGGAAGTGAAGGACAAAAACGTTACTAAGAGTAAAGACAAATCTTTGTTAAAGGTGATGTAAAATGTTACGCGGTTTCAAAACATTTTTTGTCACATACAGCAAACATCACCTCACCATTCACTAGCTGCCTGTGCCCTGAATACACTGTAAACAAAATGTGCTCTCTGTGGACAGCCCAGGCTCCAAAAACGGTAACAAAAACAACCTGGTACAGCCTGGACCATAGAAACATAACAATGCGTGTTTAGGAGAGTTTCAATTGTACTGGAGGGAGGGGGAGGGAGTAGCGAGCTAGCTCTCTGTTTTGTTTGAACGTCAACAGAAGTGACGTTACCCAACATCGCTTAGAGCACCTTTAACCTAAAGCATTATTGTCCTCAGGTGGGTGATGTGTGTTTGTGTGTAGGAGAGAGTGAGTGCAGTATATACAGTATGTGATATCCTATACTGCTCATGGACTCTGTTAGTGGACTCAACATTTGATATCACCCAGTCTGACATCACTTCCTCATCAGTTAAAACACCTTTCACATTTCAGAAGTCCTACTTCCTACCTGACCCTCTCCTGTCATCTCTATCTATGTAAGGGGTGAGAGGACGCCCTACTATCTAATAGACTATGTGCACAAAAGGCTTTTCCTATACGATCATGTATTTCTGGTGAAGCGTTAACTGTGTTGTAACGACATCTTGTTATATTCTGCTCCTTACATCTTCACTCTGACACTGAATAACTGAATATCTGTTTGCCCAATAATAACAATTTTAACACACGCATAAATCCTTCTTTATCATTACCTCCTGATTCCCTATAGTGCACACCCAACCGAGTCTGTGTAGACACTAATTAAATTAACAATAGCAGCAGGTTCAAACACACCTGGTTCCACCGGAAACAAACCAGCGCACAGAGAGCCTTTCATGCACGTAGTCCATTGACAACCACAGCAGTCACTAGACATTACACGCTCATTCAGACAGACCACGGCCCTGTCACACTCTCTGGGAGCCGACTCTGGGGTCACCCCGGCCTGGATGTGGGTGGGGTCTGTTTCAGAGCTACAGTTACCTTCTGGTCAGGTGCAGTCAGTAAAGTGAGAGACAGAAGCCTTCCACCTCTTTCTCTACACCTCTCTCTCCCCACACCTCACTCTTCCCACCTCTCTCTCACACCTTACTCACCTTCTCTTACTCATTTGCACCATCACCGTGACACTCACTCACACAGAGCACCTTACCTTACTATGCACAGAGAATCACAGGCTCAGTCCCTGCCTCAGTCATTGCAAGCGCCTCTTGATTAATCACCCACTATGTGGATACTGTTTTTAGAATTGATTTAGATTAAGTGTTATTTAGTATAATTTGTATTTTAGTATATTTAGTATATTTTTTTATCTTCTACTGTCCTTATTGCTTAGTTGTGTTTTTTATATTATATACTTTTAATTACTTTTTTCTGCTGTTAGTGAATGTGTGTGTGATGTCTGTATGCTACTGAGACCTTGAATTTCCCCTGGGGATCAATAAAGTATCTATCTATCTATCTATCTATCTATCTATCTATCTATCGATCTATCTACCTCTCTCTCTTTCTGTCTTTTTGTCATGTCATCATTCTTTCCTCAGCACTCATCCTCTCTCCCTGTTCTCTCTCTCTCTCTCTCTCTATCACCCTCTCTCCACTGTGGGCACTAATGCTGTCAGTGGAGCTCTCAGAGAAAAGACCTGACTAGTGGAAATGTTCTGTTTATTGCTGTGCTGTGAGTGTCATCCCTAGAGGGGGCAGACTGAGGTGGTGGTGGTGGCGGTAGTGAGGTCTGGTGGGGAAAAGAGACTCACCAATTGTGGTAACGATTAAATCTGAAGCCTTCATAACGATTAAATCTGAAGCCTTCATCGTTAAGGCATTCATTACGGTGTCGTAAAAAACATGGCATGAAACAGGAGTGCTGCGTCGCCGTGGCAGGCCGAGGTCAGTTCCTGAGAAGTGACCTCATTCATCACGGTGATTGTTTTGGGCTTCAGTCATTACGATGATACTGATGAGGAAGATGACACGCTCTGCCTGGCCTACTTTCCTGGCTGTTTTGACTGCTTGGTAATGAGCTGTTTTATTGCCCATACCCACTCTGGCAACCGAAGTTTCTATAAAACATCCCGCGAGCCGCAAGCGCTTTGATCTGATCTTCCAACCACCTGTGTCCTCTTCACCACCAGCTGAGTGCGGGGGGGAGGTGCTGACAGCGATGGGCTCGTGTTAATGATTAAGTCATGAATGCACCAGTTTCACACAAGCCAAAACCCAGTTCACAGCACAACTTCACTTTTCATGTTTTTTCCAGGTTCACAGACCATCACAGACCATCATGCATATGAATGAAAATAAATCAATCATGCATTTGGACTGTCAGTTTGCATTTTTTCTTTCCTTATATTTTCTTTTTTTTTACTCCATTTACTGAAAGTTTCACTTCTTTCGCTGACGAAGAGCAGGCCTCGCACAAATGGAAGGAATTAGTCTGAGGGCTTCACAGTGCTGTCAGCGAGACCTGTGGCTGGGCTCGGTCCAGCATTACCGCGAACCCGCAGACGCACTTCACTTCCGTCTCATCCATTAAACAAGCGCACGTATTTATGTGATGCCCTTGACAGCATTAAACAAACAGCTCTGGATCACATGTTGCCCGTAGATCACACACACACACCTCGTAGAGGAGCGCGTGATGTGTGTGAAAAAAGACACCGTGGACGGCAGCAGAGGAAGGCCTGTCTTCTTTCCCTGACTGAACAGTTTGGAAATTCGCTACTCTGTTAAAACAACTGGAGCAAAAGCACTGCGCTGTTAATCAACTGGACCAAAAGAACTGCCCTGTGGCCAAAACGGTATGCTTCATCTACTATGCATATTTGTAGTCATTTTACAACACAATTTCAACTGATATTGATAATAAACAAAACCTTCCCCTCTCTGTAACCCCTGCTAAAATATAAATAAATATAGCAGCTAGCAGTAATTATGTTGTTTCTGACTGAAACAAGGATAAGTCGATTTTGAATTAAGTCTCTTCCAATGGGCTCTCATTTATTGTTTTCTTTTTCAATGGGAAAAAACATAGACTTTGTACAACTAAAGAATCGTCTATAAGTGGTCATCATGCTGACTGTTCCCTCTTGGCTTGAGGGGTGGATGGATTGTCCATGAGAGGACAGGGCACATTGGAGGCAGGGGACCAGTGCAATGTACACACTCGTAAATTTCCTATTTTATAGCACCTGGCGCGGGACCACACGCAGTTCGTATGTGAGGCGACGCTGTTTAAACACACTTCCACAGAAGGATACTAAATCCCTAAGAAGGCCACAGATACACATGCACACACGGCCCAAAACACACAATATAAGCAACATGATTAATATCCGTTCCAGGATAGATGACAAAAACACCCACACACACTGCCACACACACCCTTCTCTTTAGTACGAACATAGTCTGCCACCAGAGATTTGAAGCTGAGGGTGTTTGAGTCCGATCCCTCAGTGGCCAGGGTCTCCTCGGCACTCGGCTCTGAATCTGCTGTGGTCGCTGGATTCACAAGCAGCAGAGCAAATGCACTAAACAAAACTCCAAGAAAAACTCACTTCCTCTCAGTCAGAGGAAGGGGATGCTATCTCCTCTGAACATGCATCTAACTTAGAACTCAGGACTGCCTTCTAACCACACACATTTCTATAAACACATATTCAAAAATGCATTTATACATTCATGACCCTTTATAACGAGTGACAGGCTGCAGAGGTTAGTTCCTGTTTTTCACACACGGCAGTGGAGGTGTTGCCACTACTGAGAAGACAATTTGAGTAAATACGGCTTTATGAGTGTGCTGAACACCCAGAACACATGAACACTGTTAACATTTAACAGAAGAACCACCTAGAGCTACCCAAAGGGTTAGCGGAGGCTCGGGCCAAAGGCAAACTCACATAGTGAAATGTGACAATAACCTGAGCAGCAGTAGGTGGAATGCTGAAGCTCTTGGCAGAGAGCAGCAGGGTCTCAACCCGAGGTCTCTTACGCAACAATCACTTTTACATAACTCTTACCGGCTCGTAACAGAGCTACCTCAATAAGGTCGCACCGCACGCACAGAAAATACCTCAAAACAAACCAAACGAAAATAAATTGAAACGTAAAGCACTATGTGTGCATGGATGGACCATTTCACAAGCACCAAAAAAGAGTAAATTGTGTATGTGTGTGGTTGTGCATGTTTGTGCAGGTGTGTGTATGCATGTGTGTATAATAGACTGTGACTTTCATAGCAGAAAAGTGGTTGATCAGGTTCATCACTATAATCTTACACTCATTCTCATCCTACACTACATTGTACACTATCACTTTCATAGCACACACACTGTCACTATCATACACAACACTACACACTACCACTATCTTACAAAACTATCACTACGATATTCACAATCACACTACGCTACACACGGTCACACTACATCACACAAAAGCACTAATTCACTTCTCTAAGCACTATCAAAGCACTACTCATAATAACTAGTCACACTGCCTCTCTTAAAGAGCCGTTCTTATCGCTAGTCCCACTGGCACGGCTTCCTTGGCCTCCACACATGAGAGAGTCCACCCCAGGGCACACTCTCACAGGACTGCTTATCAGTTCATGCCCTGGGGCTGACCACACAGACATTAAGGAAAGCAGGGCAGTGTGTGTGTGTGTGTGTGTGTGTGTGTATGCGTGTGTGTGGCCGTGTGTGTGTGTGTGCGCGCGTGTGTGTGTGCGTGCGTGTGTGTGTGTGTATGCGTGTGTGCGTGTGCGTGTGTGTGTGTGCGTGCGTGTGTGTGTGTGTGTATGCGTGTGTGTGGCCGTGTGTGTGTGTGCGTGCATGTGCGTGTGCGTGTGTATGTGTATGTGTGTATGTGTGTGTGTGTGTGTTGTGAGAAGTAGCGGCTGGGTCCACTGATGGGTCCCAGCACTGACATATTCCAGGACCAGCTGTGGAAGTGGTGTATTCCATAAGAAACATGGCCGAGTGAAACCACACACTAACACTGCTCTCAATGGGGCAGCTCTGACAACAACATCGTTACCATGACAATGGCCACCACTGTGTGCCGCAGATTGATGAACCGCTTGTGATGCAGATTCGTAATTACGCCTTGACCTACATCCTGGTCCGCGCGGTTCTATGTCACACACATGTGAGGTTTCATCATAACAGGAGAATTATCTGCCAATGGTGTCACTCGAGGATTATGAATGGGTTCATATTTTACCCTTTATGACTCTGCCACGGACAGTAGCCTGAGAAGTGTGCATGTTGATACGCACGGCAAATCAATGACACGACTTTCCCTTGGTGATGGAGGGTGATGATGGTGAACGAGCTGAAGAGGGACAGGGGGGTGGGGTTTCGAGCTGGTCTTTGACTACATACGGCAGTACCATTCAAAGAGCTATGACAACCATGATGCCTACAGCTCTGTAAATGGCGCTGCCATCTGCATCACTGCGTCTCCACTTGGCCCCTCCCCCTCATGTGTCCAGCGTCTGCAGAGGAGACCGAGAGCGACAGCACACAGACGGAAGGAAAACAGACAACGAGAAAGAGAGAGAGACACACACACACACACACACAGACGCACACACACACACAGACACACGCACAGACACATACACACACACACACACACACACACACACACACACACACACACAGACGCACACACACACACAGACACACGCACAGACACATACACACACACAGACGCACACACACACACACACACACACACAGACGCACACACACACACAGACACACACACAGACGCACACACACACACAGACACACGCACAGACACATACACACACACACATACAGATAAAAGACAAAGGAGAAAGAAAGGCATGTACACATACGGCATAAAAATCCATCCATCCATACATAAAGACATAATGTGCATATATACAGAGCACAGGAGACACAGACGTGGTGACAGAGTCAGGTGTGTGGTGCACACACACTGGTGATAGTTCATCAGACGTGTGTCTGAATTCTGTGCTCAGTAAAGCATTTGTCAGGAGAACGAGATCGATTCTAGGCGCTCAGCTCTCAAGCAAAACTCCAGCATGATATGTCGTTCTGTGCCCCCACTAAAGGATATCTCTGCGAGACAAATGGCCAAGCATGGATGAAAAAAAAAAAAGCAATTTGAAAAGAAATTACCATTTATCATTGATAGTACATGTCCTGGCACAAATGTGATGTGATTATCTGCTAGAACGGCCATAATGTGTGTGCTATGAAGAAGAAGCAGGACCAAATTGATTAAACGCAAATGAAAGGATTTTGTCTTAACCAGATGGCATCCCTTCCATGGTTCTCCTCTGATTATTGTCTTTTGGTGAAATAAAACTTTTCTCATCTCCGAACAGGGAGTGTGTGAAGTGTGAAGTGCCCTCGTTCAAGCTCACAGACACAGCTGGTGACTGTGAGCTTTAAATGATCTCCTCGATTAGCCTGGGCACCATATAATGGGCCTTGGGGATGTAGACTGGAAAGGCTGCTGTTAAAAGTTTGAACAGAGTTGTTAAAAGTTGAAGGTGACATCTGCAGTTCCATGATGGTGTAGTCCACTTTACCCTCAAAGGGCTCACAAGGCAGTTAGGCTGATTGGGTGGAAATAACGGCAAAACAAGGCACAATTATTCTCTGAAGATATCCTGTGATGAGCGGCAGCAGAGGCAAGAACAGAGAAGGCGAGCGACTATGTATTCACACTGCGTACAGTCAGAGGACTCATCTGATGTAGCAGTGTGTGTGTGTGTGTGCGTGTGTTTGTGTGTGAGGCCTCATCTGATGTCTTCACTGTGGCACATCAGTGTGAGAGGTCCAGATGTGAACTCACTCCTCTGGGACTGCGGTAAAAACCCTCCCTTCTCACCTGCACTGTGGTATAGCTGTACTGCATAGAACACTGGGCACAGAACTTGGAGGGAATAAGAGAATGCCATTATAGCATTCCTAATTGATTTTAGATCTCAGTCTCAGTATCTTTGCACCAATCATCTACAGTGTATAGACTCAATAGATGGTATAGACACCCATGGAAACGTTAGTCTATTGCTGTGCACCGCAATAAAACACAACCGAAGCCCAACTCTGTGTACTCCAGTGCTCTTCCTCCCTCTCCACATGATTCCTACTTTACTGTGAAGCACCAGACTGGAATTCAGAAGTGCCAAGGAACTGCCATTTTTCATTTACAGTGTATATTTCATTCATGTTGTACACACATTAGTGTGGGTGAGTAATATTTGTCAGGTTTGGTGTTTCATCATCTTTCATCCTGGTTTAGTTTTTCTTGCTCTTCTGTGATTGCTATGGCTGTTCTTTACACTGTGAACCCAATCATGGATAAGAATGGCGGTCTACGCCTCTCCTCTCTTGGTTTTATGGCCACCGGCTTTCAAGTCTCGACTGTTTAAGGGGAATTGGGCCTGAGTTCATCTATGTGGGTGTTGAGTATCTCCAGCAGGAGATGCCTCTTGGGAGCGCCGTGGCCCACTCCTCCCCTCCTCTGCCTCCATGGCTTTCTGCCTCCCTTTCCTCTTGTGTGTGTGTCTGTCTGTCTGTCTGTCTTGCCTCCCCCTCCTCCTGTGTGTCTGTCTGTTTGTCTGTCTTGCCTCCCTCTCCTTCTGTTTCTGTCTATCTACCTCTCCCTCCACCTGTCTGTCTGTCTATCTACCTCTCCCTCCACCTGTCTGTCTGTCTATCTACCTCTCCCTCCACCTGTCTGTCTGTCTCCCTCTCCTCCTGTGTGTGTGTATGTGTCTGTCTGTCTGTCTCCCTCTCCTCCTGTGTGTGTGTGTGTATGTGTCTGTCTGTCTGTCTCCCTCTCCTCCTGTGTGTGTGTGTGTATGTGTCTGTCTATCTGTCTCCCTCTCCTCCTGTGTGTGTCTGTCTTTCTGTCTGTCTGCCTCCTCCTCCTCCTGTGTGTGTGTCTGTCTCTCTCTCCTCCTGTGTCTGTCTTTCTGTCTGTCTGCCTCCTCCTCCTGTGTGTGTGTCTGTCTCCCTCTCCTCCTGTGTGTGTCTTTCTGTCTGTCTGCCTCCTCCTCCTCCTGTGTGTTTGTCTGTCTGCCTCATCACTCACACCTCCAGTGGCCGGCACTCTGCGCTTGGCGCTCGCTCTCGTCCCGCTCCACGCTGCCTGGGCTGTGACCTCACATTCCTGTCCTCCTCTCGCCGCTTCCAGGCAGCGTGCCGCGGCGCAGCGTGGCGCCGCGTGTGTAAATTAGAACCATGCCGGAGTGCCGGCCGCGACTCCAAGTTAGCCGTCGTCTGTCTCTTGTCCGTCGGCCCTGCTCGGCCCCGGCCTCCTGTGAGACCAGCGGTGATTGGCATTTATTACGTGCGGTGCAGACAAACTGGAAACTCAAGGACAACCTGATCTCTACCAGGAAGTGTGTGTGTAGTGCGGGAGGGGTAGGCAGTAGTGTATGCGGACAAAGGAGTCAGTTAAGGACAAACGGACATTCACACACTTACACACACATACTCATCTTGTGAGAACGATGTGTCAGCACACCTGGATCCTAATGAGTTTTGAGCGCGAAACCAAAACAAGCTCTGATGAGCAGCGGGTCAGAGTTACAGGAAACTGCCTCAGATAGACGCACGGCACCCGAGTAACGGATGACCGCACTAAGCGTTCGCCCTCGCCTACTGTAAGCACGCGCCCGCTCTTTCAGCCGCGCTCAGCTCCGGTGCTGAAGCGCGCCGCTCGCTGCCTTTTGTGGTGGTGCTGAGAGCGGCAGCCATTTGCTGTGATCGTCTCATTCAACAGCCTATTCACTGGATCGTTTTCACCTTGAAGTTACTCTGAAAAAGAACACAAGTAGGAGTACTCAAGTAGTTCAATAGCACTCCAATGGTGTGTGTGTGTCTGTGTGTGTCTGTGTGTGTGTCTCTCTCTCTCTCTCTGCGTGTGTGTGTGCGTGTGTGTTCACGTGCATGCGTGGAAGTGGTCAGCAGAGATTCTCTCTGAAAAACACTCTGTTTCTCTGGTCAGGCACTGGCCATGACAAAGACCCAAAGCCAGGAATCACATGAGGAAAAAAACAGATTTGCAGCAGGCCTGATGATACATAAAGCACATTTAGGCATTTTTACTATCAAATGAAACCACATAGTTTGGCTTTATGGCTGCTGCCTTCAGAGCCTCCTAAAAATAGGAACACAGTAAACTTCAGCTTTGAATGTCTCATTAATTTTAACGGGCCAAATGGTTTCAGTGTTATCAGAACAGCGTGAATGGTCTTATTAGATCAAAATATGCTCACAGTGCTCCGACGTCGGAGAAATGGAGTTGATGTATTTAAGAGCAACACACACACAAGCGTGTTTACAGCGTGGCAAGAGAGCCCAATGCTTCATTTTTGTGTGGGGTCCTGAGATGGCAGACTGGGAGTATTTTGAAAATAATGACTTTGAAACGGGACACAGCAATATATACAGGACAAAAGGAAACAATTTCACATGAACCCCAGGGGAGCTAGTTCCAGCCAACGTTCTTTCAAGTTCTTTTTTCCAACATTCTTTTTCCTGGCAAATGTCCTTCCACATTATCTATGTCTGTGGAAGATGAGAATGCCCCGACTGGTGTGAAAATAGAGTTTAAAAATGAATAAATAAATAAATAAATAAATCATATGCACAACAAAATTATTCAAGATAGGAAACATCATCAGCCAAGTGTAAAACTGACTGCAGAAGAAGAAGATGAAGAAGAGACATGGGTGAAAGAGAGAGAGAGAGAGAGTGAGAGAGAAGGGCAGAGAGAAAGAGAGAGAGAAAGAGAGAGAGAGAAAAAATAACTCACTTGAGGGTTCCCCGCAGAGCCTTAGACAGGAACAGGTCTGGTGTTGCAGAACCAGAGAAGAAATTTGGAGACAGAGGAACAACCACTGGAGAAGGAGAGGAACAAAGGGACAAAGGGAGGAAAAGACAGGGAAGAGGGGCAGGAAGAAAGGGAGGGAGAAGGATAAAATGAGAGGGAGAGAAGGAGAAGGGGAGAGAGGGAGAAAGCGTTAGATTAGGAAGAGCAGGTTACACACCGAGCCACTTTAACATGGCCATGATCAGAGAGGAGGCAATGTGCAAAATCAGGTTGTATCAGTGATTGTGTATTCACACAGGCTGGGAGGAAAGGAGAGGGGGGAGAAGAGGAGAGCAAAATCAATGGAAAGGAGACAGTTGCTTTAAGGTAATGGAGGAAGGGTTCAGAGGGTTGTCACATGCCATAGCTAATTGCTTTAATACGCCTGAAACATGTCATTCCAATGGAACAGCACAAACAGACCCATAACCCATTAGAGGTGTTTCTAATAATTCAAATACACATAATCTGTGCATAAATACCACAAACCAAAACAATGACACTGTGTAAATACATGATTTGATGGCAATGCTGTGGTGGGTGCAGTCAGGATATTAATACAGTGGAAAGGTCTTTGTACTCTGAGTCTGGATTTTTCGTGCAAAATTGGCGAGCAATTGAAAAATAAATACGACTTGTTTTGCCCATCAAAATGCGTTTCTGAATTTGACAGACTGAAAGAAACGCGTCACGCAGCAAGTATCGCCCATCCAGCTCTTTGTATTCATTCAACACGTGCGCTCCATGAGAACAGGAAATACTGTAGTGAAAGCCTATCCCATACTGTACATAGTGGCATATGACACAGACACACACACACACACACACACACACACACACACACACACACACACATACACATGCCTGAGGTGTGTGAGACAAGCTTCTGTATACAAAAGCTTTCACTCGCCTTTCTTTTTACAACTGCTTGTGCTTGTGTGTGTGTGTGTGTGTGTGTGTGTGTCTTTGTATTTGTGCAGTGGAGACTGAAGGCACAGAGCATGAGTTAGACATTAGACTGAAAAAGGCTTTCTGATGCTCTTTTTTGCTTATTCACTGCACAATACTGTACATGGGACTGCAGGGTTGAACGCGCCCTGGACACGACCGCACAGCACCACTAAGGAGAGTGCTGTCACAGAACGGAACCCTCCGGCCACGAAGAGAACGCCATGACTGGAGTTCACCGGGATGACCTCCAGCACAGAGAAGCACATGTACCCAGCTGCTTTGTGAGGAATGGCCTCCGGGTCAACCCGTCCACCGTCCTCAGTAATCTTAATCTACTAAATCAAACTCAGTCAATACAACTGTTTTGAAATGACACATACTCCACAGCTTCCCAGAAAAGTGTGGAATTTCCCCCAGTAACAACTGTTGGTGTGTTAACATCTGTTGGTGCGTTACTAGGTGCTGTATCTTAAACTGTATCGTAAACTGTTAGGGCTGGATTTATATGTTCGAGGCTCTTGACACCTTCTGGACCGACTGGACGTTTTCGTCATTAGCACTTCATCAACCTCTGTTCTAGCAGTCTCCTTTTCCTAGCGCTGTCTCCTTTTTCCTAGCGCTGTCTCCTTTTCTGCTCCAGTGGAGCCATCCATGTCTCTCTTAGCCTACTAATTACATTCTGAAGGTGATCTTGAACAACATAATCATCTTGATTATTCTGGTTATTCATTTCCACTTCATCATCAGAACTTACACCCTCATCATCACCATCATCATCACCAATGCCACCTTCATCATCCTCATCATCACCACCACTTACACCCTCATCATCACCATCATTATCACCACCACTACCACATTCATCGTCATAATAATCTTTTCAGCACTTCCACCTTCATCATTATCACCACCATCACTATCATCATCATCAACATCATTATCACTACCACTTCCACCTTCATCATCATCACCACCATCACTATCATCATCAACAACATCATTCTCACCACCACTACCACCTTCATCATCATCACCACTATCACTATCATCATCATCAACATCATTATCACCACCACTACCACCTTCATCATCACCACCATCCCATCACTATCATCATCATCATTATCACCACCACTACCACCTTCATCATCATCACCACTATCACTATCATCATCATCATCATTATCACCACCACTATCACCTTCATCATCATCCTCATCATCATTATCACCACCACTACAACCATTCATCGTCATCATCAACATCACACCATCATAGTTCATAGTTCTGAGTTGATGTACAGCCCGTTTCTGTTTGGTACCCTCCTGCAGCTCTTCTGTAGGTCATTCAGGACATGACTCTACTGTAAATGGTTCAGTGCTGACGCTCAGAGAAGGAACATGAGCCTGAAATGTATATGGGCTGATTTATTTCCAGAGCTGCGCGGATACAGCTCCGTATCCCCAATCTGAGCGCCAGTTCCATATCAGCATCGATATGTTCACCTCTAACTGGTACTTGTGGCACCATCTGAGTTGATAATCCAGCTCAGACACTCAGTGCTGGTCTCTGATGTCAGTCGTCCGCCCTCTCGTCTTCCTCTCCCTTTTCATCTGCAGAAATGGATCCCTACTGATCCAACTTCCTCCATTTCTCTAACGCGAGGGGCGGGGGAGGGGGGGGGGGGGGGTCACCCACCAACATGGGCTGTAACTGGTCTCGCACACACGTGTGGTGTTGGTTCAATGCAGCGGGTAGAAGCAAACATCCTGGGCAGACAGACAGATGGGGAAACGAGGTAGTTGTTATGCTTCACACTTGCTTGGCCTCCAGTCCTTCAGAAACCATTCAGAAAATCCCTGAAACGGCATCAAGGGGCTCTCGCAGAATAAAAAAGCAGGTGAAGGGTAAGTTCTCCAAACACTCCACAAAGTTATCAGGATGAGGAGAGGGAGGGAGGGAGAGAGGGAGATGTAGAGAGAGAGAGAGAGAGACAGAGAGAGAAAATCAGCGTGTTGAGTACCGTTTCAGAACTATTCCGAGGCGGAGGTGAGAATGAGTTGTTTGACACTCCAGCTGAAGCGAGTGGGAGCCGAGAGCCATTACCTGATACAGGATAGGGCCGCATAAGCCCCTAAAAGCTACCAGCGCAAACAGACTTGCATTAGTGCTCAGGGCCTTGGAATAGCCACGCTGGCACGGCCTGCTGGAACACACACACATGAAGCAGTCAGCCAGCCAGAAGGAATCATACACTCATAAAACACACACACACACACACACACACACACACACACACACACACACACACACACACACACACACACACACAAGTGAGATATTCCTCCCTGTGCTAGAGAAGAGTGGTGAGGGGCCGAGTGTGTGAATGGCAAAAAGAAATTAATTAAATGAACACCCTAAAAGGACAAGATCAACTTAGAGACTGACCACAGCTTACATTTCTGTGTTTCCATTGACATTAATTGAGATTAATGGTATTCTGAATGCATGACACATACGCAATCAACTTTTCCACAATGTGCCATGTTTGAAGACATGTTTTCACTATGTTCATTTAACTTTGCTAGATCTGAGTGACATATGGACTTAAAAAGCAATTTTCTCACCTCCCGAAGGAAATAACAAAACATCAAAGCATGACATTTGCTGTCTCAACCTTAAAGACACACACACACACACACAGACACACACACACACACACCTAAATATACACATGCACACACTTAAAGTCCTCCAAACACCAACACAATTTAACACACAAAAACTAAACACACACACACACGTCCCTTATTGGCCCTCCATTCTTATTTTCTGTATGCACCATCCAGTCTTCCTCAGCTCAGTGCCGAGAGCAGAACCGGCTAGAGAACCAGTGAAGAGGACCAGTCTACAGCTCAGACAGTCTGGGTCCTGCTCTACCCTCTCACTCTTTCTTTTCCTCTCTCTCTCTCTCCCTGTCTCTCACTTTCTATTTTCCTCTCTCTCTCTCTCTCTCTCTCTCGTTCTGTCTCTCTCTCTTGCTCTCTCTCTCCCTCTCACTCTCTTTCCCTCTCTCTCCCTCTGTCTCTCACTTTACCTTTTCTTCTCTCTCTCTCTCTCTTCCCCTCTCTCTCTCCCTCTCTGTCTCTACTGGTGCTATCCATGATGAGCTTAATGTGTTTATGCAGGAAAGCCCCCAAATCTGGCCTGACAGCTGGCCTCTGGGGAGGATTTGGGAACGGAACGCCGTGATGAGCAGGGGGAAAAACTTCTCGCCGAGAGAGATGTCAACACCAGTGACAGAGGCACTATTAGCTCCCAGCTTTACGCCCTAATATAAATCTCCATAAGGGTAGGTTAAGCGTGAAGAAAGAGAAAGAGTGAGGGGATGTGATGGGAGGAGAAGTGAGATGATCTGTGTGTGTGGCTGGGGAGGAAGGGAGGGTGCGTGGGTATTGGAGCTCCAATCTTTACATACCTTGCCAATACCTTAGAAATGCTCCCTCTTCACAGCAATGGACCATTCATCCACAATATGCAGCACACACACACACACACACACACACACCACACACACACACACACACTGGCAGACATTGAATCCCAAACATTAAATGGTGCTAAATGCAGAAGACAGGAAGAGAGCTAAGAGGGATCATAACTCAGATGTAATGACATATATCATTGATGTGTGTCTGTGGTTGTCTGTGCGTGTGTGTGTGTGTGAGAGAGAGAGATAGAGAGAGATAGAGAGATAGAGAGAGAGATAGAGAGAGCGAGAGAGAGAGAGAATGAGACAGTCTATATAAATCTATTTTATGTGAGCCTGTATTGTCTATGCAAGTCTGCATATAAGCATTTAAATGTCTTGTTCCTTGTACTAGCTGCTTACAAATGCCTTTTCCATTGAGAGATGTAGTCATGTATTTACTTACTAATTCACTTGGCTGACACTTTTATCCAATGCAACTTACATACGTCAATTATTACAATTCTCAGTCCCCCCGGGTCAACTGCCTTGCTAGAGGGCATAACGGTGGCAGCCAGGAACTGAACCCAATACTTTTCTGGCTACTGCATATTAGCCCATCTCCGGAGAGATAGAGTACAGAAAGAGAGAGAGAGGGAGGGAGGGAGGAGAAAGAAAATGTGGTGGTGTAAGTAAACAGTTACCGAGAAGTTTACGAAAGTTTACCGAAGTTTACGAAAAGGCTTGAGCATTTCTCCAGTCAGTTCTCTTGGTTTATAAAAATCAGACTGGTAACATCTTACTCTGGCAGGTCAGTGCCAGATCAAAGCCAGATCAGAGCCAATCTAGGCTGGAGGCATCATTATCTCGTCATGCTGATGGTTGATTTAGACGATGCTGTTGTTGGCAGTTTGTTTCCCTTGTTGCGGTCTTGATTAACGATATGTAGCACTGATGCTCCAGTTCACTCAAGCACACGTCCCCCTAATATTACTGCCTCCCCGGTCTCTCTGATATACACACACACACACACACACACACACACACACACACACACACACAGTATCAAGTAGGCCATGTCCAAGCATATTACATGAGAATGAATGTTGATTACCACAGAAAATTGAGGGAAACTACTTCTTCCAAAGTGGAGGATGTTTTTTCATATGTGCAGGAGTGTATTTGTGCGCGTGTTTATGTGTACATATGTGCGTGTGTGTGTGAGTGTTGGAGTGTGCATGTGTGTGAGTGTTGGAGTGTGCATGTGTGTGAGTGTGTGTGTGAGTGTGCATGTGTGTGCGTGTGTGTGTATGTGTGTGTGTGTGTGTGTGTGTGTTGGAGTGGTGTGGTTGTCTCCTTAGCCTGATCTGATTCAGACTGAGTGTTTGTTTTCTTATTCCACAGGCCACACCAGGGTTGTCATAAGTGTGGGCATGTAGAACAAACATCATGTCTTGTGTCTGAGGATGAAAAAGTGTACGTTTCTTTATGTGTGTATACCACATGGGTGTGGGCACACATTTGCATGCATGTGTGTGTGTGTGTGTGTATGTGTGTGTATGTGTGTGCATGTGTGTGTGTGTGTGTGTGTGTGTCTGTGTATGTGTGTGTGTGCATGTGTCTGTGTGTGTGTGTGTGTGTGTGTGTGTGTGTGTGTGTGCTGCCTTTAGGTATGTTTTTGGCCAACTGTGGCTTGATGAGTCATGAGTCCTGACTCATGTTTGTTTACAAAGACCAAACTGCATTAAGTGCTCTGCCTGAAGACAGGAACACGGGGCTCAGTCTCCCTCCATGTACACCAGGTCAGGCAAACACACTGCAACCATGCCAGCTACACACACACACACACACACACACACACACACACAGACAGA